>NW_027413123.1:6247272-6559318 GCF_048544455.1 Silene latifolia
TAACTTTAATTATATATAGTGTAACTTTAATAAAAAATAGTGTAACTTTAATCATATACGGAGTATGTTGTAACTTTGGTCATAAATAGTGTAATTTTAATCAGAAATATTGTAACTTTAAGTAGATATGGTGTAACTTTAATCATAAATAGTATAACTTCAAATAGATATGGTGTAACTTTAATCAGAAATAGTGTAACTTCAAATAGATATGGTGTAACTTTAATTAGAAATAGTAAAACTTTAATCAGAAATAGTGTAATTTTAAGTAGATATAGTGCAACTTTAATCAGAAATAGTGTAATTTCAAGTAGATATGGTGCAACTTTAATTTGGTATGGTGTAACTACAATTGATGTTAATGTGTAAAATCAAGTTTATGAGTAAATTAATTAAACAATTTCAATTAAATATATGTGACGTAAATTGAATGTGTAACTTTAAGCGGATATGTTGTAACTTCTTAAATATGATGTAACTTTAATTGATAATGTGTAAATTCAAGTATATGAACAAATTAACTAATTAACTCCAATTAAATATAATGTAAATGCAAATTAATCAAGTAGATATGAAGTAGATTGTGTGTATGTTATAACTTGAAGAAAATATGATGCAACTTCAGGTAAATATGGTGTAACTTTAATTGAAAATGTGAAAATCCAACTATATGAACAAAGTAATTAATTAACTTCTAATAGATATGGTATAAATTGGGTGTAACTTCAAGCGGTTATTTTGTAACTTCAAGTGGATATTGTGTAACTTTCAATTCACCGAGCAGTACTGATATTTTCGAAAAATTAATGGTATAAAAAATATTATCATTGCGACGGGCTCGAAAAAATAATAAATTTAGGCTTTTGTTTCGCCTTAATCGGAGTCCGGATGAAGATTCACGAAGCTTTTTAAGAAACCGCTTTTATTTTACGCGGGAATAAAAAATCAGATTTTAAAACTATTATTTTTTATATTTGAATTGAAAATGGATAATAAAATGAGTTGATGCGAGAGGGAGAGAGATAATGTAATTAATGAAATAATTGGGAATTGAATGTATGAAATAGAGAAATTAATTTAACTTTAATTACTAGTAGATGAGTGTGATTTTGCTTTAAATCTCAACCATTAATCTTATAAGATCTAATGGCTTAGAATAGGACTTATGGACTTATTTTTTTAGATGGACTCATTTGAACTTGCCTATATATATATATATATATATATATATATATATATATATATATATATATATATATATATATATATATATATAAGAGGAAGGATCAAGTGAGTCCACCCAAAGTCATTGAGTCCATGAGTCCTCTTAAGGGCCATTGAAAAGATAGGATGGAGGGTTGAGATTGAAGGGGAAAAGGAAGGGATTAATGCTAAATGGAAGGGATTGAAGCTAATTAATCACTTTCCCTCACTACCATCCCTAATCCACCCCATAATTACACTATATAACCCTTCTTTTTCCACTCACTTCTCTCTCATCTCATAATTATCCTCTCCCTCATCTCTCTAAAAACCAAAATAACTCAAATCCTCTCAAAAATCCAACAAAATTCAAAAACCAAATAATTCAAAAAAAAAATTTCCCCCCTCTTCCTCTTCCTCACCTACCCGACCCCACAACCACCTCCACCGCCACCTACCCACGCCCACCAACCGCACCAACACCGACCCACCACCCTCCTCCCATCCTCATCCTCACCAACAAAAACCTCCTTTCACCAAAAACCAAATAAAATCAAAACACCCAAAATAAGCCACAACTCCGACAAACCACCGTGTCCCCCTCCGACTACCACGGCCACCACCCGGCCTTCACGCCCCGCTCCGACGACCACCTCCCCCAGCCGCACCACTACTTCATTTCCCCCACAAACCCACCACCCACAGCCGCCCCTTCTACCGTGAAGGCTTCCAGATCTGAGCACACACGGCACATCACCACCGCACACTACCACCTCCTCCTGTTCCGTTTTTCGACCACCCACCGCCACCACTCCTCCACCACCACAACTCACACGACACCCACACGCCACCGCACATCTGCAACCCCGACAACAACCACCAACCCCGACAAACCGTCACGCTGCCTCCCTCCTCCCTCCTTCGCATCTCTTTGCTTTCTTTTTTTCAGATTTCAAAAAAAAGGTTGTCGTGTATGGTGTTTGTGTGTATGGTGTTGTGTGTGTCGTTGATGGTGTTTTTGTTTTTGTTGTTGTTTTTGTTTTTTTTTATTGTTTTTGTTTACTGGGTTTGTCGTGTATGGTGTTTGTTTGTATTTTTTTTTTTTTTTTTTTTTTCAGATCTATTGGGTTTCGTAGGTTTTGTTTATCGGGTTTGTTGACCGTTGTGGGTTTTGTTGACTGTCTATTGGGTTTTTTATTTTTTCTTTTTTTTTTCAAATATTGTTGGGAGTATTTAAATTATAGTCTTGTTTATTTTACTACTCTATATTAAATATGTCTTGCTTGATATTCTTCCAAATCTTGTATTTAATTTTTTTTCCAGATCTACACTTCTTAACATTTACACTTGCACTTCCTTACATTTACACTTGTACTTCCTTACATTTACACTTGTTTTTATTTAAATTTACACTTGTATTTCCTCACATTTACACTCATATTTCTTTAAATTTACACTTGTATTTCCTCACAAGTTTTTTATATATTTAGATCTAATAAATATATTTATTATACTCATATTTCTTTACATTTACACTCGTATGTCTTTACATTTACACTTATATTTCTTTACATTTACACGCATTTTTCAGATTTACACTCATATTTCTTTACAATTACACTCGTACTTCTTTACATTTACACTCATAATTTTTACATTTACACTCATATTTCTTTACATTTACACTCATATATTTGTACATTTACACTTGTTAAATTTATATAGATTTGCACTAATATATTTTTGTGGATATGAGTTGGTGGTGGAGGACGACGGTGGTGGTGTTTGTTGGTTGTCGGACTAAAGTTTTACTCGTAAAGGACCAAAGTTACACTTATAAAGGACTAAAGTCACACTCAAAGGACCAAATTTACACTCTTAAACCTTCAAATTTACACTTAAAATACTACATTTACACTCGTAAAACATCACATTTACACTTGTAAAATGTTAAAATTATATAAATTCAAAATTTTCGTTAAAAAAAATCAAATTTACACTCTTAAAATGTTACATTTACACTCGTAAAACATCACATTTACACTTGTAAAATGTTAAAATTATGTAAATTCAAAATTTCCGTCACAAAAAAATCAAATTTACACTCTTAAAATGTTACATTTACACTCGTAAAACATCACATTTACACTTGTAAAATGTCAAAATTATGTAAATTCAGAATTTCCGTCACAAAAAGTTCAAATTTACACTCTTAAAATGTTACATTTACACTCGTAAAACTTCACATTTACACTTGTAAAATGTTAAAATTATATAAATTCAAAATTTCCGTCACAAAAAAATCAAATTTACACTCTAAAAATGATACATTTACCCTCGTAAAACTTCACATTTACACTTGTAAAATGTTAAAATTATATAAATTCAAAATTTCCGTCACAAAAAAATCAAATTTACACCTCTAAAAATGTTACATTTACACTCGTAAAACTTCACATTTACACTTGTAAAATGTTAAAATTATATAAATTCAAAATTTCCGTCACAAAAAAATCAAATTTACACTCTTAAAATGTTACATTTACACTCGTAAAACTTCACATTTACACTTGTAAAATGTTAAAATTATATAAATTCAAAATTTCCGTCACAAAAAAATCAAATTTACACTCTTAAAATGTTACATTTACACTCGTAAAACTTCACATTTACACTTGTAAAATGTTAAAATTATATAAATTCAAAATTTCCGTCACAAAAATCAAATTTACACTCTTAAAATGTTACATTTACACTTGTAAAACATCACATTTACACTTGTAAAATGTTAAAATTATATTTCCGTCACATTTACACTTGTAAAACTCATACAACATTACATTTACACTTCCGAAATCTAAAACTCAAAACTGATTAATTAGGGGCTAGAGAGAGAAAGAAAAATTAATTAGTGTATAGAAATTTGATTAATGGTAATTGTTTTTGGTAATTTTCAATCTCAACCATCCATCTCAATCCAACCATCCACATTTTTTCCTTTTCTTTTTAATGGCCTTTAATCAAATTCATCTCAACCTTTCATTTAGTCCATCCAATGGCCCTTAGAGGGACTTAAGGACTTAAATGAGGTAAGGGACTCATTAGATCTTACCTCTATATATATATATATATATATATATATATATATATATATATATATATATATATATATATATATATAGAATTAGGATCACATGAGTTCACCCTATCTTTTTGAGTCCGTGAGTCCATGATATAATATCACACGTTATATTAAATAATATCACAGCTTACAGTATCATACGTTATACTAAAGAGTATCACAACTGGAAAAAAAACTTTTTCAAAAAAAAAAATTGAAAAAAAAAATCGTGATATTGTTTTATAATATAATATCACACGTTATGCTAAACAATATCACAGATTTCATGAAAAAAAAAATCAGTAAAAAAAATTTTCGAAAAAAAAATTTTGAAATTTTTTTTGTGATATTGTTTTGTAATACAATATCACAAGTTATACTAAACAATATCACACGTTATACTAAACAATATCACAGCTTTCACGAAAAAAAAATTGTTAAAAAAAATTTTCGAAAAAAAATTTTTGAAAAAAAAAATTTCGTGATATTGTTTTGTAATACAATATCACAAGTTTTGCTAAACAATATCACACGTTATACTAAACAATATCACAGCTTACATGGAAAAAAAATTGTTAAAAAAAATTTTCGACAAAAACAAATTTTCGAAAAAAAAAAATTCGAAAAAAAATTTTTATTTCAAAAAAAAAAAATCGTGATATTGTTTTGTATATTTACTTATTAATTTAGATTCTTTAATTTAGATGTTCTTTAACCCTCTTGTTAGACATTTCTAATGTAGATATAATTACACAACTAAATATATATATATATATATATATATATATATATATATATATATATATATATATATATATATATATATATATAGGAATGAGATCATGTGAGGATACACTATCTTTTTGAGGATTGAGGATTTCGTTACAATATCGAGAGGTTGTTCAATACAATATCACAAAAAGTTATTCGATAAAATATCGAAAAAAAAAACACTGTGTAAAAAAATATATAATTTTTTTTTTTTTTGAATTTTTTTTTTTTTGGCAAAGGTCAGATTTTTGCGTGATATTGTGTTGAAGAACCTGTGATATTGTATTCATTAATCCTCAATCCTTAAATATTTAGGAGTTCTCACCGGATCTCGACTCTCTCTCTCTCTCTCTCTCTCTCTCTCTCTCTCTATATATATATATATATATATATATATATATATATATATATTGAAGAACCTGTGATATAACTTTTTTTTTTTTTTGCACAGGTGGTTTTTTGCGTGATATTTTATCGAATAACCTGTGATATTGTATTGAAGAACCTCTGATATTCTAACGAAATCCTCAATCCTCAAAAAGATAGTGTATACTCACATGATCTCATTCATATATATATATATATATATATATATATATATATATGACTTTTTAGAATTATCGTCGAATGTAACATAGGTCATAGTCAGGGCCAGCTAATGGGAGGCTAGGTAACACCAAAACGAACACGGACACATGATACGACTTCCCTTTAAATTTATTTCACGGGACACACTATTTAAATTTAACAAATTATATATTTTATGGTCATAAGTAACATATGATTTTTATTTTTGTAATGTATTTTATATTATATTTCCACATTTCCAATGGTGCCAAAGACTCATTACTCTTTGGTTATAGATTAATGGAATAAATCAAAAGTGTTAGGTTCTTTAACCCTCTTATTAGACATTTCTAATGTAGATATAAGTTACTTATTAATTTAGATGTTGTGAATCTAGTTACATACAAAGAAAGGAGTAAAAGGAGAAAACGATTTTTCCTTACAATAAAAGGGACGGAATTATGGGCACAAGGATGGACTCCTTCCAACCTTATTCTTGAGCTATGAAGAATAGGATGATCCTCCAAAGTTTCAAAGTAGAAACTCTCCTATCAATTGCACCCAAGATTTTACCCAAATAATTCTTAATAATATTAACTAGATATTGTTAAGAATTTAATCCCTTAATAATATCTTTATTACTACTCTAGTAATGTAATAATGATAATATGTGGCTGTGTGATTTTTAGAGAGAAGCATGCAAAAATTAGAACTACAAAAATGAGTAACCAATTGCCCCTTATAAGCTCAAAAAACCGGCTCCATGTAGCCCTTACTCCCTTAGTGGATAATTACTTTTCCTTATTTTATTTGCATGCAAAAGTAGGTATCATTGTATTAGACAAGGTTATTGTCATAAGCATGCATGTAGGGAAATCATTACATGCAACTAGTTGATTAAAGAAAAGACAAAAATAAAATGTTGTCCAACAACATCATATTTTCGGCCAACATGAGATAAAATGGACCACTTTGATTTTGTAATGTTTGTCACACAAATACAAGAATCATATGTTTATTTATTTTACATAAATAAGCATTAGTTTGATCATATAACAAATATATAATTTAAACCAATAATTAATATATACTTAACTCTTAAGTGATAATTATGTCATTATATTAAAATATAATGATTCTTATAATGTCAAATTTAATAAATTTACAACCCTTTGTAAATATAATCCACAAATAATCTCTACTTCTAAAAATACAATACCTCGATTAATTTAATAAATTAACACTTAATTATTAAATTAAATCTTATTTAATCACATTACAATAAGATATAAAATTTCATTAGTCAATTATCGCATAATTGAATAATGAACCTGTGTTGACGCGAGTTCTAAACTCGACTTCAACAAACTCACAACAATATATATATATATATATATATATATATATATATATATATATATATATATATATATATATATAGGAATGAGATCATGTGAGGATACACTATCTTTTTGAGGATTGAGGATTTCGTTACAATATCAGAGGTTGTTCAATACAATATCACAGGTTATTCGATAAAATATCAAAAAAAAAAACACCTGTGTAAAAAAAATATATAAATTTTTTTTTTTTGAATTTTTTTTTTTTTTTGGCAAAGGTCAGATTTTTGCGTGATATTGTGTTGAAGAACCTGTGATATTGTATTCATTAATCCTCAATCCTTAAATATTTAGGAGTTCTCACCGGATCTCGACTATATATATATATATATATATATATATATATATATATATATATTGAAGAACCTGTGATATAACTTTTTTTTTTTTTTGCACAGGTGGTTTTTTGCGTGATATTTTATCGAATAACCTGTGATATTGTATTGAAGAACCTCTGATATTCTAACGAAATCCTCAATCCTCAAAAAGATAGTGTATACTCACATGATCTCATTCATATATATATATATATATATATATATATATATATATATATATATATATATATATATATATATATATATATATATATATATATATATATATATATATATATATGACTTTTTAGAATTATCGTCGAATGTAACATAGGTCATAGTCAGGGCCAGCTAATGGGAGGCTAGGTAACACCAAAACGAACACGGACACATGATACGACTTCCCTTTAAATTTATTTCACGGGACACACTATTTAAATTTAACAAATTATATATTTTATGGTCATAAGTAACATATGATTTTTATTTTTGTAATGTATTTTATATTATATTTCCACATTTCCAATGGTGCCAAAGACTCATTACTCTTTGGTTATAGATTAATGGAATAAATCAAAAGTGTTAGGTTCTTTAACCCTCTTATTAGACATTTCTAATGTAGATATAAGTTACTTATTAATTTAGATGTTGTGAATCTAGTTACATACAAACAAAAGGAGTAAAAGGAGAAAACGATTTTTCCTTACAATAAAAGGGACGGAATTATGGGCACAAGGATGGACTCCTTCCAACCTTATTCTTGAGCTATGAAGAATAGGATGATCCTCCAAAGTTTCAAAGTAGAAACTCTCCTATCAATTGCACCCAAGATTTTACCCAAATAATTCTTAATAATATTAACTAGATATTGTTAAGAATTTAATCCCTTAATATAATCTTTATTACTACTCTAGTAATGTAATAATGATAATATGTGGTTGTGTGTTTCTAGAGAGAAGCATGCAAAAATTAGAACTACAAAAATGAGCAACCAATTGCCCCTTATAAGCTCAAAAAAACGGCTCCATGTAGCCCTTAGTGGACAATTACTTTTCCTTATTTTATTTGCATGCAAAAGTAGGTATCATTGTATTAGACTAGGTTATTGTCATAAGCATGCATGTAGGGAAATTATTACATGCAACTAGTTGATTAAAGAAAAGACAAAAATAAAATGTTGTCCAACAACATCATATTTTCGGGCAACATGAGATAAAATGGACCACTTTGATTTTGTAATGTATGTCACACAAATACAAGAATCATATGTTTATTTATCTTACATTAATAAGCATTAGTTTGATCATATAAAAAATATATAATTTAAACCAATAATTAATATACACTTAACTCTTAAGTGATAATTATGTCATTATATTAAAATATAATGAGTCTTATAATGTCCAATTAAATAAATTTACAACCCTTTGTAAATATAATCAACAAATAACCTCTACCTCTAAAAATACAATACCTCGATTAATTTAATAAATTAACACTTAATTATTAAATTAAATCTTATTTAATCACATTACAATAAGATATAAAATTTCATTAGTCAATTATCGCATAATTTAATAATGAACCTGTGTTGACACGAGTTCTAAACTCGAGTTCAACAAACTCACACAACTATATATATATATATATATATATATGTATATATATATATATATATATATATATATATATATATATATATATATATATATATATATATATATATATATATGTATATATATATATATGTATATATATATATATATATATATATTAAATATACATATATAAATATAAGGGACTGATCAACCTGTATCAAATACATTTGATCAGTTAATAATTTGGGTTCCATCCTATAGGTGTGACCTCAAGGGATCAACTGATCATCACGGTCAAACGACAGTAATGTCAAACTCTAGTCAGCCAATCGTTACCGATAAATATTGATCAGTTGACTATATAATGTATCATCACTTATGTATTCTTATTATGAGATTTAAATATGTGATCGCACTATTGTCGACGACACGTACTCCAACAATCTTCCACTTGTCCGAGACAAGTGTGCGTCACCAATTCTCTTATCCTATTACTATCTTCCACTCAATGCAAGGTGTCTCGCAGGTCGTACTTGCACGTGATCATATCTAGAGTGGTTTCCTCGATCTGGAGAGTAACTGTTTGACCGGAATTATCTGCCGTAGATACCTTCCGAGCGTGGCCACGCATTTCCAATTCACTACTCCTTGAGTGTCCCTGATATTTAGATAACTCTGACAAGGGGGTGGACAATTCCTATCGCACTATTCCCTTCGAATAGCCACAACTCATCATGACCCAAAAAATGCCCATTTGCACTCCATATTCGGAAGTCGTGGAGCAAAAATCAAAGTCAATCAAAAACTGTCACACCTTGGGTGAACAGTCACTAGTTAAAGAATTGACTCAAAAAGAATACTATAGTAGCTCTCGCCGCGACCATGCTATATAAAAAATACCAGAACTCTATAAGCGGTCACTACCCAACAGAGTATCCCATACAGTCTGCCTATGTGATCAACTAGTCATCTCTTATGACCCTATGGCACTTGAACTTGTCATCAATCGACTCACACTCTAGTTACTCGGAGACGTCACCTCATATAAGTGACTAGGGGCTAATACTATGTTAATCCAGTTCACTTTAATAGGGTTCAATGTTGTCCTTACAACCTATTTGGATATAACAAAGTAATAAAAGAGTTTAAATTAAAACTCAAACGATAAATGCGATTATCAAATATGAACAATGAATACAATATTATTGCTCTATATCTCATAATCTTAAGAATATAAAATCCATGTTACTTCATGGTAGTTTGGTCAAACCTGCAATAAAAGCTTCACTACGCCAAATCTTGCAATCAATAAGGAGCGTATCACAATGGTTTAATGCATTTAATAACGACACTTAGATTACCGTTTTCCAAATATTGGCGGAAACCTAGACCGCGCTAATAGGAATAACGGTTTCCTTTGAAAATCGTTATTATTATAATTTGACAACGGCTGCTTAACAAACCGTTGTCAAAAACGTTTAACGGTTTCCAAAAACTCGTTATATAATCACTCTTATCAACGATTGTTAGAAAACCGTTATCAGTTTAAGATATCGGCATTTCGAAAACCGTTACTAAATTAACACCTGCAACGGTTTTTGTTACCCTTTGTTATGTTATAGCTATGGATTTTTTGTAACCGTTATTTTTTTTATTATGAAATAACGATTTTTCAATTCAACCGTTGTCAGTTTTTGATTAGATTTTTCAGTTTGACTACTGCATTCAAAACATTATCAGAACTTCAATAAATATTCAATTTGACCAATAATATTCAATTTGACCTAAATAATTCTATAAATATGTCTTCATAATGTATTGGGTCAAATTCTAAATTATCAAACATTTACTCTTTAATTTCTTTCTAAATTTCTCTCTAAAAAAAAAATATGGCTGGTGTATCAGAGCTACAATCACATTCTCGTTACGCACAACCTTTTACTTGCATTTTCCATAATCTCCTGGTTCATTATGGTGTGAATGAAAAGGGTATAAACCCTAATTTTGGGTGGTTGACGCAAATGCTTCATGACTCCGGTTTCACCGCGGTTAAAAAAGTGTACCTTGTGTCTACAAACAAGCAAGGTTTTGTAGGCTTCGCTTTTATCGTGTTTTACAAAGCCAACTGCCATGATAGTTTTCGTCATACAAGAAAATTAGGGGCTATATTTGCGGGGGAAGATGCGGGGAAAGAGGACTTCTATTCGGATGATAAACAACAAGGCCCTTATCTATGGGTTGCGACCCATCTTGATCATCATGTGTTGAAACATTGCAGGAAGCATCACATTCTTGCCATCGTGCCTATGTCATGGGAGAAAGAGGCCATTCCACGCGCGCTTCCCGGTGATAATGAAGGGCCGATCTACGACTTGATCTATACCGAAATTCATAATGAGTATCCTAATACTTCATCAGATCCTAATAATTAAGTCTTTAATTATTATCTGGCATTGTAAGTTGTATTTAGATTATGGTGGTGGTTTGAATTAAAGTTTAATTATTTATGTTTTTTGTTACGTTTTATGTTACCCCATCCTCTGGAATTCAGAGACAATATCACCAGAAAAATATCAAACTTATATTATAATGACTTAGGTTTTTAGGACTATATTCAAATATCAAGCGAAAGAAAAAAAATCGCGTAAAACAAGCGTTGACAAACGTGAAAAAGCAAATGTGTAGTGTGGAGTTGAATCGAAGGAGTATGTTTTTTGTTACCCCATCCTCTGGAATTTAGAGACAATATCACCATATATGTCTCTTTTAACTTCAGCCCAATCCACACAGTCGTTTTTTCATTGCAACGGCACCGTCCCCTGCTCGGCAATGCGACCTTGGCGGTGCAGAATCGTAAGTAGTAGGAGACGGTCAGATTCATTCGCAACCCATAAATATGGGCCTACCCGCTGATCATCGTGATCAAACCAGAGTCTCTAAGAGTCATGGTTATAGAATGCCCGCTCAAGTTTGCGAGCCTTACGAAAGTATTCCCGCTCCTCACCCCCGCCAAACTCGATGAGGGTGCACCGCCCGAAGCCATCATGCGCATCATTGTCCGGGTAGATAGTTTGAACCAAATTCAATTTGGCTAACCGAATCAAACCTATTAACCAGGCAATGCTATACGAGAGTATAGCCGTATAGCCTTTCCTGTTGGGGCTGGTGTCCTCTACAAGTAGTGCAATAACATTTAAATCTCTAAAAGGATCAAAGGGTATACTTTTGTATTATAATCAGTTGGTCCACGTTTATCAATAACGGTTGGCTTGCTAGATAAGTTTGACGTTATTGTCATACAGATGGCGGTGATCAACTGGTCCCTAAAAGTCACACCTATAGGATACGTTTGAGAGATGTGACGGTATGAAAATACAGTCATGTTGATGCGGAAAATTGACTAAGCGAGTTAGTCGAGTTATTTGACTAG
Source organism: Silene latifolia (assembly GCF_048544455.1). Classification (NCBI taxonomy): domain Eukaryota; kingdom Viridiplantae; phylum Streptophyta; class Magnoliopsida; order Caryophyllales; family Caryophyllaceae; genus Silene; species Silene latifolia. The sequence continues at coordinate 6,259,680 of NW_027413123.1, forward strand.
TAATTAGTCAAAATGCGATGTTGAGATATTTTATTTAATACGGATTAAATAAAATAGGCTAAGGCGAATTAAACAGTTAATTCGTAAATTAAATATAAACGATTATATTTAATTAATGTAAATTGAATTAATTATACAATATTGTCTGTGTCGGACATGTATTAATATTTCAACTAATCCGTGTTATTAGTTGATATTTTAATAGCCGATAACCGATGACGATTTATAATAAAACCGCGTCATATACATTTAGCAATTTGAGAGTAGGACCACGAGTTAAAATTAAGAGGAAGTGGAAGCCCACTTCCCCATGAGAGGCTCGGTTTGGCCGAATGCAAAGAACAAAAAGGAGAGCCTCTCCTTCTTGTTAACCTAATTCATTTGCAAAAGAAAATTAGGGTTTTGAAGAGTATTTTCCTCTGAAAAACCTAGATCTCACATCTAGCAAAAACTCACACAACTATTCTCTCAATATTGCAAGGCAATTAGAGAATACATTTCTAGCACAAGGGCATAGTCTCAGACGGTCTTGGGTGTATCGATTAGGAGGAAATCTACTTTGATTTCTGTTCTTAGGCCACATCTCAAAGGACCCGAGGTTATTTCTTTACCTTTATCGTTTCTATTGCATTTTCGTTTTATGACAATAATTACATATAAAATTTGCGTTATAGTCCTAATTTTATAGGGTATTATACGGATATTATCCCACAAGTGGTATCAGAGCGAGGCCACGTAAATTTTTCTATGTGATTTTCATCAAACGAATTTGAATCGATAATTTTGTGCATAAAATTTCGTGCGGCAGCCATTTTTTTTCCCACGGCAATTTTTTTTTTTTGGCTGTTGTGGTTTTGTGCTTTGGAAACCGTGCAAAACGGTTCATGTCTAGATCAGACGATCTTTTGTTTTTCGATTTGTTCTTTGTGTATTGTTATTTTAATCGATAATTATAACAATATCTTAAGATCATGTCAATTGTAATTGGACTAATGCATGCCCTGTAATTTTTACTTTTTTCTGATTCAAAGTTGCAGTATTGATTGTTTGACCGTATGTATAACCCAAAATGATAACGGTTCTTTGTTAAGCCGTTATCATATTTCATATATCAACAACGGTTATTGTAAATCCGTTGTCATATTACACCAATAAGCAACGGTTTTTATTATAACCGTTCTAAATACAGATCCACTGTGAAAACTGAAAAGTTTGTGGTTTTACCAATGCATGCCCTATTATTATTTCTTGTTTGACCATTATTCACCTCATGCATGCATGCACAATTAATACAAGTTTGAATGTAACGTATGGATGAAATTAGTCTAATTAATTATAGCTTTATTATACTATAAATAGCATCACATTTTCAGTAATAATAAGAATCACTTTATTATTACTAAACTTTCCACTTCACTTTTTAAATAATCTACATATACATACATATCATAATTAAAAGAATGTCATCGTCTTCATCATCCGCAGTCGCACCTCATCAGCAATCGGTAACCCGCTATATTAACCCGATTACGTGCATAATTCACAATCTCCCAGTCATACGTGATGCTTCTGGGAAGCCAGGTTCTAAGTCTCTTAACCAATTTAGGGACATCCTCATTGAGAATGGGTTTTCAAATGTTAGGGCAATCCACCCGGCTTGGATTTCTGGTCGTGGGTTTCTTGGATATGCTCTGATCGTGTTTTGAGGGGATGGTCTTGATGATCTTCGCCAAGCAAAAGAACTCGCTGCAAGGTATGCATCACGTGACCATCAAAGGGGCAAAAATGACTTTTATGGCGACGACCCTAAGGATGGTTATGTACACGCTGGGCCTTACTTATGGGTTGCCACCGCTGAGGACGCTCCTCTGATGAGGAGGTTCATTTCGTACAGTTTTATTAATGTACCGAAATCATGGGAAGACGAAGAAGTGCCTCATTTTGATCACCGTCTTGATGCCGATGTAGTACGCTTGATTTATAATCAAGTTTATCCTCAGTACCCACCTCCTAGTCAAACTCCTGTTAGGGTGCTTTATTAATGTACTAAGGGGGCGTTTGGTACGGGAAAAGGTAAGAGAATGAAATCAAGAAAGGGTAAGAGAGGGAAATGAATGAGATCACCCATATTATACTTAGGTGTTTGGTTGACAATTAGAGGAAAAGGGAATTAAAAGCCAACATCCACCACCTCCACCACTATTACCCACCACCATTACCCACCACCTGCCACCATTATCTACACTGACACCACCACAAGTAGCTGCGCCGACGATCTTCCTCACGGTACCCCACGGCGAACCTAATCACCGCGCCTCACGCCCTCAACAAACACCACAATCCCGACCCCAAACACCTTATTCATTCTAAAAAATCCACCACAACCCTTCGAAAACCCCTCCCCCACCCCTTAAAACACCATATCTGGTGTGGCCGGCGTCGGGCGGTTGCAGTGGTGTGGCCGAGGAAGGTGTTGGTGGTGGTTGGTGGGGTGGGAGAGTTACTGAAGGTGTTGGTGTGGTGTTTAGTGGTTGAGGATATGGGGTAGCGTGGACAGGCGACGTCGCTGGTGGTGGTTTTGTCGGCGTCCCTGGTGATGGTTGTGTCGGTGTGGTGGGTGTAGGGTGTAGGTGGCAATGGTTGACGGTATGAGAGGGTGTGGTGGGTGTTGGTCGGGGGTAAGGATGAGAATGGTTTTACGGGTAAGGGGGGGTATGGGTTACCCTTTCTTTATGTCAAACAAACAACAACAAAAGGAATCAACCATTTTTATTCTCTTTTCCTTTCCTTATTCCCCCCAGCCAAACGCCCCCTAATTAGTTAGCTGTTTGTTTTTGTTGTTTTTTTATTTTTTATTGTGTTTCCTTTTTTTTCCCCTTGTTGTACTGTTTTTTTTTTGCGCCATTGTATAATATGCTCGTTTTAACATATAGTTCTACTCTTTATTACATGCAAATGCATATTAACATAGATTTTAAATAACTTGCGAATAGACAAATGAATGAAACAATAACATATAATATAATGACAACGGTAGTGCATATGTAACACCCCAAGAGTTTGAGAGAAAAAGTTGTCCCACATCGGGAAAGTAGGAGGCTTGTGATATATTTATAAAGGATTCCACCCACCACTTAGTAACAAGGCCTTGTGCTTTTGGGCTTACGTGAGGACAAATAATAGGCCCAAAGGTGCACATCTCATCTTATTGAGGTTGTGTTATGACGTGGCGGGTCGGGTTGTTATAAATGGTATCAGAGCAACCCTGCGACCGTGTGGTGAGCCTGTAGTCGGGAGTACCCGGGTCACACACCTAGCGGGGGCGGATTCTGGCTTGGCTGCGGTCAGCCTTCGGACACAACGAGGATGTTGTGTTATTTAAGTGGGGGAGTTTGTAACACCCAAAGAGTTTGAGAGAAAACGTTGTCCCAAATCGGGAAAGTAGGATGCTTGTGATATGTTTATAAAGGATTCCACCCACCACTTAGTAACAAGGCCTTGTGCTTTTAGGCTTAAGTGAGGACAAATAATAGGCCCAAAGGTACACATCTCATCTTATTGAGGTTTTGTTATGACGTGGCGGGTCGGGTTGTTATAGTATAAGAACCGTGTTAGAATATAAACACCTCTAAAAATAAATGGAAATTGGAAGATATTAATAAGATAATTATAACGGTTCTTATAAGAACCGTGTTAAATTATGCAATTGCTGAATACTATTATTTTAAATAACCTTCTTTATTTCTTTATTTCTCTCTCTCTATCTCTCTCTCTCTCCCCTCCCTCTCTCTCTCTCTCTCTCTCTCTCTCTCTCTCTCTCTCTCTCTCTCTCTCTCTCTCTCTCTCTCTCTCTCTCTCTCTCTCTCTTATTACTTAAATTATGTCAAGTGGTAGCTCTTCTTCTTCCTCTATTTCAACAGGGACATGTAATTGCTCAGTTCCGGCAGCATTGCGGACTTCTTGGACTTTGCAAAATCCAGGAAGAAAGTTTCTTACTTGAAAATTCTATAATCCCGAGACTAAAATGCGCAGATGCAATTACTTCAAGTGGGTTGATGAACCAATGATTGAGTGACAGAGGAAGGTTATAAACAAGTAGTGAATAAGAAAAAGAGCATGGATATCGAGATTACTCAAGTAAGAAGTATACTATATCAACTTGAAGAATCAAAGCGGGGAAATGACAGTGAAATGTTGAAGGCAAAAGAAGAATGCAAGAAGTTAACCATGGATATTGTAGAACTCAAAAATAATGAGGCATGTCTTAAGTTAATTGTCAAATTTCTTCTTCTAATTGTTATTTACCTAGTTTATTATGTATGGTGGTAGTTTGTACTCTTTATGTGTAAACTTGTAATCCTTTAAATTAATGGAAATAAGCAAGGTTTTCTAAGAAACATATTGTAATTAGCAGGCATATACCAACTGATGCTTTATTTCTTGGCGGTAAAATCAAACACAATGAACTATAAAATAAAACGTTTATACCCAAATCGTTGTTCAGGACGTATACAGTTATAACGGTTCAGGTTGTTGTTGTTAGAAATATCGGTATATTTCATCAAGAAAAATTCGGATTATAACGAAATTATGAAATATGAAATTACGAGTCATAAACAAAATGCATGAACAAAAGAATAGAGATTAGAATTAACCTCCGGTCCTAGCAATTTGGCCTAAGAACAAATATCGAGATCGATATTCTCCTAATCGTTGCACCCAAGATACTCCGAGAAATGCCTTTTTCTTGCTAGAAAGAGAACCCTAATTCATAATAATTTTTAGGGGTGTGATGAGAGCATGGAGTAAAAATCAAGAGAGAAAATGATCCTCCCACCTCTCCTATATAACCGTCCAAAAGGAGAAAAAGAGGGGAAGATCTTTTTCTTATTTTTTCTCCCCTTTAATCATGTAACAACCAAACAACTAAGGAGAAAATATTCTTATTTTAGGTTGTTATCATATTGTATAAAATGTGTATCATTATCAATTGTCATTTATGTCGTCACGTATTAATAAGTCCACACACAACAATTTGTAGTCGATTTATTAATGCCGCTCTGTCATCATTTATTATGACAATTTCGTATAATATATACATTAACTATAAATATCGCATATTTATAATTTGGTAATTAAATATAACCGTTTATGTTTAGTTACGAATTAACATCTTAATTCGTTTAAGCTAACATTATATACATTAATTAAATATAACAGTTTATATTCTATTTACGAATTAACAATTAATTCGTCTCAGCTGATATTATTTAATTGTATTAAATAATCGATTCATCATCACATTGACTAACCTTTTAGTCAAATACATGGACTAACCTTTTAGTCATATAAGGCATCAATGTGATTATATTTTCATATAATCACATCTCTCAAACACATCCTTTAGGTGTGACTTTTAGGGACCAGTTGATCACCGCCATCAGTATGATAATAACGTCAAACTTATAGCAAGACAACCGTTATTAGTAAACGTTAATCAACTGATAAAATACTAAGTATACCCTGTGAACCTATAAGAGATTTATACACGTTATCACACTTCTTAAACTTTGGCTTTTCTACAGTTAGGTCGCCGTGAGCTTTGCCCTTACCCTTATTCTTGTTGGAAATCATGAGAACATCTTGCTTCATGCTCCCACTCAATTTCATATCCTTCTCGGTCTGTACGAGAAGTGAGTGTAGCTCATGAGGACTTTTCTTCATGTCATTCATGTAGTAATTTACCCTGAAAAGGGCAAAACCATCATGAAGCGAATGAAGCATACGGTCAATGACTATGCTCTCACTGATTTTGCAATCAAGTGCCTCTAGTTTCTCGACATTCTCAATCATGTCAAGAATGTGTGGGCTATGCGGTTGGCCCTTCTGGAGTTTCACCTCAAAGAAGAGACAGGTATGCTCATAAGTAACGATTCTCGGTGTTTTTGAGAACTCATTAGTGAGCATGGTGAAAATCTTGTTTGCACCTTGGGCAATGAAGCGTCTTTGCAAATTGGTTTCCGTTGCAAAAATGAGTACGTTCTTTATCGCACCCGCTTCCATGACGAAGTCACTATAAGCAAGTGACTCGTTAGCTCTTGCATTGGGGCCTGGGTTTGGCGGTATTGGCTCAGTCAAGTACTTGATCTTACCGTCAGCAATGGCAGCATTCCGTAATGATGCCTCCCAGTCCGCAAAGTTGGACCCGTCATTCTTCAGTCGTGTGGACTGATTCATGTGGTCCATGAAAGTTTTGAGCCAGGACTCGCGTGCATAGGGATATCATTATTTCGAGCCATTTGTTGTAAGCAGTATTATCAATATAAAACGAATTCTACACTGTGAAAAGAAGAAGAAAAACATAATAAGCATACTCATCGTTATGATTTAAGTCTAATGCAAAACTGTTATAATGCGAAGACTCAAGCATTTATACAATTGACCTCCCTCAAGAATCATATAAATGATCCCAAGACTCAATTCTCTGTAAATTGATAAGCCAACCTCTTGGCTAATTCTACTTTTAGAATTCTTGGTTGATAAATTTCTGTAAATTCTATCTATAGTCCATCATAATCTCGAGAAACTCTTCGGATTATAATGTTGAGGTAAAGTAAGTCAACACAAACTACTTACCCAACGTAGAAGGGGTCATATGGAGAGTAAGGTCCTATATGCCTACCGACGAAGAAGGGATTCACAGTTGTTTGGCCTATAAAGACTAGTCTCAATTTTAGTTTTAGAGGAAGATCCCATCAACTTTATTTTAATACATTTTAAGTGAACTAATATCTAGCATGCGAGAATGAATAAACTAAGATGATGGCTTAAAATAGTGTGACATCTTTATGTCCATGATAACTAACATCCAAACTATATGAGTCAATTTTCATGCATATAAGTAGGTGGTTTGGTTTAGGCGGAATATGATGCACTAATTATCATGCGAAAAAAAACAACAAGAATGGAAAAACGTAAAACAAAAACAAAGTCCTAGTGTGGCCTATCTACCAAAATGAACATAAATACAACTTTGGAATCCTTCCTAGGACCCGAGAAGCTTGTCTTGATGTTCCATCTCGGTCCATGTAGCGGGAGTGAGCAATCCAATCTCCATCTTTAGTCTTCTCAAAATTACAATAAATAAATTACAAAATAAACCTATTTACATTCTAATTTCAAAAACATAATACTAAAGAAAACTAAAGGAGATTCGAGATCTCAAAATTACATCAAGATTATGTTTCCATCATTACGAAAACATAATCAACTAAGGCCACACTAGGTAATTCCAAATTACAACCGATTGCAAAAATACGTAAATAAACCATTCAACAATTCATACAACTAAATAAAATGCATCAACAATAAATTAATCATTCAAGACATAATTCCTTAATTATGTAGAGTAATTTATCCAAACCACCTATTTTAAAATGATCAAAATTATGTGACAATTCCTCAATTACTCACAATAATTCCAATCTTAATACACATTAACTTGTAATATGAATTAATCTAACATCATTTTAAACCACTTTAAAATAATTGGGTATCTAAAATTTGTGAACTTTTTCACAACAAACAATCATACATTATAGATATAATGTATAATAATTATTAGCCAATACACAACAAAAGAAAACGGAATTTTTGTTTTTTTTAAATTGCTCTCGGCATTCAGCCCTAAAATTTCGAAAAACAAGTTTTTTTTTTCTTTTCTCGAAAATAACCCCTTTTATGTGAACAAATTTGTTTAATGTTGCTACTATAACAAGATTGGCATAATCATCAACGTTTAATTTAAACATAGACCCAAACTAGATGATTCAATTTAAGCTCTTAAAATGAATATCTAAATTATGATTAAATCGATTATCTGAATATTTGATTCATCACAATTGATTTGAACATTATTAAATTAATGAATCATGATTCTTAAACAACAATTTAACACCATGTATGGCAAAACTATACAGCAAAAAGAAATGAACATCATCAATCAAAACAATTTCCATTTACATTTCAATTTAATTCTTATTAAATCATAACATCTACAAATTTATCATATTATCATCTTAACATATTAAAACAACAATATCAATAAATCAAAATGGAAACAAGGCATCAAAAACAAAAAAAAAACATCTCGGCAAAAAAAAAATTGATACGGCCGAAATATTTTTTTTTTAAAATTTTTTTTTTATTTTTTTTAGTTTTAATCCATTTATGAAAATCATATAAAATAATTTCGTGGCCTACGCTCTGATACCACTTGTTAGAAATATCGGCATATTTCATGAAAAAAAATTCGGATTATAACGAAATTATGAAATATAAAATTACGAGTCATAAACGAAATGCATGAACAAAAGAATAGAGATTAGAATTAACCTCCGGTCCTAGCAATTTGGCTTAAGAACAAATATCGAGATCGATATTCTCCTAATCGTTGCACCCAAGATGCTCCGAGAAATGCCTTTTTCTTGCTAGAAAGAGAACCCTAATTCCTAACAATTTTTAGGGTTTTGTGATCAGAGTATGGAGTAAAAATCAAGAGAGAAAATGATCCTCCCACCTCTCCTATATAACCGTCCAAAAGGAGAAAAAGAGGGGAAGATCTTTTTCTTATTTTTTCTCCCCTTTAGTCGTGTAACAACCAAACAAATAAGGAGAAAATATTCTTATTTTAGGTTGTTATCATATTGTATAAAATGTGTATCATTATCAATTGTCATTTATGTCGTCACGTATTAATAAGTCCACACACAACAGTTTGTAGTGGATTTATTAATGCCAGTCTGCCATCATTTATTATGACAATTTCGTATAATATATACATTAACTATTAATATCGCATATTTATAATTTGCTAATTAAATATAACCGTTTATGTTTAATTACGAATTAACATATTAATTCGTTTAAGCTAACATTATATACATTAATTAAATATAACAGTTTATATTCTATTTACGAATTAACAATTAATTCGCCTCAGCTGATATTATTTGATTGTATTAAATAATCGACTCATCATCACATTGACTAACCTTTTAGTCAAATACATGGACTAACCTTTTAGTCATATAAGGCATCAATGTGATTATATTTTCATATAATCACATCTCTCAAACACATCCTTTAGGTGTGACTTTTAGGGACCAGTTGATCACCGCCATCAGTATGATAATAACGTCAAACTTCTAGCAAGCCAACCGTTATTAGTAAACGTTAATCAACTGATAAAATACTAAGTATACCATGTGAACCTATAAGAGATTTATAAACGTTATCACACTAACTGTGGAGGACACTAGCTCCAACAGTTGTTATGTATATAAAAATGATGCTTTATTTCTTGGCGGGAAAATCAAACAACATGAAAATATTACAGACAATGGTTATTTCTAACCTATTGTAGATAGTACTAATCAATTACGGTTTCAATCAAAACCGTTGTATGTTTGGGAACAAAATACAACGGTTTTTTTTATACCGTGTTTATTACTTTCCAATAAACAAGGCCTTGCAAGTGTTGTATATTCACACACATATATACTCTGAGCTTCCCCTCCCCCACATAATATCCTTAAACATTGAGCTTCCCATCAACCACCAGCCTACCCCATCGCCGTCGCAGTCATCGTCATCATCGCCATTGCTGCTGCCAGATCAATCCGGATTCTCTTCTTTAAAGAAGTAATAAACCCTCCTGATCTCTAGAGATTTGTTTGTTATTATAAGTATGCATTATTATTATTTGTTTATTAATTTCTGCTTTAGATATGGTCCAAAAGCGGAAAAGAAACGATGAAAATGCGTCAGGCGACGACTCAGGTGATGAAAATAATTTGCAACACACTGCGGGTCGAATGCGCCACAGGGTTTCCCTAGAAGCAATAAATTCAAAGATACCTAATCCTTTACAGTGGGATAAAGATACGGGGCTGCCATATGGTGAGTATGCCGAGTATTTTGCGAGTTATATTGATTGTTGTGTAAGATATTATGTGCCTCTCGGTACGCCGCGTATCAATGAACTGAGTAAAATATGGAACACTGGTCGGTCCGCTTTGAGCTTAGATTTCGGTTACTTGTCGTCAGGAGCACCTAGACCAAAACAATATTTATAACTTCACAAACAACTCTACTATTAGTAAAGAGGTAAGTAAAGGTCGAATCCCAAGGGACGGGTATTGATGTAGGATTTTCGATTGCAAGTAGTGGTGTCTAGGGGTGTCACAATTTGGGTTGAGATAAGAAGATCACTAAACTAAATAACAATAAAAGTAAACAAACAAGATGATCAAAAAGAGGTGTAAACAATTGATTAAAAGCACTAGGGTGTCATGGGTTCATAGGGGATTCATGGGAACTGATCATACAAACATATTCTCAAATTATAAGCAAGCAATTATTGCTGTGATAGGATCGAGTTGGTTTATATCTTACAACCCTAGGAAGGTTTGGGTCCCGGAGCCGAATCGATTAGATTGTACAACACCTACAAGTCGACTTAATCCTCCCTACTCTACTATATGCATGGTCTAATGAGACTCGAGTTGGTTTATGTCTTACAAGTCTCATTGAAAAGGTAATTGATAGGTAAAACATGCAAGGATTCATAGGCTCGCATTTCATCAAACATAACATGTGCATAAGTTGAGATCACAACAAGCAAGCAAATAAATTATGTGAACATATTAGATTAAGCACGAATCATCCCCCATGTTGGTTTTCCCTAATTCCCCATTAGCCCCAGTTAAGGAAACTACTCACTCATTATCAAGTTTAACATGTTAACAAGGTTGTCAATCATATTAACAGAGCAAAACATGATGAATAAGTAAAGATGATTAACAATAATTAAAAAGGGATTAAGAGAATTATACCTAATGATGATTCCAAAATAATAAGCAAAGAATAATAGAAGTACTTGATGAATTATTGGAAGGTTGTCAATCCTCCAAATAAACCCAAATAATCTTCAATTACCTAAAATAAAAGATGAACAATAGAGAAAAGGAAATAATATTTGTATTAATACTTGATTAAAAGTTGATTACAAGATTAAAGAGAGATTAGAATAATATAAACTATACTAAAGATTGATAAGAAGAACATGCTAATCTAATTAGTATAATGGGGTATTTATAATGGGGATTAGGTGCACAAATTAGGGTTACTAAGGGCTTAAATGGCGATTTAGTCCTTAAGAAAAGTTGAGGACATGCTCCTCTCAAAGAAAGATGCGAATCTCGTTTTTGCTAGTCTTTCGAAAATATGCGCATCCCGAGTAGAACAAGAAGAAGCCGGGCTGCACTGGAGAACAATCCGAGCGTCCAAAAGGTCGGGACGAGCGGATTGTGCAGGCGGTGGACGAGCGGCCAGGCAGGTGGGACGCTCGGATTGTGGAGCTCTTGGACAAGCGGCCAGGCAGGTGGGACGCTCGGATTGTGGCTCTTGGACGAGCGTCGCGATGCTGGGACGAGCGGATTCCAGTCGAGTGAGCTTTTTCTTCTTTCCTTATTTTCTTCTTCCAACAATCCTTCGGGATCTTGTCGGAGATGCAAGGATCTTCTTCATCATTGCCCATCTACTACATTATTTACAAATGCCTTCTAGTCTTGTCTTCACTTTGATGCTTGGTCATTAGATTCGATCAATTTAGCTCTATTTTGCCATGAAAATGCAAGGTTTGCACTCCTCTCCTACCAAGGGAGTAAAACCTCAAAGAATATGCAAAATAAAGGACTAAAGATAGTAGATGACCCAAATATGTACTAAAAAGCATAGGAACGAGGCTAATTCGGGGACTAAATATGCTCAAATATTGGTCACATCAAATATCCCCAAACCGAACCTTTGCTCGTCCCGAGTAAAGAGGTGACAAAACTGGGACCCTTATTTAAACTAACCTACTAATATAGATGATATGAGACAATTAGCAGGTCTCACTCCGCCCCTTCAACTCACAACAAGACAACCATGAGGTAGGATGCCTTCTTACAAGGCAAGGTGGGTCTTGCCAAAATGGCGACACATCCAATCATTAAAGCACACAAAATCAAGTAATTCAAGGGTACACACTCCTTCATAGACATGGTTTCTTCAAACTACTAAGCCTAGAAGGATACCAATAAATCACCTCCAAGTTGTGTCAAGCTAGGGTACCTTTGTCCTCAATCGTTAAATGCTTTTGTCGAGAATAGGCTCCCTATGGTGTTAAAAACACTGGAGGATCGCGGAATTCCCCCTCTTGCGTAGACAAGAAGAAGGGTCGTCCCCTCTCTACCATGCATAAAAATGGATATGATGGATAAAGGGATCAATAGGATTTGAGTTTCATTGGGGAGTTTGCTTTTGTTGTTGTTTTTCCCCCCCAATTTCTTGTGGTATATAACATTTGAGAACACTTTCTTTTTGCCATTTCTTTTGATGTTTGGCATTTAAATAGTTGACAACTTTCAACTTTTTGCATTTTCTTTTGAACATTTTCAAAGTCACCCCAATTAGTAACGAGGGTGCCTTATATTTGAAGCATAGGAGTTTTTATTTTTGCTACTCCTTTTTTCTTTTGATGCAATTTGCAAACTTTTTAACTTTTCATTTTATTTCTTGAACTCAAATTTTTGAACAATTTTTGTGCCCATTCCATTTGATGACAAAATGTGGTGGAACATGGATGGTGGTTGCATGGTTTCAAGGGTCACCTTGGAATAAACGGTAGCCAAGGAGTTATCACACCATAAGGTACTCTTGATTAGGCCTTAATCCATGGGTCAAAGGATATTAGCATGACACGCCCTAGGGTGTTTTAAAAGTATTCTAACAAGCAAAGTATTAAGAAGAAAAAACATCTACTAGGGCCTATGTACACTTGTCAAGCTTCCCAAATAGACGGTTTCGCAAAATTTTTCTAACACTTAAACTATATGCCATGATGCAACTAACATTTATACATCCTAATGCATATGCTTCTACCAACTAATATGCCAAATAATCTAAATGCAATTTTAAATTCACATTGTTTATACCGCATCAATCAAAATAAAGCCACATAGTCATTAACATAAAGAGGAAAAAGGAGATTGGAAAGATCATACCATGCGGTCTTCAATATCCTCATGTCTCGGATTTGGCGTAGTTGATCAATGTGAGAAAGGATGAACAAACACAATATATACAAAACAATATATATACAAGACTACACTACAAAGGGAAATGAACTTGTTTTTGGATTTTCAATTTTTCAATTTTTTTTTGTTTTTTTCGAATTTTTTTTTTGTTTTTTTTTTTGTATTTTGTATAAAAGTCAAGTTAGAATTTCCCATCCCCACACTAGTATGGACATTGTCCTAAATGGCCAATACGATAAGAAATTATGCAATGAAAATGCATGATTTTTAAATTAAATGCAAACTACACTAAACTTCACTTAAGCGTTGATGGGTGCCTCTTGCCCGCTCCATCTAGCTATGAAGTGATCTCTAGAGATCGCCATCATCCCCCTCTAAGTCACTATCCCAAGCTTCTTTGGATGCATCACTCGCATTGAAGTCCATAAACTCATCTCCCTCACTATTGAGCTCCACTGTATCTCCACCACAAGACTTATCACTCCCTTCACCTTCTTGCCCATTTGCTCCTTCGTTAGCCCTTACCGAGTTTGGGAAGAGAATGTCCATTTGAGCCCAAGAGGGAAACATTCCCTCCTCGCTAATATTCCCTTGTTGAACCAAGCGGTGGAATTGTGGGTATAGAGCATAGTATCTATCCACGACGGCTTCATATTGACGGAGATGCATGTCTTGGAGAATCCCCATCACAAAATAGTCTCGAGGAAGGATGAAGGGGTTAGGGTGATTGTAGGGTTGATATTGAAAAGGGTAGGGAGGTATCTTGATCTTTTCATTTTGTTGTTGTGGCTCGTGTTGTTGTTGTTAGTTTGGAGGTGGTGCTTGATTTGCTTGGTTCGGGTTCGTGGGGATGAGGTATGAAGGGATTGGGGATAGAGGGCCCCTCCTTGGTGAAATTCTCGGTAAACCGTTCATTGGAAAGTAGATAGGGTTGCTCCCTTTTGTTATCCATTTGATTCGCTTTTCAAAACCCTCGTGGGTTATCCAATGATGTTGCACAAGAATTAGCTCCTCATTGATCCTTGTATTTCCCGGAAGGGGAGTGTACTCATTGTTCTCATTGAACCTTGGATTGGAAGTGTTTCACGAGTCTTATAATGAGTCCTTCATTGACGATATGCTTCATCCCATCGTCATCCCCATTTCGAAACTTAGCCCATTTCTCAAGGAGTACAAGTGGTGCATTGAAATGATATCCACTTCTTCCTTGGATCTCAAGATATGATTCCATGAATACGAGATCAAGCTCATTCACAATCGCCGGATCTCGGTGTGCAAGAATAGTTCCGGATAAGAACCGGTAAGTGGGTCTTAGAATAGGGTTTTGGATGTGAAATGCCAAACATTCCTTGATATACAAAAAGTCTCGACTAGTCATGGCTCTCCACAATGGTGCTACACTATACTTCTTTGGTCTTGATGTTCGAGTAGGCGAAACATCCAAACCGAGCACATTTGCAAACTCAACAAGAGTCATCATCCTTGTTACATTTTCAAATCTAAACTCAATGCAAATCATTTTGTTCAAAGTTGTGATCTTTAAGAAACTTAAGAACTCAAGAACAAGAGGTCGGTAGGTTTTCTCATGCAAGTGAAACAAGGTAGAAAGACCGAACAACTCAAAAAGGGCTTCCGTTTGATGGTATATTCCAAGCTTTCTTAATGTTTTATGGCATAAAAATTTGGTAGGAAGAATATTCTTACCAAGTTGTCGGTGAAAGACAAGCCGTTGAACATCGTTCACAAACTCAATGTCGGAAAAATCGTCAAGCTTGGTGAGATCTACAATCTCCTTATGTTCCCTTCTTAGAGTGTTGAGGTGAGAAGTAGATGAGCTTCCCCTCACTCTTGGTCTTCTTCTTTCCCTAAATAAAGATCCTCTTGGTCCCATTCTTGGATTATAGATTTGGAATTTAACTTGTTGAAATATAGGGATGCTCTTTGTGAATTAAATCTCCTTGTGAATCTTTTAGAAACCCTAGAATTTGGGGGTTTTTGTTTTTGTGGGGTGAATGAGTGCTTGAGATGTGCTTTGGAGTCATAAGAAGATGGGGGGGGGGTGTTTATATTATAAGTGGAAGGAAGGATGAGGTGTCACAAAATATGTGGTGGGTGAGAATCTAATTTGCGAAAATCTGGGAAATAAGGCGCAGGGAGACGAGCGGATTCGATATCGGGACGCTCAGATTTCTGGGCATTGGGACAAACGGATTCCTTACGGGACGCTCGGATTCCTTTCCAGGGAAAAATCCCAGATTTTGAAGTAGCCAGGATGAGCGTAGGGTTGTCGGGACGAGCGTTTTGCTGTAGTAGGACGAGCAGATTCTACTGAGGACGCTCGGATTCTCTTCCAGCGAGGAATGCCAGAAATTGTTGCTAAAGAGACGAGCGGATTTCCGAAGCGACGGGCGTCCAGATACAGACGAGCGTATTGCAATGGTGGACGTTCGGATTTCTGATCAGAACAAAACAGCTGCTTTTCAGCTCTTATAGGACGAGCGGATTCCCAGTCGGACGCTCGGATTCCTTGCTTGGACGGGCGTCTTCCTCACGGGACGCTCGGATTTCTCCTGCTTTTCCTTCACTTTGATAGAAATGTTTCTCCACACTTGAAAACTAGTTCCTTCATTAATCAAAATGATTAGTGACCCTCCCTCACTTACTCTTACGGCGAGAATCATGTTTATGATAAAAATACAATAAAGTTAAAAGTACAAGTAAAAAGGGGTTATTATATTTACAAGTGGTGGTTTAGGGAGAACTCCACCAAACTCTCTTTTTGATGATCTCTTCACGGATGAGGAGGCCCGAGGTAGGTGACCTCGACCTCTCCAATGAATGTTCCCTCATAATATGGCTTCAATCTTTGGCCATTGACCTTGAATTTCCTTCAATCTACCGATTTGATCTCAAAGTCTCCATACTTCCCTACCTCGGTGATCACATAAGGACCCATCCATATAGAGTTCAACTTTCCGGGAAAGAGTCGATATCGGGAATTGAATAGAAGGACTTTATCTCCTTTGTGCAAGGCTTTTTGCTTAATTCTCTTGTCAGGAAACAACTTTGTCCTTTCCTTGTAAATCTTGGCATTCTCATAAGATTGTAGTCGGAATTCTTCCAACTCTTGAATTTGTATCATCCTCTTTTGACCGCTTAATTTGAGAACAAGGTTGAGAGCTTTAATTGCCCAAAAAGTTTTGTACTCTAACTCAATTGGCAAATGGCATGCCTTCCCATAGACAAGTTTGTAAGGGGAAGCTCCTATGGGAGTCTTATAGGCCGTCCTATAAGCCCAAAGAGCGTCATCAAGCTTCATGCTCCAATCCTTACGAGTCTTGTTGACAACTTTCTCAAGAATTTGCTTGATCTCTCTATTTGAAACTTCAACTTGACCGCTTGTTTGAGGATGGTATCCTAAACCGGTTCTATGTTGAACACCATATTTGGTCAAAAGGGATGTGAGTTTCTTTTCATGAAAATGCGTTCCTCCATCACTTATGATTGCTCTAGGGACCCCGAATCATGGGAAGATTATTTTCTTGAAGAGCTTAGTGACCGTTTTTGCATCATCGGTTGGGGTGGCAATTGCCTCCACCCATTTTGAGACGTAGTCTACGGCCACAAGGATATATTTGTTCCCTTTGGATGTCACAAACGACCCTTGGTAGTCGATCCCCCAAACGTCGAAGATCTCCACCTCTAGTATGCCCCTTTGTGGCATTTCATTCCTCCAAGGATATTCCCCGTCCTTTGACAAGCATCACAATGAAGGATGAACTCCCTTGTGACACCCCGCGATAAAGCAGAAAATACAACTAATAATTTAAAGCGGAATTTTGTGAGATTTTAAAAACTTTTAAATTACTAGTTAAAGATTAGCACGCGGGTGCCACTAAAGAAATGAAACAAATACAATAATAGGCAACTTAGGTTATTACAACCCAAGTCTAGAAAGCGGGGAAAAGATATCCCACGAATAAACATATAAGGGGTTTCTAAACTAGAAACTAAGGTCCAAGGGTTTACTTCTCGCTAGCCCACACGTCTTCCCCATGTAAGCATCTTCACCACCTGTCATTCATGTAAACATGACGCCACAATCAGTGGGGAGTAACTCAAGGTTCTCCCAGCCACAATATGTCGAAATGCAAATAAACAACCACTTAATTAAACATATAGATCAGGCATCATATAAACAATAAAGAACAAGAGGATATAATTGATAATCATAACGAGATAGGCATATTGCATTCATAATGAGATAGGCATGGTACATTATATTAAACATGCATTCAAGGGAACAAAACATGTAAACATAAGAATATGAATATGAACAACACATAGTCCTAGCATGTGAATAATAGACTGACTCATACTACACTATCATGTGAATCACATAACCTCCAGGGATCCAAACCCTATCAACCGTAGCCGGCTTGCATCTCACCTTCTATGACTCATAGGATCATCAAACAAGAAAGGACAATATATCTAGATACAGGCATAAGTTCTTAGTAGAGTCAATAGTCACTCTGTAACTCGAGTCTATACCACGAGGTAAGGTAAACACCCTAGTCCTAAACCTGCGCAGACCTAGCGACATGCGGAAAACTACCGCATCCAAGATCCATGATAAGAACACATGAGTACCCCTAAGGAGTCCACCAAAGGGTTGGCTAGTACTTAAGCTGACTACATACTTCTAAGAATACGTCAGGAAGTCATACCCTAACTTGGATATAAACCCACCAAGCTAAGACACAAAGGCTATTAAGCGGTGAACATACACTCGTCAAAGACTATAATGGCCTATCTATGACGAAGGCCGAAATACTCACCTAGGACCTAGTCCCAGCTTGAATACTTTAGCCCACACCACACAAGACAAGTAGGACACCCAATTAACCATAAGAGGGGCAAAGAGTCCAAATTTGCACACACAAATGATCATACACACCCTAGCATATGAAAGGCTACGCAAGAGCATATTCAGCTGACAATCCAACAATATCTCTAATATCAATAATAATCCAAATTCCAGCTAACCAACAGTACCATAATCCATGAGAACAAGCTAAAATGGCAAAGAGGCAACAAGACTCAAGCATAAGGCATCCAAGGCATCCAACAACCAACATGTGAAATGATAATCACAAATATCAAGGCATCAACATAAAACATCCAATAACAACCAATCTCACCTCAAAGACAAACCCTCGACCCGAGTCCTGCGACGGGTCATCGGTCAAATCGAGGCTGACCGGTTTAAACCTAGTTTGACCAAACTCGTTCGGTCAATCTGGCCCAGCTCAGATTCTTGGCCTACTTTGGCCCAAATCACAAAATTCATCACAATATCATTCTCATGCCATTTCCAATTTCTATCATGTGAAAAACTATCAACATAAGGAAATATATTCCAAATTACAAGATATCCAATTCAATTAATAAGATAAGCCCAAATGAATAAATGTGTAAAATAGCGATATTAACGAATTGCGTTATATAAAATACGAGACGGTTATTTAAATAGTTAAGTAATGAGATTCTAGAATGATAAAACATGAAATGGGGATATATAAATGAACAATGCTTTAACGAGTTGCATTTTATAAAACACGAGACGGAAATTTAATTAATTCAAACATACCATATTGCGCCCAAAAACAACTCAAAATACAACCCAAAGACGTCATTTGGACAACCAAAATCCCGACCCCACCTACGACCTTACACGGCCTTACCACCAGCCAGAATTCCCGCCCCAAACACAACCGCCACTCACCCAAAACAGTCTGCAAAACTCGCCCACAAACACCACCCGCGTCTGCCCAGACAGCCGGGAACAACCATACAACCCGCAGCATAGTTTAAGGCGGGGGTTTTAAATTCAGAAAAGACGACGTTGAGGAGTGTTAAGCAAGCATGGAAACGGGTCTAAAATGTTACTCCACTCATCCCAAAACAGAGGCCAAACACGCACCAAAACGACCACCATTCGACCCACAACCCGCTACCAAACTTTGTCCCAAAAGCCACCCAAACCCAGTCCTAGCAAGGTATGCAACCATCTCCAAGTCTCAACCAAAATTCGTCCCAAAACAGAACTCAGAGGCAACAATGTCAAGGTCTGGGGTTGCACCTAGCAGCTCTGCTTTGACACCAACTTAAGACCGAAATGAAATTGGGTTGGGGACGGGGATGAGCATACACAAGCCAAGAATAAACACCCCCATTTCCCACATAGGCAAGGTCAGAAAAATAACCAGCAGAATGTACATCCATTCGAAAAAAGGGAAGAAAATCAGACCGTACCCTGTACTTCGAAAAACATTTTCGACTGTGTTACGAAAGCTAAACCATGAGGACTCACAACATCCATGAAAATTAACCACAAGTATCTAAAACTCGACTTCATACATGAGAAACACAGAAAAGACTCAAACTTGCGACGAATAAGGAAAGATTGAGTAAGAAGGACAAAAATATCGACTCATTGTCGAGTAACCTATCACCGTTACCTTATAACCTCACGAATTCAGAGCCAAAAATGTCCATAAGTACGAGCTGCTCTCGGGTCATCGACTAAAAGAAGAAAAACGAGTTGTATGAGTCAAGGAGCCGAGTTCTCATAAGACGCCATTTTTGAAACTAAGTCAAAACAGAAGCTTTCTTACCTTAAAAGAACGAGGAAGGAACGAGGAAGCTAAAGGTGCAAAAATAATGGAGTTTGGTTGAGAAATAAGGGAGAGATCTTTGTTTGAAAGGTCGAAAATGGTGATGGTACGGGTTGTTTGTGTTCTCTGTTGCTGCTGCTGCATTTTCGCAAAAGAAGAAGGAGGTAGGGTGTGGGGACGTGAACAACAACACAACAATATTAATAGTAATATTAATATATAATAATATATAAATATTAATAGTAGATATTTTTAAAAGTAGAGTGTAGGATGTTAGGTGGGTGTGACGTGTTATCGAATTCTGATTGGTCCGGATTAAAGTAGGTACAAAGTGAAATGTGACAGTTTATAGCTAGACGGAAATTGAGACGGGAATTATTATTATTACGGTCATTATTATTGTCACTATTATCATCCGACCAAAATACGTATATATTTATTCTTATATAAATTACGCCTCAAGAATATAATTTAGTAATACATATTTTTATAAAAATGAGTTTTTATATAATACGTTTATAGAAATCGTGTTTGACATAAAATTAATTAAATTGAATAATTCAAAAATATTTAATAAAGTAATTCAAACGGTTTAATAAATTTTAAATGTCAAAATAGGAAATTCGCGGGTGTTACAATCACCCCACCTTTTAAAAAAGTTTCGTCCTCGAAACTTGAAAGTAGAAATGAAAGGTTATATAAAATAAAACTGGAACTTTGGAATCGGTAACCAAAACAATTAAAAGGTTACTTATCGTAAGAATTAAAAATTCTTTCAAAAGTTTCAAATAAAATTTTAAATGAACGATTCTCATCAAAGGAACGAAAGTGTTCTCGTTACATATTCAAGAACATCACATTCCAAATCAAAGATAAGGTAAAAAGGCAAATCATTTGTATAAATCGAAAATCAAAATACTTTCAAAAACATTAATGAAGAGTTTTCAAAAGTACAAGTCTCATTCATGGAACGAAATTGCTCTTGTCGTGCACATAAGAACACTAACTTTCCAAGTCAAGGGCAGATTTAAACCAAAAACCAATCGCCGACAAGCGTAGAACAAGTTATCAAACGTCTCCAATAACAAGTTCTATCATCCGATCAACGTCAAAATCAAAAGAAAAGGCAATCCACTCAAATTTTCTCTTGTAAAAGCCAAAATAGAAATGAAGATTTCTCATTTAAACTCAGAAGGGAATCAAATTCCTGAAAATATGATATTAAACTTTGTCAAAGAAATCATAAATAGATTAAAGTTAACAGAAATTGGATAAAACTTAAAGGAATCACAGGTTTAGCAATTAAAATCATGATAAAGAAGTCCATATTCAAAGAACAAGTAGGGAACTAAATCAAATTTTCATTTTCAAACCTTTTAAAATAGGTAAAGTTTGTAAAAGTAACATCAATTTTTAACAACAAATCAAAATTGGTAGTTTGAAAGTTTAGGAGTTGAACAAAAGAAGAGTAACTTAGACATCATAGATACAAGTATGCTAAGAGGATTCAAACTTAACTGATCAAAAGAGCTATGATGAATTTCATAGGGTAAGAATTGAAGTCAATTCAACAAGGATGTCAAAGATAGAGTTTCACAGGTTAGGAGTACCAAACTTAAAGGAGGAGCAAGATGAAGCGAGAAAGAGAGGTACAAACGGTAACACTTATGGTCAAAGAAGAAAAGAAATTAGACAACAAGGAAACATCAGATACTCAAACCTCAAACATCAACATCATCCTAAGCGGTTCCGAAAACTTCCTAACAACAAAACCTTTAGTCACAACACTTCCAAGGATTTCCTCAAAACACTCATATTACTCCACTCTAAGCTATTCCATGAAACAAGGCACTCCACTATAAGTGTGATTTCACCACTGCAAAACCTCAAACATCTACAAACAACTTCCACAAGATCAAGGTCAAGGTTTCCAACAAGGCTATACTCATATCCAACTAGGGTCAACCATGGGTTACTCCGAAAAGTAAACCCTCCATCAAGAATCCCAATACCAAGCCCTAAACTCCAAGAAAAGGTTTCTCAAATATTCTACAAGGTTCTCATTTCAATACAAAGTGGTAACGTATACATTATCAAACCCTCACATCTAAAGCGACTACAAAAGACAATCACAAACTCGACTTAGTTAGTCAATCCTACATCCTCAAATCCACCATTCAATTTCATCCACCTTAGGTCAAATACTAAGCACTAGTATCCCAATCATAAACAACAAAGCCAGGTTCTATAACCTTAGTAACCAATGCAACTCGCACTTGACATCACAATTAATTCTACTAAACAACCACACTCACTTATCAAAGAACTAGGTATAAGAACCATTAGGTATGTCTCATCACACTACCTAAGTCTTTCTAACATCACAACCTCTCAAAACTAGGTTAAGGTCAGACACAAACAATCTTCTCAAAAGTCAAACTTTCCAACCAAGGTCAACATTCCACAAAAGAAAGAGTATCATAAAAAGGCGTTAAGGGAGTATAAGCAAGGAACAAAGGACAAGTTAAGGAATACAAGAGTAGCTTTCAAAGTAAAACAGAAGAGAGTTTAGAAGGAGGATAAGCACCAAGAGATAAAGTATAAGGCAAGGTACACAAAGAATGAGAAACATCTTCGAGGAAGTAGAAGCATTTTTCGAAGGTTGAACAAATCCTCAATTTTCGGCCATAGGCACCAAATCTTGATCTTCATGTAGGTAAGCTCACGGTCATTGATCCAAGGGCACAACAATTATAAAATGGCAATCAACAAACATGTTAGAACCTAACAAAAAGAAAACACACTACAGACTACCACCTTAGGTCCTTAAGTCTACCCATCTCTCATTCATTATTCAAAGTCAAGTTCAATTTAAATTCGAGGTACACGTGTGTGCGTCGGGAGCAACATATGCTCTGATACCAACTGTGACACCCCGCGATAACGCGGAAAATACAACTAATAATTTAAAGCATAATTTTGTGAGATTTTAAAAACTTTTAAATTACTAGTTAAAGATTAGCACGCGAGTGCCACTAACGAAATGAAACAAATACAATAATAGGCAACTTAGGTTATTACAATCCAAGTCTAGAAAGCGGGGAAAAGATATCCCACGAATAAACATATAAGGGGTTTCTAAACTAGAAACTAAGGTCCAAGGGTTTAGTTCTCGCTAGCCCACACGTCTTCCCCATGTAAGCATCTTCACCGCCTGTCATTCATGTAAACATGAACGCCACAGTCAGTGGGGAGTAACTCAAGGTTCTCCCAGCCACAATATGTCGAAATGCAAGTAAACAACCACTTAATTAAACATATAGATCAGGCATCATATAAACAATAAAGAACAAGAGGATATAATTGATAATCATAACGAGATAGGCATATTGCATTCATAATGAGATAGGCATGGTACATTATATTAAACATGCATTCAAGGGAACAAAACATGTAAACATAAGAATATGAATATGAACAACACATAGTCCTAGCATGTGAATACTAGACTGACTCATACTACACTATCATGTGAATCACATAACCTCCAGGGATCCAAACCCTATCAACCGTAGCCGGCTTGCATCTTACCTTCTACGACTCATAGGATCATTGTGGACAGCGGGGGGCCCACGGGGGCGCTTGGGAGGAAGAGAACAAGCGTTTGCATTTTTGTTGGAGTCGCCTCCATTTTTTATGGGAAATTGGAACCGTTCGAATACCTCGTGTCATGTCAAGACACAAAGTAGTGACATGAACACTAAGCAATCGTTACTCTTAGCATTCTATGTCTTGAATGACTCTCGTGGATGCTAATGAACACGGATGTTCACAGAGATCTGGAGTAAGGGGTGAGGGTACGTATTAGGAAGCTCTTTTGATCGAACACCTAATCCCGCCCGCCTCGATAGCGGCCTCTACTAATGATTAGGGACATCATCTATACTCGATATATCGTCGATTATATGCATGCAGTGCAACATCCAAGTTTTAATCCTAGCATGTGAGAATTAGGCTAAGTCGGTTGACACGTAATTAGCAAACAATTAATGTCGAGGTAGGATTTAATGTTCAATTACATGTGAAAACATACAAATGATACGAAAAAATAAGATAAATACAATAGGAAAATTACGATAATAAAAATTACAACAATTACAATGGATTAGGCGATTTATGTCCAAAATACCTTTAAAACGGATAATTTGGAAAAAAACGAATAAAAGAATGAATCAAAAGAATTAACGAAGGAGTCAAAAGTTGATAATACGAATAATAGTTGATTATACGTAAGCTAATTAAACTAGGTCAGGCAACAACAGAGTTCAGAGACAGAAATCATCTCGAAACAGCAGCAGATCGGGGCGCGCCCTCGGAAGAGCGCGGCGATTCTTGCGTCGTCTTCCAAGGGTGAGTTCGGCCGTGAAGCGAATCGCAAATCGTTAATGTTCGTGGGTTAATTTAATGATTGATTTATAATATTTACTCGGATAGAAGTGATTATCAGGCTATTTACATGTGATTAATGGTCATAAAACAACAAAACATGGATGAGACGGAATATTACTAATTAATTACATGGAAGAATGATTGATTAGTGACATAGGTGAATGAAATAAACTAAACATGATGAATTAATGGCGAACATGATAAAAGACAGACGAAAATATATCAAAGATCGAATTCCATAAACCCGATATGAACAAATCGAATTCCTATAACCCGGATTGAGTTTAATGACAAAAACCCGCAAATATGAGATTATAAGGGATTTAAGTCGGATTTAATGATGAATTGCACGTGTTAATGAATGAACAATATTATACAGATGAAATTATTATGATTGTATCAAAGAATTAACGAAACAAACAAAAAAGAAACGAAAGAACGAATTACAGAGGACGAAGGAAGAAGAAAGGAAGCAGGAACTGCGGCAGCCTCACGAAGAGGCGCAGCAGAATCGCGCTCCTTCAAGAGGCGCAGCAGATTCTTGTCTGCGTCCTTTCTCGACGGTTTGTCTTCTGGAAATCCGCAAAAAGAGGTTTTAAAGCACGGTTTTAGAAATCGGTTTTAAGGAGGTATTTTCGACATAAAGCTTACAATAGTGATTATACAAAAAATAAATAACAATAAATAAAAGAGAGATTTACACCCTCAGACTTACATGTTTGACGAAACGAGAAGGACTAAGTTATCGATTAGCGATGCTCGACTCAAACTATAATGCAAATACGAAAGTGCCCTTGTAAGAGGAAAACGATTAAGTTAATTAAGTTGATTGATGTGGAGTTGGTCAAATTGGTCGGTCATGCAAACGAGGCTGGTACTCAGAAGGATCCGAGCTTACGTGGTCGAATGTTCAAGCACGTAGACGCCAAAAAGTAAGAACAAAGGTCTAGAATGCAAAGGGAGAAGAGAAGGGCGGACACTCGCGTGAGACATATGAGGAGCGAAGGCTCCTATTTATACTAATCACGTGAAGGAATTAGGGTTTCAGAGAGTCTTTAGAAGTGAATCTCGGAAAGATATGAAAAAGATACGAAAATTACGCAGAAAAGGACCTGGGAAGAGGCGCAGCAGTCACTGCGTCTCTTGGAAGAGGCGCAACACCTGCTGCATCTATTCCCAAGGGGTTTCCTCCTGCGGAAGAAAGATTTCCGTGTTTGAGTTATAGAAGGACGGAATAATTCGGTTTTCCTTAATATCTTATGTGAATATTACAGGAAATTGTTTACCAAAGGATAAAGATTGTGAAATATTTACAGAAATATCCGGAACATTCCAGAACATTCTGACTCGGGATTTAATGGTTATCAGAAAATGAAGACGGTTTTAGGCCCGGACTCCAAATGTACTCTAATTACTGTCAAAACGACCGTATCGGCGCGTAGATGACAACTAAGAGGTAGACATTAGTATTTGAGCAATCACTTGACGATAAACTTATGAACTATCACAAATCGTTTCGCGTAACAAACATACGGCCCAATCATCACCGGGTGGTTTGTGAGAGGTGCAGAAATGAGGTATATACAGAACCCCCACTTTGACCGAGGCTTGGACAAGACGAATGTCAAAGTATAGCAATCAGGTCAATCGAAGATTACAACCTGACGACTATGGCGACGCGAGGCGGTTCGAGGGGTCTAAACCAAGGACCTGTCATCGGGAACATTTTAGAGTCTGTCGACTATCTGGGAGGGTCGTTTAAAGTCCATTAGACTACGTAAGGAGGCTCGCCAGCCATAAGAAGAGATCATACCTGAGACTTCTTCCTCGAGATGCTTCTGGAGGTGCATAGGAGCTAAGGGTGAGACCTAAAAGATATATAAGGATTGGTGCTAGGGTATGGGGCCCTAAAAGGAAAGCATTGGCGGGAAAGAGGGCCGAATATAAGTTTAAACTAAAGGGTAAATAAGGCTCGAGTGTAGGAACTCTATTGGTTTGGGAACTTTATGGAGAACGACATCTTTATCGCACTCCGAGGGGAACCAAGAAATACTGTGAGTAGCAGGACACAAAGTGGAGCTGGGCGGGAGAAATCATTCGTGTTCGACCGAACAAACTTCGGAAAAGATAGGGGTTGATGTTGATCTCCATGTCTTGAGAGGGAAAGTCTATCCGCTTACTCTCGCTGGGGAACATAATCGGGAATTAATCTCCATGTCTCGAGAGGGAAAGTCTATCCGCTTACTCTCGTTGGGGAAATATAATGAAGGCGTGTCGAAACACCTGTGAAGGAATATCTGCTTGTTGTGACAAGTAAGGGTCTTGGAAGCAATAAATAACGTGTAATAGTCTGCTAATGGCTTAGAAATACGGGCCGGAACGAAAGATAATCGTCAAATGGACCAAAAGGATAAAATAGCATCGGGGAAGAGGCGCACCAAAGATGGGCCCACAAATAACGAACTCATAACGAATTTTTGAAAACTCGTATGGAGGGAACACAAGGAAGAGGCGCAGCAAGAGCTGCGTCTCTTGGAATAGGCACAGCACCTGCTGCGTCTCTTAGAATAGGCGTAGCACATGCTGCGTCTATTCCCCAAAGCGTTTTTTCTGCGTAAAAACGCGATAAACAGAGGGTTTACTTCATTTGTTTTGAAACACAAATTCCTCATTTTCTCTCTCAAATCTTACCCATTTCCGCCAAGGTTTGATCCAAAAGCTTGCATTAATCATGACTAATCGAGGTATGCGTCTCATTCTTGCATTAATTTTCTGTATTTGTTCAATTTTGGATCGAAAAAATTAGGGTTTATGACCCAATTAATCGAAAATTTGGGGCTTTTCCCCCAAATGCATTTGCCTTGTCAAATTGACATTAGAAACGGATAATAGGTAGTATAAGGAACATAACCATGTATTTGTTTCGAATTTTCGTTGGGTTTTGAGCCTTTGAGTGAATTTGAGACGGTTTCACAGCTAAACCGTAAATTGCTTCGAAAATAGCCATAGGATTGTCCATTTGCGATGAAACTTGATATTTGGGATCCTTGGATGATGGGTAAACTTCCTACCAACTCCGAATTTTGGTTTGTGATAGCTTTTTCAGGACACTTTTCTAGGGCATAATTGCCGTTATAGCGAAATGTTGCCGAAATTTCGACTTGAACTCAAGACTAGGCTTCAAATTAGGCTTGACTTGACCCAAATTACCACATGAGCGATCGGGTTTGTGAGAATATTGCCAAAGATGGCGAGAAAAAGCGATTTCAGGGCTTCCGAAGGCTCGAAAAATCCCTTAAACAAGGCTTGTCGTCACGTGATGCGGCCTAAATTTGCTTTAATGTTGCAGGTGATGAGGCTTCTACTTCTGGGAGGACTCCCATTGAGATAGACGCTGCTGTCGTCGAGGAGGCTTTGGAGCAGGCCTTCACCGCTGCGATGATGGCTGCTGGGGACGAGGTCCATGAGGAGGAGGCTGTTGAGGAGGAGGAAGCCCCGAGACGGGCCAACGTCGGACGAGGAGGTCTTCAGCTGAGAGGAGCTCCCACGTGGGCTGAGACCTGGGAGAGTAGGCACTTGCCATGGGCTGCAGAGGGTCACCTGTCCTACAGGACGGTGAAGAGCTTGGTAAATAGGAATTCACTACTCATCACTCATCTTCTTTCGTTTATTTGTTCATATCCCTTCCAATTTTCATTCGAAAAAACTAAAGATAGCTTTTGTTTCAAATCACAATAGGAGGCCGGGAACATCAGGTCGTTCTCGGGCTACACGACAGCGATGGAGTGCTACGAGCGGCTGTCGGCGGAGGAGCGTGCCATGATCGAGCGTGGAGCGTTCAATGCCTTGGTGCAGGCCTGGAGGGATATTGCGAAGAGGAAGCTGCGAGCTAACCTTAGCCTGGTCCGCGCTTTCTTGGACCGATTCTGGGATACGACTTCCATTTTTCACATGCCTTTTGGTGAGGTGGGAGTCACTCTGGAGGACTACGGCATGATTTCGGTCCGCCGTGTGGGTCGAGGTCGTGGAGTGGCGGAGCGCCATGAGGGTGGACTCGGCCGAGGCTAGGAGGTTGATTGGCTGGAACTTGTCGCCGAAGGCCGATCTTGGGGTTTGGTGCCCATCTCCTACGTTCGAGACTACTTTGCGGGAAAGATCCCACGGTGATGATTAACGGGAGGGAGACGGCTCCTCCTCCTCCTGTCTGGTGAGCGAAGGCTCGTTTGTGGCTCGTGGTTTTGTCTTCGATTTACTTCGAGACAAGGGAGAGAGGGTCGACGAAGCTTCTTCCCTTCCTTTCGACCCGAGCTCCCTAGGGCGTTGGGACCGGGTCCGCTCTTTGGTTTTGCGGTCCTCATCCGCTTCATGAGGGCCATGGTTCGTCCGGAGTTGATGGAGAAGGGGAGTTCTCCTGGCGCTGTCGGACCTGGACTACTGTTGGAGGTATGAACCTTCATTAAGACTAAAATCAATTCTTTTCCTTATCAAATCACGAACGATCGTTATTAACTATATTGCTTCACAGGCGTGGGTGTACTCCTACTTTCCGGGCCTCGCGCCCAAGAGGACGGAGCCGCTGGAGAAGGCCTATCCCGTGGTTAGGGATTGAGTGATGTGCAGGACGAAGAGCAAGCGTTCTTCTCACGGTGTCTACCGGCGGAACGTGAACGCTCTTCAGCTAGACAGCGTAAGCATCTCACTTCTATTCATTTGCTTCTATATTGCCTTTAAATTGATCATAAGAATGATTCCTTTGTTTATCTTGTCCCAGTGGGTGCCCAGGTGATGTGAACATTATTTGCGCAAATTTAGTCCCCTAATTGAGCCTATTTTGCATACTATTATAACATTCTATGGCCATTTTATCCGTCAAAACCTTCCTATTTGCTTTTCTATCGCATTTCATATGTTTTGTAGAAAAGGAGATAAATGAGGCGGAAATTCCCGTCTTTCGTGCATATTTGGAAGCTTATTGATGATATTATATGGACTAGTATGAAGAGGAGGCAAGAATGATGACCAAAGATGTAGGAATAAAGAGTATATAGAAGGGTCATAAGGTTTAAAGCAAGGAGGAAAAGCAAGGAAGCCATTCATGAAGAAAATGGCTCGGAACGCAAACCAAGAGTTGCTCTTTTGGCTCTGAAAATATGCTAGATGGAACGGCGTCGAAAAAACAAGTGATCTAGGCTTTTGAATCACTCCAATAGGAGTCCGGATGAGAAAATGACGTCCGTTTTACAATCCGAGGTCAAACAAAAAAGCTGTTCGGGAATCCGCGCGTCTTATGCAGAAGACGCTCGTGTTCTCAGGAAGACGCCCGTGTTCCTCCAAATCCGCTCGGATTCCCTTGGTATAATCCGAGCGTCTTGCTCCAAATCCGCTCGGATTCCCTTGCTACAATCCGCCCGTCCCGACACTAATCCGCTCGAATTCCTTTACAGCAATTTTCGTGTTGTTCAAGCTCCGTGAAAGACGCCCTTCCTTCGAAAAATACCGGCTTCTCCCTGCTCAAATCTCAAAAGTGTAATTACTAGTTTAGCCCTTAGTTAACCCTAATGCATCCACCTAATTTCCACTATAAATACCCCATTTGTAATAATCAAACCATCAAGTTTTATTAGATTAGAACCAAGTTTTATTAGATTAAATCAAGCTTTCTTAGATTAGATTAGGAGTAGATTAGAATAGATTAATCTCAATCTTTCCACACAAATTACACATTAATCTCTCCTTAATTATTGTTCAAGTTTATTATTCAAGTTTATTATTGGGTAATTGAAGATTATTGGGTTATTATTGGGAGATTGACAACCTTCCATCAATCATCAATTTCTTCTATTATTCTTTGCATTATTATTTTGGAATCTCCATATGTATAACTCTCTTAATCCATGTTTTAATTATTGTTAATCTTTCTTACTTGTTCATCATGTTTTACCTTGTTAATATGATTGACAACCTTGTTAGCATGTTAAACTTGATAATGAGTGAGTAGTCTCTTAGCTAGGATTAGTGGGTAATTAAGGGAAACAAACATGGGGATTGATTCATGCTTAATCTAATATGTTCACATGATTAAATTGCTTGCTTGTTGTGATGTCAACTTTATGCACATGTTATGTTTGATGAAATGCTAAGCCTATGAATCCTTGCATTTTTACCATCTCTTATCTACTCAACTTGACTCGTAAGATATAAACCAACTCGAGTCTTGTTAGACCATGCATAGAAGTTAATTAGGAGGAAAGTAAGTCGACTTGTAGGTGTTGTACAATCTAATCGATTCGGCTCCGGGACCCAACTCTTCCTAAGAACCGTAAGATATAACCCAACTCGGTTCCTCCATAACATTAATTGCTTGCAACCTTGTAAACATGTTTGTATGATCAACACCATGAATCCCCCATGACCCCATGATATCCTGGCACTTTTAATCAATTGTTTACATCTTTCCTTTTATTGCTCGTTCTACTTTATTGCTTGCATTAGTCTAGACACAACTACAAACCCCATCAATTGTGACACTAGCATAAATTGAGATAGATAGACTTAGAACCCAAAGCACACCGTCCCATGGATCGACCTCGACTTACCACTAACTAGTTGTTTGTTGAGTATTATAAATGTGTTTGATGGATGTGTGACGACCAACTCTTGTCCCATCAAAATGGCGCCGTTGCCGGGGATGGTGCTATGTGATTAAGTTCTTACTTGTTTGTCTATTTTAATTGTGCTTTCACCTTGAGGAACTTGTTCCTCAAGGATCGTTTTTACCGTTTTCTTGTAGTTTCCATGTTTGTAGTTGTATCTCTATCTTGACCAATGATGATGACCCAAGACTTGACATATGGAGTATGTGGTGAATCTTTGGAGTATGACTATGGGTATGGGGAGTTTGAGGAGCAAGTCAACACAAACCTACCTTATTATTTGTACAACGAAAATCCTAACCACTACCCCAATTTTTCCCACCAAAATCACCACACACAATATCAACAACAACCACCCACTCAATACCCATTTCACAATGAACTTCAATTGCCACAATACAACCACTTTCACACCTACCCACAACAAGAAGATGAACCCATTGAAAATGTGATTCTCCAAATGATGGGAGATCAACAAAACTTCTTCAAACAAATGCTAGAGGAGAGCCAAAAGAGGGACAATGTTCTTCAAGGCATTGTTGCCCAAGGTGAGGAGTTGGAGATTCAAATTGCCCAAATGAGAGAATCCCAAGAAACCACCCCCCACCACTCCTTGGACATTGACCATGAATGTGAGTTTGAAGGAGTTACCTTTGATGAGAAGTGGGAAGAGCCAACCTCTTTGGGCTCCTGTGAGTATGAAAGTGTGGTATTTGATGATGAAGACATGAGGTTGAGTAAGCCAAATACTCTTAGCCTTTGTGAGTATGAGGGTGTGTCATTTGAAGTAGATGTTGAGGTGTTGGAGAATGAGTTGGTGAAGAAGAGTGAAGCCCTTATTTATGATTCATATGGAGAAAGCGATGATGATGCATCTATGGAAGAAGATGATGAGGGAAATATGGACTCAAATGATGAAGGGAGTTATGGGATTAGCTTTCTTGAGGAACCCATCCTTGAGAAGTTTGAAGATTGCTTCGATGAAGAGGAGGAATGCCTTCATGAGAACCTTTTTGCACCCACTATGGAGCCCATGATAGTTGGAGATGACATTATGGACCTTCTCACGAAAGTCAAATCGTCATACAAGAATTACTTAGTGGGGAAGCTCAAAGAAAAGGTTAAGAAGGAGTCTATATGTGGAAATTTGGCATCCACTATCCCAAATCCTAAGACATCCCATCATCAATGCCATGAAAGTTCGCCTTCTATCCTTGGAGAATTGACTATTCCAAGTGATGGGGCATATTCTGCACCCGCTGACCGAGTCAACATATTGAGCAAGGTCAAAGATATCCACAGGAAGTTAACACCTTGGACAGTCTAGCCGACGCAGCCTGTCGGCCTGTCACCTGGGTCTCGGCCAGGCAACTAGCCAGCCGGGACACACATCCGCGTACTCACATCCAAGACCCCTCGGCCGGCCTGCCATGGGTCCATCGGCCGAGGGTAGAACGGTCTTTCCACCTGCTAGCCACTTGGCCACTTGGCCACTACGTGACAAAAGGTGAAAGTCTATAAATACTCCTCAACCCTTATTGAGGAAAGGATCCCGAAAATAATCAGTTAAACATATTAATCTGGTATAAACTCCCTTATCTCTTTATAATATACTTTGTGCCAAGTATCACACAACTTAATCCCTTTAAGTTTACTGACTTGAGCGTCGGAGTGAGTTCGCTCGGTACCAAGCCGAGCCCTCAGTTTGTTCATTGTTTCAAGAGAGGCCGAAAGGAAGAGTCAAGCAAAGTCATCATTCTACAAGCTTACGTGGTAACAAACACTACTCCGTAATCACACCCGGAACAATTGGCGCCGTCTGTGGGGAAAGACAGAATAGAAGCTAGTCAAATCCCTTACAAAAAAAAAACATAAAACAAAACCCACCCAACAAGCTAAGAAAATGTCAAAGCAACAAGAAATAATTGTGACTGACGAGACTGCATTCTGCCAGGATGACACCGTCCCTAACTCCGAGATTGGGCAGTCCCCCACCGGCCGAGTAATTCAACCGGCGTACGGGATGCCAATAATACCAGAAACACCGCTGCCCGCCGGCCATGTCACTATCATGGGACATGTGGTCGATGCAGCCAAACTGAAGCTGCTCCTGGACCTGATGGGTAATACGCCGATCACCCCCGCCGCAACGACGGTGACAAAGAAAGACACCCGCAGTGACCGGGGCCCATAAAGTGACCCCGAACAACTTGTCCGGGGCAATGCATGGAGTGGAGCATACTAGGACGCCGGCGGTGCCCGTGGTGTCGGTGGCCGACCAAAGTCCTTCCCCCACGCGAGGGAGGACAGCGTCGCCGCGGCATCAAAGAGGCCACCCCCGAAGAAATGAAGACAGAAGTCCGACTCTCCAAAGTCGGACAACAAGAAGCCCTTCCCGTCACGGGAGAGAAGCGGACTAGGGCCACGAGGAGCCGATCGCCACGTGCTACTCGGCACGTGGTCGCAGCCCCTCAAACACCTATGTCCTCGAGGTCCGGTGGGCCGACTAAACTAAAGCCGCCACCCCTATCCTACAAAGGGGATAGCGACCCGACCGACCACGCCGAGGCTTTCGAGTCTTACATGTCGGTGTGGGAGCAACCTGATGAGGTTTGGTGCCGAATCTTCCCAACAACCCTTCATGGGATGGCCCAAAGTTGGTACAAGGGGCTACCCAATGGCTCGGTATATTACTACGCCGACCTAAGAGACAACTTCATAGCCCAGTACTCTTGCAACAAGAGAAGGGCCGTGGAGACATCCGATCTCCTCACTATCCGACAGGGGGAGGACGAGTCCCTCCGGAGCTACGTGAAGAGGTTCGACGCGAAAGCTCGCAGATCCGTGAGTGAATGCCGAGCGGCGGCCTTCGCACCGATGAAGGGCCTCCGAAAGGCGAGCTCAAAGATGAGGCGATCAAGTGCGGGGACCTCAACCCGGACTCGCCGGAAGGATGGCCGACCAAGCCATAAAGGTGGAGGACTACCACAAGACTGGGTAAGCCACGGTGAAACGGGCACTCGGGGAAGAAGGAGCCGCCGAGACAACGAGGATGAAGGACGCCGTGATGAGAATAGGCCACGGCCGGAAAGATCAACAGAAGCAAAACTCGGCGGCGCGCGGGGAGTTCGGGACCATACACCCATAAGCGGTGACAAAGCGGTCCCACCCCTCTGTTCAAATCACCGGCAGAGGTCTTCGCCCTGAGCAAGGGCGAAGGCGAGTGGACAAGACCCCCAAGATGAAGAGGAGCGCGACGCAAGCCAATTTTGCGATTACCACGGCCCGGCCGGCCGCCATAAGACCGAGGACTCTCGGAATCAAGAACGCCATTGAGGAGCCGATCCAAAAGGGGCCCTCGGCATGTACGTAGCGGGAACCCAGAATCCAGCTCCGGCGGGGAGAAGAGAAAATCAGTATTCCATAGGATGGGAGTGATCCAGGTTGTCATCGGAGGGAACGAGAACGGTGGGTCGGCTAATGGGCACAAACGGCACCTAAATGAGCTTTACCAAGCCATCAACTTTGTGCCCACCACAGCGATCCCCGCTCACACCGTCCCCGATATAACCATCGGAAGGAAAGACTACGAAGGAGTCATAGCCCCACACAGCGACCCGCTGGTGGTCCACCTGGACATGGCCAACCACTTGGTCAAGAGGTGCCTAATTGATACAGGTGCCTATACAAACATCATGTTCAAGGAATGCTTTCTCAGTCTCGGTCTGAAGATTGAGGACCTGAGCCCCTGCACCAACCCACCTGTATGACTTCTCGGGCCGGCCTGGTACCCCTGGGGTCTATCAGACTGCCGGTGATGTTTGGACAAGCCGATGCGGCCAAGAATGTTTTATCTGAGTTCGTGGTCATTGATGGTTCGTCTACCTACAACGTCCTCATAGGCCGAGTCACCTTGAGCGAAGCCGATGCTGTAATGTCCATCCGGGCCCTGACATTGATGTATGTCTCGGACCGGGGGGAGGCGCAAAAGCTCGTCTCAAAGGACGAAAGGGACGAGATTGTCAATGTCCAAGTATCTGCTAGAGGGTGCAACATGCAGTCCCTCAAAGTGGCGAAAAAGTCAGAGAAAGGGAAGAGCCCATCCTTACGACAGGAGGGTGATCCGATGAGCACCAACCACGTCGGCGTGGTCGAAGGTGCCGAGACCGAGCAGATAGAGATTGACCCGGGGCGCACCGTAACTATCGGTGTCGGCCTGGAGGCAAAGTTCAGAGCCAATCTCCTAGACCTGCTGAAGAAGAACAAAGACGTCTTCGCGTACTCAGCCGCCGAGATGCCAGGTGTGAGCCGAGAGGTTATCGTTCACAAGCTGAACGTACTCCCAGCCGCCGCCCCTGTGAAGCAGAAGATGAGGAACTCCTCGGCCGAGAAGGATGATGCCATCAAGGCCGAGGTAGATAAATTATTAGAGGCGGGCTTTATCATGCCTTGTACTTACCCTGAGTGGCTAGCAAATGTTGTAATGGTGAGGAAGTCATCAGGGGGGTGGAGGATGTGTGTTGATTTTACAAATCTTAATAAAGCATGCCCCAAAGATTGCTATCCCTTGCCTCGAATAGATAGCTTAATAGACGCAACGGCAGGCTACACTATCGCCGAGCCCTTTCGACGCTTTTCGTGGTACCATCGGTATTCATGGCGAAGATGACATGCCTAAGTGCGCATTCATCACCATACACGGCACGTAC
Source organism: Silene latifolia (assembly GCF_048544455.1). Lineage (NCBI taxonomy): Eukaryota > Viridiplantae > Streptophyta > Magnoliopsida > Caryophyllales > Caryophyllaceae > Silene > Silene latifolia. The sequence goes on from NW_027413123.1 coordinate 6,295,313, forward strand.
ATGTACAAAATGATGCCGTTCGGTTTGAAAAACGCTGGCGCAACTTACACTAGGCTGGTGGACAAAGTGTTTCAAGACCAAAATGGGCGAAATATCGAGGCTTACGTCGACGATGCTATTGTAAAAAGCAAGTCTGACGGCGAGCACTTGGCCGACTTGAGCGACACATTTTGTTCGCTAAGAAAATACAAGATGAAGCTTAACCCAATGAAATGCAACTTCGGTGTCCGGGCCGGCAAGTTCCTCGGCGTGCTTGTCAGCGCCAGGGGAATTGATGCCAATCCAGAGAAAATCAAGGCAATTCTAGACTTGCCGGAGCCGAGGAATCGAAAAGAGGTTATGATGCTGACCGGGAGGATGGCGGCTCTCGCTTGCTTCATTTCTCGGTCAGCCGACAAGAGCACCCCATTCTTCAAAGTGTTGAAGGGGAATAAAGACTTTTGCTGGGGGGAGGAACAGAGCACGGCTTTCAGGCAACTGAAAGCTCATCTACAAACTCTCCCGACCCCCGTCCGGACCGACGCCGGGGAAACTCTATATCTATACTTAGCATTACCTCGGCCCGCGATCGGTCGTAATCGTCAGAGAAGAAAACAAGCAGCAACACCCAATCTACTTTATCAGCCATACACTGTTGCCCGCCGAAAGAAACTACCCACTGATTGAAAAAGCAGCCTTTGCTGTCATCGTTGCCGCAAGGAAACTAATACCTTACTTCGACGCGCATCCCGTAACGGTCTTAACCGACCAGCCATTGGAGAAAGCATTGGAAAAATTTGAACAATCCGGCAGGCTCATCAAATGGGCAGTAGAGCTATCCGGCTTCGACATTCAATACAAGCCGAGGCCCTCGATAAAGGGGCAGGAACTTGCAGACTTCCTTGCCGAGTGCACTTACCAAGAAGAATCACACCCCGGTGTATGGGAAGTATACACCGACGGGTCCTCCACGACGAACAGCTCAGAGCGGCATCCTTATCATCGCCCAAACGGGGACGAATTTGAGTACGCCTTGAAGTTTACCTTCTCGGCCTCAAACAACGAATCCGAATACGAGGCGGTGATAACCGGAGTCGAGTTAGCTAGAGCCGCCGGGGCAGAACACATTGTGTTGAAGACAGACTCACTATTGGTTACTAACCAAATCAGAGGAGAGTTTGAGGCTCGAGACGATGGGATGGTAAGATACCTGGAAAAGGTAAAAACTGACACAGCAAAATTGAAATCTTTCCAAATCCAATGCATCCCCAGGTCCGAGAACAACCGAGCCGACGCTCTCTCAAAACTTGCCAGTTCAACCATCAAGAATGTCACCGAACCGTCTTTGGTGGATATCAGAATGCTAAAAGCATCACTGAGACCGTTGGCATGGTGGGCGACATAGAAGCCGAGACGACGTGGATGACTCCGATAAAGAAATATAAACTTACAAAAGAGTTGCCGGAGAACCGCAGTCTCTCCCAGAAGATAAAAAGGATCGCCGCAAGGTACCTAGTGTTCGAAGGAGAACTATACAGAAGGTCTGTGATAAGACCACTTTTGAAATGTGTCGGCCCAGCCGACGCGGAGCTCATTCTGACAGAGATTCACGAAGGCATATGCAGACACCACATGGGGGCAAGAACGCTAGCCCACAAAGCTCTCCGAGCCGGCTACTTCTGGCCCACCATGCTGGAAGATTCCAGAACTAAGACTAAAAAGTGCAAGAACTATCAGATGCACGCTCCGGTGATACATGCACCTTCCCGAGACCTGCAACCAGTACTCAGTCCGTTACCATTTGCACAATGGGGGATGGATTTACTGGGGCCATTTCCGACGGCCTCCGGAGGAAGAAAGTACCTAATAGTCGCCGTTGACTACTTCACCAAATGGGTCGAAGCTGTCGCAGTACCTGCCAAGACCACGGCGGCCGTAAGAAAGGTAATCTGAGAGAACATCATAACTCATTTTGGGTTACCCCAAGTCATGGTATTTGACCACGGCCGAGAGTTTTGGAGTGACTTGGTGATGAACTGGCTAGAAGAGCTCGGTATCAAGTTCGCATACTCCTCCGTCTACCACCCTCAGAGCAACGGGCAGGCGGAGGCAGCTAACAAGACAATTTTGAACGGTTTGAAAAAGAAGGTGGAAGATCTAAAGGGAAGATGGGCTGATGAACTACCCGGCGTCCTATGGTCACTACGAACCACGGAGAAAGAAGCAACGGGGTACAGTCCATTCCACCTTGTCTATGGGTCTGAGGCCGTCCCGCAATTGAAGCAACGGTGCGAGGCATTCAGAACGCAAACCTTTAACCCAGTCCAAAATGAGGAAGGCCTGAAAGCCTCCCTAGACCTGGTTGAAGAAAATCGAGATACGGCACGGCTCAACTTGGCCGTTTACCAAAACAGAATGAGAAGAGCATACAACCGAAGGGTCCACAAAAGGGACTTAAAAGTAGGAGATCTAGTCCTAAGAAAGTCGGCCGCCACCAACAAAGGAAACATCCATGGCAAAATGACGGCCAACTGGGAAGGACCCTACAAGGTGGTTGAAGAAATGAGGCCGGGTACATATCGGCTAACCGACATGGAGGGAGTGCCTCTAATGAGCCACTGGAACACAGACAACCTCAGAAAGTATTTCATATAGCGGTGGAGGTGTCCGAGACCGATGTGGGCACCCCAACGTATGATTATATCTAATGAAGAGTGTTCCAAGTTTCCCATCTAATGCAGAGTGGTCCAAAATAAAATATTTACGACAGCAGACAGAGCCAAAACCTCGATCACCTCGACTAATTAAGACCGAGAGTGACGGGGGGAATGAGCCGATATGCCCAGATATTTGCAACAACAGTCAGAACGTGAACTCGATTGCCTCGGCAAACGCCGGGAGTGACGAGGGAACCACGACTTGCCCTCGGCTAATTAAGACCGAGCCTAAGTACGTATAAGTACAGTTGAGATGCAAATCTGACACCTCGGCTAATTAAGACCGAGCGTGAACGACGAAACGATCAATATAGTCTATAGATACGAACGCTGTCGCACCGTAACCCCTATTCCCTCGGCCAAGGCCGGGAAGCAGCGGGGACACAACGACCGATACGCTAACATGTTCATAGCGGCGGTTGGGAAACGCAAATCTGACCGCCTCGGGCGGTGGAGGAAGCAACCGACATGCCAACATGTTTAAAAAACGTTAAGTACAGTTGAGATACGCATTCTAACTGCCCCGGCAAAGCCGAAGGTAGAAACAGAAAAGAAGCGCTCAATTAATAACGTAAAAAGACAACTCAGACAAAAATGAGAAAAAGAAATCGGCCAAGCCAGAGGCAAAGTAAACAAACTCTTATTAAAAATGTTTACAGGTTACAAGGAAGAAGTCGACGGCCGTCCCCATAGGGATAGCCTAAAAACTACCTACCAAAGTTTACAAAAAAGAAGGAAGAGCAAAAGGGTACAGACATAAGACATGAAGTGCCAAAAGATGGTAGGGAGGAAAGGCTTAATAATTGGCCCCCGAACAGCTGAAGCTATCCGAGATGCCGGGTAAACCTGGTGACGACCGCCCGTCTCCCTATGCCTGTTGCTGCTCGCCACCGGTGATACGTGCCTAATGTATAGTCTTTTTAGCCTATTTCAGCACGTATTTCTGTGCATTTCTATAATGTTTTTATGGTATTTTGCCCCGAATTGGCTACTTTGGTGTATTTTGTCCTTTTTGTAGGAATGATCGCGAAAGTAGTGGAACCATACTCCTTTTTGTCCTTTTGCATGCATTTAGAGGAGACGGGATTGTCCCAGAGTGAGACACTGCACTTGGAGGCATCATGGCACGCATTACGAGACACTTGGGTGAAGACGTGAGCTGAAATGAAGACAAGATTACTCGATCGAGCTCTTTGCTAGTCGATCGAGTGGTTTCCACACCCCCTGTTACTCGATCGAGAGGTTTACCAGTCGATCGAGTAAGCTGCACCAAGACCAAGTCCTCGATCGAGTAACCTGTTGGTCGATCGAGTAACCTTTGCTCAGAAGTTGGTCGATCGAGTGGTTTAATCCACTCGATCGAGTGGTTTTCGTCATTATGGGCTTTTAATCAGTCCGTGTTTTGTTTTATCTCGCTAAACATTATTTCCTTTGGCTATTTAAGCACATTACTAGGTTAATTAGGATTACCTGGGAATCTATCAAACTCTTTTACTAAAAACCTTAGTACGTAGCTTTTCTTCCCTTCACTGTTACTTTTCCTTGGGGTTATTATTGCTCGGATTCAGTTGTTCTTTACGCCGGATTCGCACTGATTGTAATCCTTTCTCTCTCTTTATTAATAACAATCGTTTGTTGCTTTAATTTCTCATTGTGTTCTTACTTCTCTTTGCCCTAGTTTTCATTATTGCATTTCATTATTTATTCATTATGTTTTTCACTGAAATTTGTCTCTTTGTTAGTTTAATTACCGATATGAGTAGCTAAACTCCCTTCATGTTGGGATTAGGGAATCTACGGTAGAAAGATGACGATTTAGTAGATGAATTAGACGAATTAAATCACGAGACTCTGTCACTATAGCAATTTAACTGTAATTCCCGACCTAGTTGAGTGCACGCTTCTATGTCACCCATTAAACTGGCTAAAATTAATCCTGGATCGAAAGATTGGACTAAACAGGCCTGCTATAAACAGTAGACTACCCTAATGAGGACGAAAGTTAAGTTAGTGGTATTTTAGGATAGAAAGTGGACCGAAAGGACCTTTTAACATCCGTCTCACATTAGTTTAAATCGAATCATTTACTGGTGAGTTATTGGACTACCGTAGTGAACCGAAATCCCGACATGTCCCTCTCTTCTTGATAGTTTAATCATATTTTATTGCTTTTATTACTCTTTGCCTTATTTCTCTTCCCTTCAGACTTCGTAGTTTAGAACCAATTTCAACCAAACCCCCAATTGTTACCATAGGATTAGAAATAGACATGCTATAGTTACGTTACCTCCCGTGGATTCGATACTCATTGCCCTGCTACATTTTAGTTGAGACCGTTAGGTTTTATCTTTGATAGGGTTGCGATAGCCGTGTCAAATTTTGGCGCCGTTGCCGGTTAGGCAATTGTTCAAATTATTAGTTGCTTTATTTTAGTCCTTTTCAGTCTAAGGGAAACCCGTTCCTTGGACTATTCTTATTTTCTGTTGTAGTTTCTTCTTATGCGCAGGTCGCAAGGTGGTCCACTACTACCATTCGATCCTGAGATTGAAAGATCTCTGCACGTAAAGAGGAGATTGTTTCAAGATCAACAGTTAGAGGAAGAGTCTAGTTCTCGTTCCAAATTTTACGAGAACGAATCGTTCGAGGACAACCAGCGTCTTCTCCGATTTCTAATTCATCGGTTGAAACCGTTATTTTCCCAGACTTTCCCGAAATGGCCGAAGAAGCGACCATTGCAGTCATTCGAACCCACAGTGAGGATCTTTACAAGGGGTTCGAGCTACTGGGGAAGCTCGGAAATTCGAGCCGAAACCTTCTTACCTTAATATGGTTGAGAAGAATCGATTCGGTGGGGGAAAAACGAGGATGCGGCGAAGCACATGGAGACTTTTATTGATTATTGCTGCTCCATACCCCCACTTTCTTGGCATTCTGGTGATCGATAAAAGAAACCTTGTTCATTTTCTCACTCCGCGATCTTTGCGAGGGGAGTGGTATAGGGATTTGGACCGAGCTGCTCACGGTATAACTGATTGGAATTCATTGGCTTTAGCATTCTATAAGAAGTACTTTTCTGCATCAAGGACTGTTGCCATTAGAGCTCAGATAACGAGCTTCAAACAAGGGCCTGACGAGAACTTTCACGAGGCATGAACTCGATTTAAGAAGCTAGTGCGAACCATACCGCACCATGGTTTCGAAAAGTGGAGTCTATGCAATCATTTCTATAATAGATTGTATGACGATCGAGAGCCATTTGGATCTTTGCATGACCAATGGCCGGTTTCTTTGAAAACTTGGGAGCAACCAAAGGGTGGAAGATCATAGATGATTTGGCCATCCATAAGGCTGAATATGGGAACTCGAGAGGAAATCAAAGAAGAGCTGCTTGAGTCTTCTTCTCATTTGCCGCACTTGAAGCCCTCACTGCAAGGTTTGACAAGTATGAGCTAGGGGGAGCTTCCAAGGGGGGAATGTACCAGGTTAATCTTGTGTGGGCAGTCCTTTCGTGCCTCGTAGAAGATGTGGTGGAGAGGGACATGTTTCGATCATTGTCCCAATTCCTATGAGTCATGCGCCGCCTTCCAACATTACAGAAGGAACAAAGTTACTACGAGCCAAATGTCCACCCCAATTTGAGGTGGACTTTTAATGTACTCAATCCTACCGCATCTCGAATCGGCTGAAAGAACCATATATTCCTCCACATCAGAAACAACAAGGCTATCAGAAGCCTCCTTCTTTCAACCCTCCTAACCAAGGTGCATCATCTTCTAGTGGGGTAAGTGAAATGGGTGAGCTTAAGTCCATGATGCAAGCCATTACAAAGCAGCTTCATGCGAGTGATCAACAAAGAAGCTCAAGTGATCAACAGAGAGATGCATCCATAAAGGCACTTGAAACTCAAGTTGCCCAAATGGCCGCGAATCAGTCCACAAGAAAGCAGGGTCATTTACCGACTCAAAATGAGAAGAATCCACATGAGACGGTAAATCTGATAGAATTAAGAAGCGGTCTTTCTTATGAGGGACCGGAAGTGTCGAAATCAGACCCGAAGATAGCTGTAACTGATGATGAACAGTGTTCTGAAAAGAAAAAAGTGCTCACGACAAAGCAGTTACTCGATCGACTGAAATCCGGTGGTCGATCGAATGGAATTGGTGAAGAAAGCCCTCGATCGAGTGGCTGTTCTGCTCGATCGAGTGAACAGGAAACTGAGGTTGGTCGATCGAGTGGTAATGTTACTCGATCGACTGATTTTGATGAGGAAACTGCTCGATCGAGTGAGCATATTGGTCGATCGAGTGATATTGATGACGGGAAGCTTATACGAGAGCCTGCTAGTGCTCGTTTAAGCGAGAAATCACCGGAAAGACCTCGTTCTAGAGGTAAGAAGCGTCCAAAGGATACCGAACTTGCACCGGAAGACACTTTGGAAGCGAGAAACAAGGGACTCGAGATACCAGTCACGGTTCCCTTCCCGAGGCGGCTGCAGAATACCAAAGTTAATCAACAGTTTGGCAAATTTGTTGAACTTTTGAAGAGCTTGGAAGTCTCCGTACCGTTCACATTTGAGTTCTTGACTAAGGTACCCTCTTACTTAAAGTTTATGAAAGAAATTTTAGCACGTAAGAGGACTATTAATGACAATGAGACCGTAGCTTTGATCGAGGTAGGGTCACCCTATTTCAAAATAAGTTACCCCCTAAGCAATCAGACCCGTGTAGTTTTTCGATTCCGTGTCATATCGGTATGCAGTTGATTGATAATGCGCTATGCGATTTAGGCACTAGCGTAAGTGTCTTACCTTTGTCTCTGGCTAAGAGACTTGGTTTGACAAAACCGAGTTGCACCAACATGGTATCCGGATGGCCGACCGTAGTCTATCACGGCCATTAGGTATAGTAGAAGACGTACCTGTTCAGATCGGGAAGTTCTTTATTCCCGTTGATTTCGTTGTCTTAGACATCCCCGAAGATTCACACACCCCTATTATTTTAGGGAGACCATTTCTATCCACTGTCCGTGCAGTTATAGACGTCAGGGGGAAGACTTTGACCTTTCAGGTAGGGGATGAGGAGCTGATTTTTCATCAGTCCAAGTTCCGGAGAGCTCCCATGCAAGCTCAGCCTTGCAATGCTCTCTCTTCTATTGTTCCTATTAATGACACTCCAGATGAAAAGTTGGAGAATATTGCTGTTATTGTTAACCCTCCGCCTCAAATTGAGAGCAAGGAGGAAAGTTCGTCTGTTTCCCTTGCTGCAGGTACGGATGAAAGCAATAAAGGAGTTGTCAAAGGGCGTTGTGCAACTGTTGTCAATCAAACTGGAAGTAAGGATGCCAAGGAAGATGACAGAGGAGCAAGGACGAAGAAAGTTCGAACCTACGTGGATTGGAACTACATTCCTCCTACTGTTGCAAATAATGATTCAAGCTCATGGAAACGAAGAGGTCGGTCGGTATTGCCGAGGTGCGTCCTCGATCGAAGCCCACGAAGGGGCTACTGAAATTTGATGAGAATTAAACGGGGAAATGCCCCGTGTAACACCTTGTAATAGATATTTTTGAATTTCTTTTGAATTTACTTTATTACGTTTTAATTAGGACAATTAGTTTAGACAATTTTTAGCATAGGCGTAAGACTATAGACTGTGTTTTTTGCGTATTTGGTATTTTGGGAAACTCTTGGACGTGTTTTTATGCAGGTTTGGGGAAGTCTCACGCATTTCAAGGAAGAAAGAACGAAATTCAAAGAGTCTACGAGAGGAAGCCCTCGATCGAGTACTTTTTGTACTCGATCGAGTGAGTTTATGGTCGATCGAGTAGTCCATGTACTCGATCGAGAAAAGCCAAGGGAACAACTGGTCGATCGAGTGGGTGTTTACTCGATCGAGCAACGGGGACATCAAAAGTCCTCGATCGAGTGATTTAAAACCACTCGATCGAGTGGCATGAACAGGACACGGGAGTTTTCTACAACTTAAACTCTTATTTACTTTTCTAATTCATTTCTATCCCTAATTCCGTCTAACCCCCTCCCTAATTGCGATTTTCACTCCCCCAAATCCCCAATTTTCTTGCCCTAATCACCAAATCCGTCACCTACATTTCATTCCTTGCATAATAATCTTCAAAAGCCCCTTAATTTCCCTTCTATTTGTTTCCTTTTTCGCGGTTTTTAAAGGGATTTAGGGTTTACGGGTTTTTCGATTAAAATCCGCCTTTGTTGCTTGTTTACTTGAGGATTAATTACTTTTGTAGGTTCATCATCATCAAGTAAGTGTTTCATTCACCCTTTATGCATTCTCTCTTTGATTATTTCGAATTTCATGAGGTGATTTCGATTTAAAGGTTCGAAAATCCATGGCTAGTCGAATTTTTTCGACTTAATTGTTCCTATATGCCCTTAACTAGATTACTTGATGATCTTATCGCAATTCCTCGCTGTTATTGCTTGTTTAATTCGAAATTTGCGCGAGATTCCGCGACTAGGGCTTCTCAGTCGAATTTTTCGACTGTTAGACAATCTATATCTTTGCCATGCTTTGTTTAAGCTGCAGTTCTTGCCTACTTGTTTCTTTCTTGTTAACTGTTTTTCCGTCCCCTATCGCCATTACATGCTGTAAATCATTGGGAATCTTGTACTGTGAGTTGGAATTTTTCGACTGCTAGGAGTCCTACATGCCTTCATATGCAGCTTTCATGCCTTTTAGTCTCCATTAGCAGTCACTATACCGTCACTTTATCACCATCCACATGCTGTCTTTTCGAAATTTCAGAGGAATTGTTGGACTTTATCCACTGGAAGTCGAATTTTTCGACTGATAGGGCCTTTATGTGCTGTCACATGTTGGTTAACGTGTTGTTTTAATCACGGTTAGCAGCCGCTTTTTCTTATCATGCCCCTTTACCATGGTGCAGGATGAATGCCAGTTCTTTACCTTCTACCAGTACCGCCTCCAGTCCATCCTCGAGCGAGTCAGTGGCCCTCGCTGTAATTGGCTCCACCTTTCACCATCCTGCAGCTTCAACTTGTTTCGCCCTACCAGGCCTTTGTCTATCTTTGGACGGAGGATTCACGCCTCGTTCCCGACGCCCTGGTATCTTTGCCACCTAGGCCGCATCGGGTAGGCCACCCGATTAGCCCTTACTTCGGCCCCTTCCGAGGGTCATTGTTACGGGAGAGGCCGCTCTCACCCCTTTACCGGGGATGCCCACGGTGCGTTTTGCTTCCTTCCGAGATCACCGGACTCGGTTATTTGCTTTACTTCGTTGCCCTCTCTCCTCTACCCGTTTCCTTGCACGGACTGACCTAGAGACCTTAGGGATTTATGAGGAGGTCTGTAGTTTGTTGAACGGGACGGGTATGTCGGGTCCGATTACTATGCGGGGAAGTCGCTATTCGTATCCCTACATACGAGTTTTTCGGCTCCTACTCTTTTGACACCGACTCTTACGATTCCAACCCCTCTAGTCCTTGCATTCACTTCCGACTCCGCAATGAGTCGCACCATTGAACTTTGGCCAGGTTTGGGGAGGTTCTTGGCCTCGTTAGTGACGGTCCCACCGACCCACCTCGGGATCTCCTTCGACCACTCCTGGGCTGCGCTTTCTCACACTCCCTTCCCGCACGTAAGGGAGCCCACGACACTTACCGCCTGTTACTTCTTGCGACTGATAGGAGAGACCATCTTTGGGCGACCTGAGCCCAATAACGTGACCAACACTGAGCTAGCGATCCTCGCGGGGTACCTTAACATTGACTACGGTACCCCGTTTGTTCTAAACATTGCCTATTTAGTAGCTTAGCATTGGAACGGGATTGGGACAAGTGTCAAGACCGCTGTTGTCTGCGGCGGGCTAGTGACTAGGATTGCCTGCCACCTTTATCCCACCGCACCTGGACTTACTGCGCCTCAAAAGCAGGCTTACCTTGATTTGGCTGCCATGGCTGACTTCGCCTGGTTCCCAAAGACGAAGGGCGCGAGGACGTGGAAGATTTGTGGTTCCACGTCTGTTACCTTGTCGTGCCCTACCCTTCCTCCACTCTTACCGCTCCCGACTGCTGCTGAGGGAGCGAGGCCACCTCCACCCACTTACCACCTTACCTTCACCCCTTCTTCTTCTTCTAGGAAGAGGAAGCGGGAGGCCGGAGAGTCATCTACCCCTCAGGTTCAGACTCTGGTTTAGACTCAGACTGGACCCACACAGACTCCCACGCTTGCACCTACATTTACCCCTCCTCCTTCTGGTTCGGCCTTGCCGGCCAATTTTGTTTGCCCTCCTGTTTTAGGGGCACCCGAGGTCATGGACCAAGGGCGTCGTGATGCCCTGCTTCTGGATATGTGCAGGTACCTTACCGAGATGAGACGGGATATTGCCTTGGTTGTATTACCGCTCTACGAGTTCCATATCCGAGCACGGCGACCGGTTCCAGCAGGGTGGCCGCATCCCTCCTTCTACCGATACCCAGAGGGTGGGTACCCTCCACTCCCTTCTGACTCAGAGGACGAGGCGGAGGAGACACCGGTAGCACGAGAGGTGCGGTTGCGGGCTGCTGTGCGGCACAACAACGAGCTGTCAGAGAGGAGGCGAGCGACCCCCCGTTCACACCAGGTCCGGAGGATGAGGCTGGAGATGACGATTAGAGTTTCCCCTAGTTTGTTGCTGGTTTGGGGAAACCGTTTTGTTGGGTCGGAGTACCATGGAGGCGGCGCCGACGACGAGTAGCTACTGGTCTACTCACTTCCCGATTTTACGGTTGGTTTGGGAAGTTCGTGTTTTGTATGTTCTCTTACTCTTTTTATTTCGTCTCCTTTATTTTTATTTTGTTGGTTGTATACTCCCGTTCCCCATTTTTCTGCTGGTGTATACTGGAGGACAACGAGGGCGTTGTCCGTTTTGGTTTGGGGAGGGTATTGCATCCTTTTGAGTCTGCATCCGCATTTGTTTTGCATTCACGTTTAATTTTTCAGCTTGCATTGTTGTTTATTTTGAAAAAAAAAAAAAAAATTCCAAAAAATTTAAAAAAATTTCAAAAATTCAAAAAAAAGAAAAATTTCACGTTTATTTTTGCATATAGGTTGAGTCGGAACGGTAGATTCCCGTGATGAAATTGCACTATAACTTGTCATTTTACTTGAGCCTTGCACTTTTATTGATAGTTTTTAGCCTTGTCATACGCATAATCTACGAATTTCTGTTCAAATATAAGCTGACTGTTTAGACTTGACCTATAAATTGGCAAACTACTTAAAAATTCTGAGTTTTTAGAGCCATAACTTGTGACATTCATGATCAGTTCATTAGGAATTTTGAGAGTAGTACTCCTTGCATAGCATGTTCATCTCATTTGTACATTTATGACATTCAGTTTCTCGTCAAATGCACATATTCGGGTTTGTGGTTGGTGTCACATGCAGAAAGGGTCTTGCAACTTCCCCTTTCTTTATATCTTTCACCCATTTAGCTCCACATTAGCCAAAACTTGCCTTTTTGACCCATTAGCTACATTCCATACTAAGCCTGCCCAGTCAAGCTAGTTAGTATGTCCTTTTGTGGTATGTTTTCCATTGCAGTTTGGTCCGTATTCGTGTTTGGAGTTGGTGTTTGTATTAAGAAAGGAGGAAAGGAAAAAAGAAGTATTGAAAAAAAAAGGGAAAGAAAACGTGAAAGAAAGAAAAAAAAAATATATATATGAAAACAGAAAAAAAAAAAGAGCTGAAACGAAAAAAAGAGGAAGGAAAAATCATGAAAATAGTTGTGCCCTCTTGTCAGAGTTGAGAAGATGTTTGAAGACGTACAATCGACAAGGGTTGTTGTTTCAGTTAGTTATTTCAGACGGTGTCTTTAAAAGGGAAGTTTGTGACCGTCTGACTCCTCCGTTCTATCCCATATTTTTTTGAGGAGATTGTGCTTTGAGTCTAGTGAGTTTTGTGCCAAGTGAAGGGCACTTGTACTTAGTTTTCAGTCAGTTGAGATCCGGATGGTTTCATTATGGTCTTGTTAGTAACTAGCTTGACGCTTTTACCTCCACTTTTCCATAACTTGTTTTGCCTTTTCTCACCTGAACCTCACTATTCCCATATTATTTGCAAACCCCTTTGTGACGGACATTATCGGTTGGAATTTGTGCATTAGTACTTGAATTGTCTTTCATTTTTGTTGCATGCATGTTATGTAGGTCGCAGTTAGGTGAGTGACTGTCTTTTCTTCTCTCTTTTACATACTACATTTGCCCTTTGCTTCATGAGAGAAGAGTGACCACGTGAGAGTCCAGTTTTGTTGGTCTTGCAAGGTCGATAGGTCAGCTTTATTTACGAGCGACTTATAATTCGTTTGCGTATTGATCGCTTGGCTTTAACTGTTGAATTTTGTTGCATTAAACTGGTTCAAGTAGACAAGTTAAGCTAGCTCTGAGTTATCATTTCCGTTCCATTAGTTTAGTTTTGAATTTACTCGAGGGCGAGTCAAGGTTTGGTTTGGGGAGATTTGATACGTGCCTAATGTATAGTCTTTTTAGCCTATTTCAAAGACGTATTTCGTGCATTTCTATATCTTGTTTTTATGGTATTTTGCCCCGAATTGGCTACTTTGGTGTATTTTGTCCTTTTTGTAGGAATGATCGCGAAAGTAGTGGAACCATACTCCTTTTTGTCCTTTTGCATGCATTTAGAGGAGACGAGATTGTCCCAGAGTGAGACACTGCACTTGGAGGCTTTATGGCACGCATTACGAGACACTTGGGTGAAGACGTGAGCTGAAATGAAGACAAGATTACTCGATCGAGCTGTTTGCTAGTCGATCGAGTGGTTTCCACACCCCCTGTTACTCGATCGAGAGGTTTACCAGTCGATCGAGTAAGCTGCACCAAGACCAAGTCCTCGATCGAGTAACCTGTTGGTCGATCGAGTAACCTTTGCTCAGAAGTTGGTCGGTCGAGTGGTTTAATCCACTCGATCGAGTGGTTTTCGTCATTATGGGCTTTTAATCAGTCCGTGTTTTGTTTTATCTCGCTAAACATTATTTCCTTTGGCTATTTAAGCACATTACTAGGTTAGTTAGGATTACCTGGGAATCTATCACTCTTTTACTAAAAACCTTAGTACGTAGCTTTTCTTCCCTTCACTGTTACTTTTCCTTGGGGTTATTATTGCTCGGATTCAGTTGTTCTTTACGCCGGATTCGCACTGATTGTAATCCTTTCTCTCTCTTTATTAATAACAATCGTTTGTTGCTTTAATTTCTCATTGTGTTCTTACTTCTCTTTGCCCTAGTTTTCATTATTGCATTTCATTATTTATTCATTATTTTATCTGCTGGAAATTTGTCTGCTGTTAGTTTAATTACCGATATGAGTAGCTAAACTCCCTTCATGTTGGGATTAGGGAATCTACGGTAGAAAGATGACGATTTAGTAGATGAATTAGACGAATTAAATCACGAGACTCTGTCACTATAGCAATTTAACTGTAATTCCCGACCTAGTTGAGTGCACGCTTCTATGTCACCCATTAAACTGGCTAAAATTAATCCTGGATCGAAAGATTGGACTAAACAGGGCTGCTATAAAAATGAGACTACCCTAATGAGGACGAAAGTTAAGTTAGTGGTATTTTAGGATAGAAAGTGGACCGAAAGGACCTTTTAACATCCGTCTCACATTAGTTAAATCGAATCATTTACTGGTGAGTTATTGGACTACCGTAGTGAACCGAAATCCCGACATGTCCCTCTCTTCTTGATAGTTTAATCATATTTTATTGCTTTTATTACTCTTTGCCTTATTTCTCTTCCCTTCAGACTTCGTAGTTTAGAACCAATTTCAACCAAACCCCCAATTGTTACCATAGGATTAGAAATAGACAGCTATAGTTACGTTACCTCCCTGTGGATTCGATACTCGACTGCCTCTGCTACATTTTAGTTGAGACCGTTAGGTTTTATCTTTGATAGGGTTGCGATAGCCGTGTCAACCGGCGACGTCAGCAGCATCATCTTTGGTAGGCGACCCAGAAGCTGTCTTGGCAGCTTCAGCCTCAGCTGCCCTTGCCCTCTCAGCTTCCTCCTTGGCCGCCTTCGCCTTTTCAGCATGGGCCGCTTTCTCCGCGGCCTCCTCTTCCTCCTTCTTCACCCTTGCCTCCTCCGCAGCCTTCTCCTCCGCGGCCTTCGCCTTAGCATCAAGCTTGTCATCAAACAGCTCGTCAAATCTCTGCCACGGGAAGGAGCCTTCAGGAAAGAGCTCTCCGATCACTTCCCTGGCGGCTTCTTCGGCCAGGTCCCGGTATTGGGCGCACATGTTAGGGAGGATGACGCTTTGGAGCGTCTCAATGTCCAACTCCCTCTGGGTGATGATAGCCCTCGTGTTCCGAAGCACCTTCGCCTGGGCCCTAAACAGGGACTTCCATTCGTCCCTCTTCTTGGCAGTGAAGTCGACGACAGCCTGGAGGTGGTCACGCTCCTCCAGCCGCTTAGCGGCATCAGCCTCCGCGGCCTCAACCTTAGCTCTCTCAGCAAGGACCGCCTTTTCAGCGTCCTCCCTAAGTTTTCGCTTGGCAAGGATTGCCTTTTCAGCCTCGACCTTGGACCTCTCGGTTTCCTTCTTCGCAGCAGCGAGCTCAAGCCTGAGTTGCTCAAGGTGTGGGGCAGCTTCGGCCATGATCTTTTCTTGCTCCATAATATGAGCACCGGCCATATCAGCCCACTTCGCCAGCATCTTCCTAATCTGGGCGGGGGAAGGCTTCGGGAAGGAGGAGATGATGGCGGCATCTTTATCGCCCGTCTGCGCAGGTCGCTTCTCAATAAGCCGTTCAGAGGGACCGGTAGATGGCGGCGGTTGATCTATAAAAAATGCGGACAAAGCATCCATGTCAACATTCATTGACATACCGGAGAGCCTGTCATCAGGAATGCCTAAAGAACCACCTAAATCCGAGCCATGGGTTAGATCCGTACCAGTCTGGACCTTCTTAAATGAAGGGCCGGCGGAGTCCTTCTTTTCCCCTGCCTCGGTGACGGTGGTAGCAGGCATCGGTTCTTTTCTCTTCTTTGATGGAGGAGGACCCTTCGCAACGGTGAGCTCCTCATCGGTAATATCGACGACCTCCACCGTCTCCTTTTGGACTGCAGGGATTGGAGGAACAATTGAAGTTGACGCCGTCGCCGCCGAAGATGTTGCTTTTCGCGTTCGGTGCGGCACTTTACTGGCAACCTTCGCCTGGGCCGCCGTTACATCCAATGCCTTCAGCTGCTGATCCATGAGGTCGTTTGGCGCCGGTCTGCGATCACGTGTCTCGGCCTTAGGATGCATATCAACAACTTTTCCGTTCTTGCCGAGTCCCAACCTCGTAAGGGTATCCTCAGACAGATCCGGGCCAAAACGGTCTGCAAAGGAAACGAAGCAAGAGTTAAGTAAAAGAAACAAATCAAAATTCAAAAACAGAAGCATCAAAAGAAGAGATGGGCCTCACACCGACCCCACTCACCCTGTTCGAGGGCCGGTATGAGGCCGACGTGGCACAGCAGCTCATCCTGAAGAATGATCTGCGTCGGGGGCATCCATCCCTTCGGTATCCCATTCTTCTCAGCCTCAAACAGCTTCATTGCCCGTTTTTCGTCCTCATTAAGATGGACCTTGATGGCATCCATCTTAAGCTTACTCCGGGAGACATATTTCTCACGCTCCCCCCGACTCTCACACCGCAAATTAACACGGTGCTCAAAGGACCGCGACAGTGGATAATCCTCCGGAACCTCGACGTACACCCACCGCGCCTTCCAGTCCTTGCAGGAAGTAAGCTTATAGACGGAGACGTAACCCGGCTTTGTCTGCACGCTGTACCACCCCATGCCACCAGGGGCTGACGGCCGAAGGTGATGAAGCCGGCGGAATAAGTTAACCGTTGGGGCCTCCTTTTTAAAGAGTCAGAGCCACACAAAGCCAACTATAGTCCGAATGGCCAATGGATGCAGCTGAGCCACGGCGACATTCATGGCTTTAATGATGGCCGCAACGTATCCATTCAGAGGAAACCGGAGCCCATACTCCAGGTGTCTGATGTATACGCCGATACAGCCCTTGGGAGGGCAACAGACCGCTTGACCCTCCTTGGGGATAACAATCCTATATTCCCTGCCGAAGGAGAAATGATGTTCGAAAAAATCAGAACCAGAACAACTGGCGAACTTGTTGGTCCAAGCATGATCAGGACTGATCTTACAGGCTTCCCCGTGATCCAAGAGATGCGGCCTCTCATCGGAATGAGTCCTTTCCTCATCATCACCGTCATCATCAACATCATCATCATCATCCGAGAAATCCTCCAAATACTGATCGTCAACCTCAGGAGAAGGAGACCTAGGACCCCCGGACCTTATCGGGTGGCGGCTAGTGCCTCCTCTTCGTCAAGACGCGACGGGGAACGCCCCGGCGCAGGATTACTGGGTCCGGCACCAGCAAAAGACATGACAACGAATATTTAACAAGAAAAAAGATTGAAGAATTTGTTTGATTACCTTGGAAGGAAATGTTACACCGAGTAACGCTTCGAGAAATTAGAAAGAGAAAGGAACTCTGCGAAAGAAAAACTAAGCAAGAGAAAAATTTTGAGAAAATGAAA
Organism: Silene latifolia; assembly: GCF_048544455.1. Lineage (NCBI taxonomy): Eukaryota > Viridiplantae > Streptophyta > Magnoliopsida > Caryophyllales > Caryophyllaceae > Silene > Silene latifolia. The sequence continues at coordinate 6,312,627 of NW_027413123.1, forward strand.
TTTGGAAGGCCAAAATGAGGGGGTAACTGCCCTATTTATAGAGAAAAGCCCACTCAATCCGACTAATCAGGGCAAAGCCCATGAAGCGTCAAACAATCAACGCCGAGCCACGTGTCAAGCATGCAGCCATGGAATGTCAATCGACAAACAGTTACAAAACTTCTTCAACACGCTCCTTGGTATAACCTCGCCAAACGGCCCGCTGATTCAACCAAGCTTGGCAGCACCGGCTGGGGGCAATCAAAAGCACACGGCACTCACAACCTCGGTCTCGGCCCTTTACACATCCATGTGGAGGGGGGATACGGTACGGCCTAAGCAGAACCAAGCCGAGGTAGAAGAAGCCGGGGCAGAAATTTTTACTTGCGCAGAATACGCTCAACACTCATCGAAGGTCCATACCACGGCATAGACTACGCTGGGGGCAAATTGATGGGGCATATTCTGCACCCGCTGACCGAGTCAACATATTGAGCAAGGTCAAAGATATCCAGAGCAAGTCAACACCTTGGACGGTCTAGCCGAGCGCGACAGTCACTGTCGGACTGTCACCTGGGTCTCGGCCAGGCAACTAGCCAGCCGGGACACACATCCGCGTACTCACATCCAAGACCCCTCGGCCGGCCTGCCATGGGTCCATCGGCCGAGGGTAGAACGGTCTTTCCACCTGCTAGCCACTTGGCCACTTGGCCACTACGTGACAAAAGGTGAATTTCTATAAATACTCCTCAACCCTCATTGAGGAAAGGATCCCGAAAATAATCAGTTAAACATATTAATCTGGTATAAACTCCCTTAATTCTCTACAATATACTTTGTGCCAAGTATCACACAACTTAATCCCTTTAAGTTTACTGACTTGAGCGTCGGAGTGAGTTCGCTCGGTACCAAGCCGAGCCCTCAGTTTGTTCATTGTTTCAGGAGAGGCCGAAAGGAAGAGTCAAGCAAAGTCATCATTCTACAAGCTTACGTGGTATTAAACACTGCTCCGTAATCACACCCGGAACACCAAGGATTCGCATCTTCAACTTTGGAAGAAATAGGAGCAATCGGAAAAGCCCCCATGACAAGAATCTCAAGTTTGCTAGTTTTAAGAGCCGGGAAGGCCACCATCACAAAGCAAAAGAGAAGGGGAAGGAGTTCAAAGGGAGGTCCCTCATGGATTGGCCCTACTCTATTTGGCAATGGTTCAAGACTTATTCATGCTTACTTGAGGACCATTCATAAACCTTTGATCAACTATTGAGAGCATTGAGCTCCATGGATAATGGAATATGAATGAGTTTGGTGGAGTCCTCCCTCAAACCACCATTTGTAAGATACCCTTTCCTTTCACTTTGCATTACATTTCCACTTGCATTTAGTTATATACATATACATTTAGCTTGCATTTGTATTATATTTCATATTGCATTTACATTAGTTAGTTCATAGTATAGTTGCATTGTAATATAATTCATATAGATAATTGCATGTAGACTAGAATTCCTGCATTGTCACTAATGGCCAAACCTATTCATTTCTACACTAGAAATAGTGTTTAAATCGGTTTGGGGAGGTTTGATCATAGGTGACCATAATTTACTAGAAATCATGCATCATATAGTATAGTTTAGATTGCATTCATTTGTTATATATGTCATATAGAATTGCATTTAGTTAGAGCATGCATTCATTCATACCATATCATTGCATTTGTACTTTATTTCAAAAAAATCAAAAATCCAAAAACATGTATTTCTTTTTCATTCCTACTCCTACATGTACATTGAGGACAATGTCCAAAATAAAGTGGGGGATGGAAATTTATATTTCAAAAATGCATAAAAATTGAAAAATTTCGAAAAATCACAAAAATATGTCTTTTAATTTCATAAAAACAAAAACCATAAAAATTTGAAAAATTGAAAAATCCAAAAACAAGTTCATTTCCTTTGTAGTGTAGACTTGTATATATTGTTTTGTATATATTGTGTTTGGTCATCCTTTTTCACATTGATTGACTACGCCACATCCGAGACATGAGGATATTGAAGACCGCATGGTATGATCTTTCCGATCTCTTTTTTCCTCTTTATGTTAATGACTATGTGGCTTTATTTTGATTGATGAGGTAAAAACAATGTGAACTTAGGACTTGCATTTAGTTTATATGGCATATTAGTTGGTAGAATCATTTGCATTACGATGTATATATGTTAGTTGCATCATGGCATGTAGTTTGCATGTTAGAAAAAATTTTGCGAAACCGTCTACTTGGGAAGCTTGACTTGTGTATATAGGCCCTAGTAGATGCTTTTTCTTCTTAAGACTTTGCTTGTTAGAATACTTGTAAAACACCCTAGGATGTGTCATGCTAGTATCCCTTGACCCATGGATTAAGGCCTAGTCACGAGTACCTTGTGGTGTGATAACTCCTTGGCTACCGTTTATTCCAAGGTGACCCTTGAAACTATGCATCCATCCATCATTCATCCATGTTCTACCACACATTTTGTCATCAAAGGGAATGGGCACAAAAATAAATCAATTTGAGTTCAATGAAATGAAAAGTGAAAGAAAGTTTGCAAAATGCATCAAAAGAAAAGAGGAGCAAAAATAGACTCCTAAAGCTTCAAAAATAAGGCACCCTCCCTACATATGGGGTGACTTTGAAAATGTGCAAAAAGAAATGCAAAGAAAAGTTGAAAGTTGTCAAGTGTTGAAATGCCAAAAATCAAAAAGAAATGGCAAAAAGAAAGTGTTCTCAAATGTTATATGCCACAAGAAATTGGGGGGAAAAACAACAATGAAAGAAAACTCCCAAAATGAAACTCAAATACTATCGATCCCTTTTCCATCTTATCCATTTTTGTGCATGGTAGAGAGGGGACGACCCTTCTTCTTGTCTAGGCAAGAGGGGGAATTCCGCGATCCTCCAGTGTTTCTAACGCCATAGGGAGTCTACTCTTGACAAAAGCATTTAACGATTGAGGACAAAGGTACCCTAGCTTGACACAACTTGGAGGTGATTTATTGGTATCCTTCTAGGCTTAGTAGTTTGAAGAAATTGTATCTATGAAGGAGTGTGTACCCTTGAATTGCTTCCCTTGTAGATAATTTCCGCCACTTAGATGAGGAAAGTGGCTATTCTTTTGTAGATGCATCCATTACTTGATTTTGTGTGCTTAATGATTGGATGTGTCGCCATTTTGGCAAGACCCACCTTGCCTTGCAAGAAGGCATCCTACCTCATGGTTGTCTTGTTGTGAGTTGAAGGGGCGGAGTGAGACCCGCTAATTGTCTCATATCGGTTATGTTATTAGGTTAGTTTAAATAAAGGTCTAGTTTTAGTCACCTCTTTACTCGGGACGAGTAAAGGTTCGGTTTGGGGATATTTGATGTGAACATTATTTGCGCACATTTAGTCCCCTAATTGAGCCTATTTTGCATACTATTATAACATTCTATGGCCATTTTATCCGTCAAAACCTTCCTATTTGCTTTTCTATCGCATTTCATATGTTTTGAAGAAAAGGAGATAAATGAGGCGGAAATTCCCGTCTTTCGTGCATATTTGGAAGCTTATTGATGATATTAGATGGACTAGTATGAAGAGGCAAGAATTATGACCAAAGATGTAGGAATAAAGAGTATATAGAAGGGTCATAAGGTTTAAAGCAAGGGGGAAAATCAAGGAAGCCATTCATGAAGAAAATGGCTCGGAACGCAAACCAAGAGTTGCTCTTTTGGCTCTGAAAATATGCTAGATGGAACGGCGTCGAAAAAACAAGTGATCTAGGCTTTTGAATCACTCCAATAGGAGTCCGGATGAGAAAATGACGTCCGTTTTACAATCCGAGGTCAAACAAAAAAGCTCTTCGGGAATCCGCGCGTCTTACGCAGAAGACGCTCGTGTTCTCAGGAAGACGCTCGTGTTCCTCCAAATCCGCTCGGATTCCCTTGGTACAATCCGAGCGTCTTGCTCCAAATCCGCTCGGATTCCCTTGCTACAATCCGCCCGTCCCGACACTAATCCGCTCGGATTCCTTTACAGCAATTTTCGTGTTGTTCAAGCTCCGTGAAAGACGCCCTTCCTTCGAAAAATACCGGCTTCTCCCTGCTCAAATCTCAAAAGTGTAATTACTAGTTTAGCCCTTAGTTAACCCTAATGCATCCACCTAATTTCCACTATAAATACCCCATTTGTAATAATCAAACCATCAAGTTTTATTAGATTAGAACCAAGTTTTATTAGATTAAATCAAGCTTTCTTAGATTAGATTAGGAGTAGATTAGAATAGATTAATCTCAATCTTTCCACACAAATTACACATTAATCTCTCCTTAATTATTGTTCAAGTTTATTATTCAAGTTTATTATTGGGTAATTGAAGATTATTGGGTTATTATTTGGAGATTGACAACCTTCCATCAATCATCAATTTCTTCTATTATTCTTTGCATTATTATTTTGGAATCTCCATAGGTATAACTCTCTTAATCCTTGTTTTAATTATTGTTAATCTTTCTTACTTGTTCATCATGTTTTACCTTGTTAATATGATTGACAACCTTGTTAGCATGTTAAACTTGATAATGAGTGAGCAGTCTCTTAGCTAGGATTAGTGGGTAATTAAGGGAAACAAACATGGGGATTGATTCATGCTTAATCTAATATGTTCACATGATTATATTGCTTGCTTGTTGTGATGTCAACTTTATACACATGTTATGTTTGATGAAATGCTAAGCCTATGAATCCTTGCATTTTTACCATCTCTTATCTACTCAACTTGACTCGTAAGATATAAACCAACTCGAGTCTTGTTAGACCATGCATAGAAGTTGATTAGGAGGAAAGTAAGTCGACATGTAGGTGTTGTACAATCTAATCGATTCGACTCCGGGACCCAACTCTTCCTAAGAACCGTAAGATATAACCCAACTCGGTTCCTCCACAACATTAATTGCTTGCAACCTTGTAAACATGTTTGTATGATCAACACCATGAATCCCCCATGACCCCATGATATCCTAGCACTTTTAATCAATTGTTTAGATCTTTCCTTTTATTGCTCGTTCTACTTTATTGCTTGCATTAGTCTAGACACAACTACAAACTCCATCAATTGTGACACTAGCACAAATTGAGATAGATAGACTTAGAACCCAAAGCACACCGTCCCATGGATCGACCTTGACTTACCACTAACTAGTTGTTTGTTGAGTATTATAAATGTGTTTGATGGATGTGTGACGACCAACTCTTGTCCCATCACCAGGCCTTAGACGGAGTACGCTGGAGCGCCTCCTTTTGTGGCTGAGGTCCTTCGACCTAGGAGCTCGAGCCAGCTACTGTTGAGGACGTCGATGGGTCCTGTGTGGTACTTGGGCGAGTGCTTGGCTCGTCACTGCTGTCGGGACATGTTGACGGTTCCCGTCGATCCACCAAGGACGATGTTCAGGGAGCCTTCTGAGGCAGAGAGGGAGACTGACTTGGCTGGCATCGGTGATGACGCCCTCCTTCTTCCTGGCGAGGACTACTCGGCGTTCCTCTACGGGAGGTTGGCGTACTGGCCGGTAGTGGTGAGTATCTCTACTCTTCTTCTTTACTTGATTTTGAAACTACGATGAAAGATCACCGATTAATGAGAAATATTTGGTTTTGTAGGAGGTTGAGGCGGCGGGCATCGAGCCCCCAGAGTACCCCGAGACCCTCAAGTAGACTGACGCGACCGGGAGGACGACGATCTCCGAGCTGCGTGACTTTGACGTGGCTGTGACAGATCTTTGTCCGGACGATCGGCAAAGATCGATTCGGAGGGTGAGCCTCTAATTTTGTGTAATTTTCGTGTAAGAACACATTTGATTGAGTTTGTTCAATTATTGAGAACTTCTTTTTTGAAAATGCAGGTTGCGCCATCTCGGTTCGTGGCGTTATGGAGGGTGGCCAACCGGCTGCGAGCTACTGCCGTCGAGGCTCTTGTCGGTGGTCGAGGCCGTCAGGTATAAACCTTGTGCCTGTTTCATTTTTTAATTTTGATTTTCCAACTTTTCTTGAAACGATTGACATGATTGACATGAGCCAATTTTGTTGTTTATAGGGGGACCGCGAGCTGGAGCGAGAGTTGGCTCAGTCTCGGGAGGAGACTGCTCGCTTGTTGAGGGAGCTCGAGGTTCGAGACACTGATATTGCTGCTCTTACGGCAAGAGTTGCGGAGCTGGAGGGCGACCAACAGTAGTTTTGTGCAATTTTTTGTTTGTTTGTTGGCTGTATTTTGCACATTTGTACATTTTGGACCTTCATTTTGAACATTCCGGACTTTGTTTGGGGCTCGAGCCCCCAGTTTGTTGTACATTTCCCTTTTTGGTTGTATATAAGATGGCACGAGTGCCTTTTCTTTCTTTGGGTTGTGTTGCTTGTATCTGCGAGTTAGTTTTGAACAGGAGTTTGGTAGATGACGGTTTACGTAGTTATTTTGAAATTTATAGAAATCACGCAAAACATACATTTGTATATATACATGGCCTGAATTAGCGCAGAACGAATGACTCAAAAGCACGCAAAAATACAAAGATTTTGCCGGAAATGACCGGACGGTAGAGAGGGTTACCCCTAAAAAAAGAAAAAAATAGAAACCTATAAGTTAGAAATGAAATGAAAAAAGAAATGAAAGAAATATGTAAATGAAATAAACATATAAATTTTGAAATGAATTAGAATGAAAATTATTTCCTAAAAAAAATGAATTAAAATGAAAATTATTTCCTAAAATAAATTATACAAGTGTGGTAAAATGACGAAAATGTTGATATCGTCTCGAAATGTATTCCCGCGGAATTAGGAAACACGAAATATGGTAATTTCCACGTATTTACCAAAATAATAACCCGTAGAAATAGGAAATTATTCGTCGAGGAATTAGGAAAGAACCAACGCGGAAAATCACAGAAGTCAAGCTGAGGAAGAGGCGCAGCACGAGCTGCGTCCCTTTGAAGAAGCGGCCCAGTCTGCGCTTTGTTCCCAGGTGGTTCCGTTCTGGCGGATTTTTGGAAACAGAAATTAGTATAAATAGAGACGTCGATGGAGCTTTTATTCACACAATTCTTCCGTCTCTTCTTCGTCTTATTACATAAAATTCTCAAAATAATCCTTCATCATGAATACTTTGGAGGTTCGCTTAAAATAATGGACCAACGAATTTTCCAAGATGGAGAAATATGATATGGGCGCCTACAATCTTGGATCATTGCTGAGTTTGAAGCTTATCAAGGTTGTCAAACCATTCTTGGATGCTTGTCTTGACCATTAGGACCTGAATTACCATGTTTTCGCGTTCCCTGGAAGCGATATTTGCCCATTTCCTGAAGAAATTGCTGCGATTGGTGGGTGGGACCTTGAACACTTGCCTGCCATTCCTTCTACTTCGCAAGGGTATAAAAGCAAATTTAGAGACTTGCTTGGGTTGACTAGACTTGAGGTGGACCGTCTAGTGACCTCGAAGGGAGTGCGATTGTTGGACTTTATTGACCGATTCATTAACAAGGCCGACCCCACAGTTTCTTATGTTGCTAGACGAAGGGCATTTGGGTTTTGCTTGTTGCATGTGTATGTCTTCCAAGGGCATGTTGATGAAGACTTGAGAGGTGATCCCCGTCTTCTGGGCGTTGTTGAGCAAATGGAGCTGCGGAGGAGCCCAGCTTGTTTATGTCTAGGAGAGATCCTTTTGGGCTTGGATTCTGCAGGTAAAAGAACGCTCTTTTTTTTCCGTTTTTTTTTTCTTTCGTTTTTGTCTAATGCCTGCTTTTGGGTAGGTTTGGCTTATGGAACGACTTCGATTGATCGAGTCCCCAGTTCACGTTCCTTCTTATCACGCTCGTTCAATTGCAATGAGGACCAGGCTTTACATGGTGGACTTCACCCGAGTCAGCAATTATTGGGAGAACAAACTGAAGAGTGATGATGGCCCTTTAGTTAGGTGGATTGTACCATGGTGGCACCTCAAATCTTTCACTGGAGTGTCTTCTTTGGATCCTACCCGATCTGTGCGCATTCCTGGCTTGGAATTCATGGTGTGCATCTTCCCGGAAAGGTGATGAGATAGGTTAGGCTAAAACAGACGATCCCGAAGCTTGATACCGTCCGGCAGACTGCCGTGGCGCTTACTACAGAGAGCCGAAGGGAGTGGGCCGTTAAATGGGCTCAAAGAAACGTATGGTTCTTGAACTCTTCTGCTAATGCTTTATGGGTGTCGGATTCTTATCTGCGATGGAGGAAAGCTACTTCTCTGGAAGAGCGCGAGAGATTGAGGAAGCGCGAGCCCGTTGACTACAAGGTGCGCGAGGTGGAAAAAGAGAAGGAGAAGCATCTGACCGAGGGAGAGGAGGAAGCCGGGTTTCGAGTCGTTCATCCTTCGAAGAAACCGAAGACCTCTTCTGTCGTAGAGATGATGATTGGCAAGAATGGGAAGTCTAGGCCTCGAGAAAGACCGTTGGTGATTGGGTCCGAAGTGGCGCAAGAGCGTCCTGGTCGAGGTCGTGACAAGAAATATGACAAAAATGACAAGGGCAAAGGGAAGATGGAAGAATAGCCCGAGTCTTTATTTATTTATTATTATTATTATTATTATTATTATTATTATTATTATTATTATTATTATTATTATTATTATTATTATTATTATTATTATTATTATTATTATTATTATTATTATTATTATTATTATTATTATTGTAATAAAAAGGTGGGGTTTTTAGAATCCTAGCCTATTTTATTTTTATAATGTAGCGTACTATTATTAGAAAACGAATGAAATAAAAAAGGTTAAATGGTTATGAAACCGTTGTGATTTTCTATTTATTATTCTTGTCGAATTCCAAATGCAATGCAAATGTCCTTCTATTTACATTTTAAAAATAATGGGTTGTATCCTGTGAAGGATTGCCTACGTATTCATTAAAAATGAAATCAAACCCTTGCGCGTAGTTCGAGTAAATGTAAAAGAATAAGTGTTCAAAGCAAGAGCTTGTAATGAACTTAGAAAATAAGCATGAGCTTTTGCTTACTCTAAAGGTGCAAATTTAGTTTATTTGATGATATGAGGACGACAAAATTGTCAAAGTGCAAGAGCAAAGTGACATTAGCTTATTTCGGACTTGGCCGGGGGCGTTTATTGATGCCACAAGAGCGACACGTGAGGATACGCGAGGCACGTTTTTGTTCCTATTCTAGGCATAGTACCGTTTTAGTTGGTCAAGGTTTGTTGGGTTGGAAAACTCATTCCCGTCTAGGTCTGTGATTCTAACCGCACCCCCTGGAAGTATGGACTTCACTAGAAATGGTCCAGCCGAATTAGGTTTGAATTTTCCCCGTGGGTCAACAGGTAAAAGAGATCTAACCGATTTGAGTACTAAGTCTCCTTCCTTGATGTTTCTTGGCTTAACCCTTTTGTTGAAAGCTCATTTGATACGTGCTTGATATGTTTGGACATTATGCAAGGCGCGTAGCCTACGTTCATCCAAGAGGATGAGTTCTTCGTATCTATCCCTCTTCCAATCGGCTTCTGGGATTTGACTTTCGAGTAAAATACGCAAGGATGGTATCTCTAGCTCGACTGGTTGTACAACTTCCATGCCGTAAGTCAAATAGAAAGGGGTAGCCCCAGTGGGCGTCCTAACAGATGTAAGATATCCCCACAAAGCAAAGGGTATCTTGCTTGGCTAATCTCGATAGTTGTCAATCATTTTCTTGAGAATTGGGACAACGTTCTTGTTTGCTGCCTCTACCGCGTCGTTAGTCTGTGGTCTATAGGGCAAAGAGTGGTGATGCCTAATTTTATAATTGGCTAGCAATTGCTCAGTCTCAGCTTGGAAATGTGATCCATTATCACTAATTATCTCATGTGGGCAACCGTATCGACAGATGATGTTGTTTTGTATGAACTTTGCCACATTTTTAGCCGCGAGACTAGTGTAGGAAGCCGCTTCTACCCATTTGGTGAAATAGTCGATCGCCACTAGGATGAAACAGTGACCTCCTGTTCCGGCTGGGGTTACCTTCCCCGATTATGTCAATTCCCCAGGCAGAAAATGGCCCAAGGAGATATCATCGTATAGAGCAATGAAGGAGGGACGTGGTGTACATTCCCGAAGATTTGGCAATTGTGGCAATGTCTTACGTATTTGATGCAATCGGATTCCATTGTGGTCCAATAATACCCCAAACGTGTGATTTTCTTTGCCATCATGGGCCCACTCATGTGAGGACCGCATTCTCCATCGTGGAATTCTTCCATCAACTTTTGTGCCTGCGAATGATCAAGGCAACGTAGGATTACACCAAGAGGTGTTCTTTTGTATAACTCTCCTTGCACGAGAACGTATTGGGAAGCTAGTAGGCGTATAGCACGTTGTCCCCTCTTGTCCATATCCGGTGGATAGGTACCGTTGAGCTTGAAATTTAGGATTGCTTGGAACCAGGGTTCCTGCGCGATTTCCTCTTCATCGGTGATTTGGTGTACATAAGCTGGCTCTGACCGTCGTGCGATGCATAAAGGCATCTCTACCATGTCATCTGGAAAATTAATCAAAGATGCGAGTTTTGCAAGAGCATCTGCAAATTGATTTTCTTCCCGAGGTAGGTGTAGATATGTCACGTGATCAAAGAATTGGGCAACTTGGTCTATTCTAGCTTGGTATGGTGTTAAGCTTTCGCTTCGAATTTTCCAAGATCCCGTAACTTGGTTGATGATCAGGGATGAATCCCCATGTACTCAGAAGTTCTTAATGCCTAAGCTCACTGCCGCTTGTAGTCCAATTAGACAAGCTTCGTATCCTGCAGCGTTATTTGTCACCTCGAAGTCGAGTTTGACAGAGATTGGTGTATGCACGCCTTCAGGAGAAATGAGCAACACTCCTATTCCAAATCCTCTGAAGTTTGACGCACCATCAAAGTAAAGGTCCCAGGAGTCTACATCAGTTTGGAGTATATCCTCGTCTGGAAATGACCAAGTGTTTATTGTTTGTGCATCATTGATGGGATTTTCTGCGAAGAATTCGGCTACGGCACGGTCATTTATTACTTTCAGAGGCACGTATTTGAGATCGAATACTGAGAGCATCAAAGTCCATCTTGCTAGGCGTCCATTGAGGACGGATTTCTCGAAGAGGTATTTGACTGGATCCACTTTGAAGTATATTTTGACAGAGTAGCTAAGCATGTAATGGCGTAGCTTGTTCGTTGCCCACACAAAAGCGAGGCATGTCTTTTCGAGTTGTGAGTATTTACACTCGTACTCCAAGAACTTCTTACTAAGGTAGTAGATAGCCCTTTCTTCACTTCCTACAGTTTGAGCTAGCATGGCACCCATGGCTGTGTTCGGTTACCGTGAGATATAAACCAAGAGGTTGATCTCGTTGAGGTGGCATGAGCACTGGTGGTTTAGCCAATATCTCTTTGATTCGGTCAAATGCCTTTTGACAATCATCATCCCACATGGTGTGGTCTGTTTTCTTGAGCTTCTTGAAGATTGGCTCACAAATCATGGTGAGTTTCGATATGAATCGACTTATATATTGCACGTTTCCCAGGAATCCTCTAACTTCTTTTTCTGTTTGAGGTTGTGGCATTTCGATCAGAGCCTTGATTTTGGAAGGTTCTATTTCTATACCTCGTTGGCTAACGACGTATCCCAGGAGTTTCCCAGACGTTACTCCGAATGTGCATTTCTGAGGATTGAGCCTCATGTTGTACTTTCGTAGCCTTGCGAAAAATTTGCGAAGGTTCTCAATATGCCCCTCTCTATCCTTGGATTTGACAATCATGTCGTCTACGTATACCTCAACTTCTTTGTGCATCATGTCATGTAAGAGTGTAGTTGCGGTGCGTTGATATTTAGCTCCGGCGTTGATCAATCCAAACGGCATGACCGTATAGCAATAGGTTCCCCATTGAGTGACAAAGGCGGTCTTATGCATGTCTTCTATGGCCATCTAGATTTGGTTATAACCCGCGTACCCATCCATGAAGGATAGTAATGCGTGGTCTGCAGTATTGTCCACCAATATGTCGATGTGCGGTAGAGGGAAGTCATCTTTAGGACTTGCTTTGTTTAAGTCCCTAAAATCAACACAAACGCGGATTCTCCCATCCTTTTTGGGTACAGGTACTATGTTGGCTACCCAGTCAGAATACTCGGAAACTTTGATGAACCCGGCTTTGAATTGCTTATCAACTTCTTCTTTAATCTTGAGAGCCCATTCCGTTCTCATTCGTTGAAGCTTCTGTTTTACAGGCTTGAAACCTGGCTTAATCGGAATTCTATGCTCGGCGATGTCCCTGTCGATCCCTGGCATGTCCTTGTAGGACCAAGCGAAAACGTCTTTGAACTGGTTTAGGAGGTCTATGAAATCGGCCCTTTCGGTAGAGCTCAAGGTAGTCCCTATCCTATGTTCTTGGGGTTCTAGTTCGGTTCCTACATTGATGGGTTCGGTGTCCTCTATTACTGGTCCCCCTTCCCTTTCCTGTAGTATTTTGTTTGGCTACGTAGGGAGGTATTTCGATCAAGTTTGGGTCTTGGTCATCCTCAGTATCATCGTAAACAGAATTGCACTCAAGATAACACAAAGAGTAAGCAGAACCTGATTTATTCATATTAAAGTTTGAGAAAGTTGAAACAACAAGGCCATCTGATCCATGGCAGTGGCGGCAAAGGGACAGTGGTTGAGACATTTTCCGAACTACTGTGACTACTCGAGGCTAAGCTAGGAGAAATAGAGGGAATGAGGATGACGACAGGAGGAGACTCCCTAATGACTTCTCTAGACTCCGACTCTGACTCCGACTCCGACTCGAACTCATCGTCTTCTGGTTCTCCTTTGAACATCTCTCCTTCTCCAGTGGTGAGCTTGAAGAGTCTTCCTTGATTGTTGGTCCACTTGATTAACTTTCTCCATCCTTTCTGCTGACTCGCGTTAGTTTCTGTGATTAACGCGGTGGGGTTGAAGCGATCGTCTTGAAGTATCATGGTAATGATCTCATCCTGCGCGTCTCTAACAAATCGATCTTCTCCGAATAATAGACTAACAGCTTGTTCGTCTAAGCAAGGTGCTTGACGGTAGGAACCGTTTCTGGGGGGATGAAGTAGAAATCGTGAAAGATCTCGATTCCGTCTAGCTTCCTCTCGAGATAATGCCAAGGCTTAGGAAAACCGTGAAAGAGTTCTTGACTTCCTTCTTTAACAAAGTACCCATTTAGGGTAGGGAGATAGGGTCGCATTTGGACTCCTACGTACTTACGGTTTTGAACTTGAGCGAGCATTTCGAGAACCTCCTATTTAGTGGGTTTGTACCCTAACTCAAGTGGTATTCTCATTGAGTTACCTTCCTTGTATGGTGCGAAGGTGTTTCTTCGAGTAGGGTTCAAAGGCATTCCAGGGAAGTATCCCTGGGTTTTGAGTATGTGGTTGACCACCAAGTTGGAGTAGGGATCATAGTATAAGGGTGCCAATTCACTTTCTATGACACTTATGCTTTGGAAGCCCCCATGTTCATATACTGGATTGGCAAGGACTTGATTGTTCGACTTCTTTTAGATTATTGCCTTGATGGGTGACGAAGTGATCGTCACCACTTTGCCCTTTAGTGGGATCTTGATCTTTTGATGAAGGGTGGATGTCACTGCTTTGGAAGCGTGAATCCAAGGTCTTCCTAGGAGTATGTTGAAGGAAGCTTCGATGTCCACTATTTGGAAGTTAACCTTTCGCTCAATCGGCCATGTGGCTATGGTTAGGTTAGCAAGTCCTACCACCTTTCGTCGTGTACCATCATATGCGCGAACACCTTGATTCGTAGGAGTCCAATCCGACTCTTTCATGCCTAATTTGTATGCCGTTTTGAGGGGTATGACGTTGACCGCAGAGCCATCATCTACCAAGGTCATTGGCACGTTCTTCTTTAGACAAATGACAGTGATGTAAAGAGCTAAGTTGTGACTAGCGCCAAAAGGTGGCAAATCTTCGTCTGAGAAAGTAATAGGATTACTTAGCTTCGGTGATTCTTGGAAGACCAAGTTGACTACATCTTCTGGTGTCGAGTTATGTGCTACATTTAGTTTGGCCAAAGCTTGCAGTAAAGCTTCGCGACTAATTGCCAGACTGAAAGATCAGCCTTTGTCTTCTGTAATTGCTTGAGCAAATGGTCAGTGGAGTCATATTCGTTATCATTTGGTGTGACAACGTTGGTTGGACCATTTTGAGTAGTGCTTTGATATGGACGTCCCGAACGAGTTAGGTGGTCCACATCTTGGTCTTCACCATTTTAGACTATTTCCTTGACTAGGGAGTTTTCGATGAGGTACTCGTCTTCGTCATCATCGGCCCACACTCCATTGATTGTAGCTAGTTCCCTCATTCTCATGATTTCATCTTCTAGTCGTACGATTTGGTCGACTAGTCTATCAACCACGGCGACTATTTCTTGCATAGTAGCGTTTTGAGAGAAGATTAGTGACACATGTTCCTAGGGTGTTGCGTTGGGATCACGTAAAGTTGTCACCACAATTTATAATTCCCAAACTTGTCTATCCACACTCCTTGCCCATGTGATGAAGTCGGAAATGGTAAGGGAGATAGTAGAGTAGAACCCTTCATTCTCGATTGCATGGATTTCATCTTCAACTGGAGAAATGAGGTGTGAACAATCTAAGGTAGATTCGTCACTTGTAATCACTAGAACTCCAAGAGGATTCTGAGTGTTGTTTGGTTTACCTCCCGGCGGTATTGGTAATCGGCCATCTTCAATCATGTCTTGAAGCACATTTTTCAATTTGTAGCATTTCTCTGTGTCATGCCCCTTACCCCTATGGTATTCACAGTATGAGTTCTCGTCCCAGAACTTGGATTTCTTTTCAGGTTCGGGAGTAGGTCCTATGGGTTGGAGTTTGCCTCGTTTCATTAACCTTTTAAGAGCGTTGGAGTAAGTATCCCCAAGGTTTGTGAATTTCCTCGGTGGGGTACTTTTCTTGGATGGCTCGAGAAGGTTAACTTTATCAGTCTTGCTAGTGGAGCCGTAAGAACGACTTGTTGAGCCTTGATATCCTCGACCTACCGTTTTGGACAATAGCCCTTTACGGATGTCATTTTCAATCCTTATCCCTAGTACGGTTAAGTCCTTGAAAGTTTTGATGTTTTGGTATCTCAAATGGTTGGCATAAATGGGTTTGAGATTGTCCACGAACTTCTCCACAAGGGTAGCCTCATCCGGGCGTTCAACTAGTTGAGTACTAGTCTTCCTCCACCTACTTAGGAAGTCGGTGAATCCTTCTTTGTCATTTTGGGTAAGAACCTCTAGAGTGCGCATGTTGACTTGGATCTCGGCATTATCCGCATATTGCTTGGCAAACTCGATCGCGGCATCTTCCCAAGTAGCGTTCTTCTTGTGATCTAAAGAGTAGAACCATTGCTTCGGGATGGTGTCAAGAGATGAAGGAAAGATCCTTAAGAATATCTCGGGTTTGATGCCTTTGATAGACATGTAATCCTTGAAGGCGCGGATGTGGTTCAAAGGGTTTTCGTTCCCCTTGAATTTAGGGATATCCGTCATATTGAAGTTGGTTGGCAATTTGGAGTTGATGGCCTCATACTTGCTATTATTCTCCCTATAAATGTCATCCCCTTTAAGGTACATTAATTGCTCCTCTAAGTATTGGAGTCTTTTCTCTGCTACAGTCAGCCCCATGAGAGGATTTTCGTCCTTGGATTCATCCGCGTAGTCACCTACTACTTCACTTTCATGAGGAGCCAATCTCCCCTCTACGGCATAGATCCGGCCCTCGATGGTGTCAAGGCGATCATATACTTGGTCTTGAGTAACTTGGATTTGAGCTAGTGCGGCTAGGATTCGATCATTACCATCTTCAAGTTGGTGGAGGTTTGTTTTGCTGGTTCCAGGCATCTTGAGAACTGGATAAGAGACCGATGACGAATCAAAACACGATCGACCATTCTAACACGCTTGCTAAAAGAAGAAATGTTTTTGACTCGTGAAGTGGGTGTGTGCCACTTGTGTTGAGTGAGCTTTGAAGAAAGGACAAAATTTTGAAAATGTGTATCCTAGCCAACTATAGTGTAGTTGTAGGAGTGGACTCGAAGTGAGGTTTTGAAATGGGCTTGTGGCCCGAATTTTGACTCGACAAACGGACAGAGTTTTGACTGGGTTTTGCACTAATCCAATGACCTTTTCGAAATTTTGATTAAAAAAAGGGTTTTGATTTTTGCAAAAAATCGTCTTGGTTTCGTTTAGAAATGGTGATCACGTAAGGTACAAACATTTATACAAGCACTATAACGGGATGCTGAGTGCATTTAAAAGGGTTTTGGTTTAAAGGGTGGGTTGCCATACCGAACCATCAAACCCGAAGTCTGTGGAGAGGCTCGTACCAAACAAGAGTAAGGCCGATTCCTAGTCCATTTCCTCAAGTAGTGAAGGCCCTTGATACAAACAAGAGTAAGCATCATGGTATGGATGACGTCAATCGCTATCCATCCTTAGGCCAAAATAAGAATTAGGACCGTTTAGATGGGACGATTGGTCGAATGGGTTGGGTTAGGCCTAGGAAGGCCGAATGAAACGGTCTAGGAAGACCGAGTTATGAAAACCGATAATTGTCTTGTATAAACTATTCCCTAACCTTGTTCAAGTTTCACCCTTGGCTACACGTAAGTGTATTATCCCTAGCGGAGTCGCCAAACAGTGGACAACAGGGGGCCCACGGGGGCGCTTGGGAGGAAGAGAACAAGCGTTTGCATTTTTGTTGGAGTCGCCACAAATTTTTATGGGAAATTGGAACCGTTCGAATACCTCGTGTAATGTCAATACACAAAGTAGTGACATGAACACTAAGCAATCGTTACCCTTGGCATTCTATGTCTAGAATGACTCTCGTGGATGCCAATGAACACGGATGTTCACAGAGATTTGGAGTAAGGGGTGAGGGTACGTATTAGGAAGTTCTTTTGATCGAACACCTAATCCCGCCAGCCTCGATAGCGGCCTCTACTAATGATTAGGGACATCACCTATACTCGATATATCGTCGATTATATGCATGCAGTGCAACATCCAAGTTTTAATCCTAGCATGTGAGAATTAGGCTAAGTCGGTTGACACGTAATTAGTAAACAATTAATGTCGAGGTAGGATTTAATGTTCAATTACATGTGAAAACATACAAATGATACGAAAAAATAAGATAAATACAATAGGAAAATTACGATAATAAAAATTACAACAATTACAATGGATTAGGCGATTTATGTCGAAAATACCTTTAAAACGGATAATTTGGAAAAAAACGAATAAAAGAATGAATCAAAAGAATTAACGAAGGAGTCAGAAGGTGATAATACGAATAATAGTTGATTATACGTAAGCTAATTAAACTAGGTCAGGCAACAACGGAGTTGAGACGAAATCATCTCGAACAGCGCAGCGAGATCGCGCCCTCGGAAAAGGCGCATCGATTCTTTGCGTCTGTTCCAAGGGTGAGTTCTGGCTGTGAAGCCGGAACTGCAAATCGTTAATGTTCGTGGGTTAATTTAATGATTTATTTATAATATTTACTCGGATAGAAGTGATTATCAGGTTATTTACATGTGATTAATGGTCATAAAACAACAAAACATTGATGAGACGGAATATTACTAATTAATTACATGGAAGAATGATTGATTAGTGACATAGGTGAATGAAATAAACTAAACATGATGAATTAATGACGAATTAATGGCGAACATGATAAAAGACAGACGAAAATATATCAAAGATCGAATTCCAGAAACCCGATATGAAAAAATCGAATTCCTATAACCCGGATTAAGTTTAATGACAAAAACCCACAAATATGAGATTATAAGGGATTTAAGTCGGATTTAATGATGAATTGCACGTGTTAATGAATGAACAATATTATACAGTTGAAATTATTATGATTGTATCAAAGAATTAACGAAACAAACAAAAAAGAAACGAAAGAACGAATTACAGAGGACGAAGGAAGAAGAAAGGAAGCGAGAGCTCGGCGGCCCCTCGAAGAGGCGCGGCGAGGCGCGCTCCTTCGAAGAGGCGCAGCGATTCTGCGTCCTTTCTCGACGGTTTGTCTTACGGAAATCCAAAAAGAGGTTTTAAAGCACGGTTTTAGAAATCGGTTTTAACGAGGTATTTTCGACATAAAGCTTACAATAGTGATTATACAAAAAATAAATAACAATAAATAAAAGAGAGATTTACACCCTCAGACTTACATGTTTGACGAAACGAGAAGGACTAAGTTATCGATTAGTGATGCTCGACTCAAACTATAATGCAAATACGAAAGTGCCCTTGTAAGAGGAAAACGATTAAGTTAATTAAGTTGATTGATGTGGAGTTGGTCAAATTGGTCGGTCATGCAAACGAGGCTGGTACTCAGAAGGATCCGAGCTTACGTGGTCGAATGTTCAAGCACGTAGACGCCAAAAAGTAAGAACAAAGGTCTAGAATGCAAAGGGAGAAGAGAAGGGCGGACACTCGCGTGAGACATATGAGGAGCGAAGGCTCCTATTTATACTAATCACGTGAAGGAATTAGGGTTTCAGAGAGTCTTTAGAAGTGAATCTCGGAAAGATATGAAAAAGATACGAAAATTACGCAGAAAAGGACCTGGGAAGAGGCGCAGCAGTCACTGCGTCTCTTGGAAGCGCAACACCTGCTGCGTCTATTCCCAAGGGGTTTCCTCCTGCGGAAGAAAGATTTCTGTGTTTGAGTTATAGAAGGACGGAATAATTCAGTTTTCCTTAATATCTTATGTGAATATTACGAGAAATTGTTTACCAAAGGATAAAGATTGTGAAATATTTATAGAAATATCCGGAACATTCTAGAACATTCTGACTCGGGATTTAATGGTTATCAGAAAATGAAGACGGTTTTAGGCCCGGACTCCAAATGTACTCTAATTACTGTCAAAACGACCGTATCGGCGCGTAGATGACAACTAAGAGGTAGACATTAGTATTTGAGCAATCACTTGACGATAAACTTACGAACTGTCACAAATCGTTCCGCGTAACAAACATGCGGCACAATCATCACCGGGTGGTTTGCGAGAGGTGCAGAAATGAGGTATCTACAATCATCAAACAAGAAAGGACAATATATCTAGAGACATGCATAAGTTCTTAGTACAGTCAATAGTCACTATGTAACTCGAGTCTATACCACGAGGTAAGGTAAACACCCTAGTCCTAAACCTGCGCAGACCTAGCGACATGCGGAAAACTACCGCATCCAAGACCCATGATAACAACACATGAGTACCCCTAAGGAGTCCACCAAAGGGTTGGTTAGTACTTAAGCTAACTACATACTTCTAAGAGTACGTCAGGAAGTCATACCCTAACTTGGATATAAACCCACCAAGCTAAGACACAAAAGCTATTAAGCGGTGAACATACACTCGTCAAAGACTATAATGGCCTATCTATGACGAAGGCCGAAATACGCACCTAGGACCTAGTCCCAACTTGAATACTTTAGCCCACACCTCACAAGACAAGTAGGACACCCAATTAACCAAAAGAGGGGCAAAGAGTCCAAATTTGCACACACAAATGATCATACACACCCTAGCATATGAAAGGCTACGCAAGAGCATATTCAGCTGACAATCCAACAATATCTCTAATATCAATAATAATCCAAATTCCAGCTAACCAACAGTACCATAATCCATGAGAACAAGCTAAAATGGCAAAGAGGCAACAAGACTCAAGGATAAGGCATCCAAGGCATCCAACAACCAACATGTGAAATGATAATCACAAATATCAAGGCATCAACATAAAACATCCAATAACAACCAATCTCACCTCAAAGAACAAACCCTCGGCCCGAGTCCCACGACGGGTCATCAGTCAAATCGAGGCTGACCGGTTTAAACCTAGTTTGACCAAACTCGTTCGATCAACTGCCCACTTCTCGAGTCTTGGCCTACTTTGGCCCAAATCACAAAATTCATCACAATATCATTCTCATGCCATTTCCAATTTCTATCATGTGAAAAACTATCAACATAAGGAAATATATTCTAACTTACAAGATATCCAATTCAATTAATAAGATAAGCCCAAATGAATAAATGTGTAAAATAGCGATATTAACGAATTGCGTTATATAAAATACGAGACAATTATTTAAATAGTTAAGTAATTAGATTCTAGAATTATAAAACATGAAATGGGGATATATAAATGAACAATGCTTTAACGGGTTGCATTTTATAAAACACGAGACGGAAATTTAATTAATTCAAACATACTAAATTGCGCCCAAAAACAACTCAAAATACAACCCTGCGACAGTGTGGTGATCGGAGGCATTTGTTATACGCTCCATTGTGATCACGTACCTAGCGGGGAGGATTCTGGGTTAGCGGTTATGCTCCCAGGCGCAACGAGGACGTTGCGTTCTTCAAGTGGGGGTAATTGTAACACCCTACGTTAATTGAAGAGGTCTAGTAATAGGCTTAAATGACTAGTGCTTAAAGGGATTGGAAGTACTACTCATTTCAACAAAGTGCACTTTCTTTTATGGTCATCCATGCGAAAGAACTCCAAAGGTAAGCGTGCTTGGCTGAGAGTAGTCTTAGGATGGGTGACCTCCTGGGAAGGTTCCCGGGATGCGCATGAGTGAGGACAAAATGCGCTATAAAGGACCCGTGTTGATCTGTGGGCCATGTACACAGCCTGGTGAGCTATCATAAGTAATCGCTCCCAACCCAGTTTGGGACGGGGTGTTACATCCCTAGCATCTTGGAACATCGTAGGCCAAAAGAAGCCCGATTGGAGAATTTTTGCAATGGTTCTCCTTGCTCCATGGTGTCCACCATAAGGGGATGAGTGATATCCTTCCAAAATTCCTTGAATTTCCCATTGAGGGATGCACCTTCGGTAGAGCCCATCACTACACTCCTTGTAAATATTTGGGTCATCCCAAAAGTACCTCTGTACTTCGAATAAGAACCTCTTCCTTTGGTTGTAGTTTAAGTTTGGAGGGAGTACTCTTCCAACAATATAGTTGGCATAATCGGCAAACCATGGGGTGACATGTCTCTCAAGTTGTGTTTGAATAGCCATTAAGATATCATCGGGGAAAGAGTCATTGATCGGTGTTTCTCCTTCATCATCATGAAACCGGATTCTTGACAAGTGATCCGCCATTACATTCTCGGCCCCTTTCTTATCTCTTATTTCCAAGTCAAATTCTTGAAGAAGAAAAATCCATCTCAACAACCTTGGTTTTGCCTCTTTATTTATGAAGAGATGTCGAAGAGCACGGTGATCCGAAAAGACAATCACCTTGGAACAAAGTAAATAGGAACGGAATTTGTCCAAAGCATAGACAATGGCAAGGAGCTCTTTCTCGGTGGTATCATAGTTCACTTGGGAAGAATCAAGAGTCTTGCTTATATAGTAGATAGCATGTAAAGCCCTTCCAACCCATTGGCCAAGAACCGCTCCATCGGCGTAGTTACTAGCATCACACATAATCTCGAACGGTAGTTCCCAATTTGATGGTTGAATGATCGGTGCCGAGATTAGTGCTTCCTTGATTCTATTAAAGGCTTCAACACACTCATTAGTGAAATGGAATTGGGCATCTTTAAGTAAGAGTTGAGTGAGGGGTTTCGCGATTTTTGAGAAATCTTTTATAAAACGGCGATAGAAACCCGCGTGACCGAGAAAACTTCTCACCCCTCTAACATTCAAGGGAGGTAGGAGTTTATCTATCACCTTAACCTTGACTTTATTGACCTCGATGCCCTTTTCCGAGATTAAATGACCCAAAACAATTCCTTCATTGACCATGAAGTGACACTTTTCCCAATTCAAAACGAGACTAACATCTTCACATTTTTGCAATACAAGAAAAAAATTATGCAAGCATGAGTCAAAGTCATTTCCATAAACGCTAAAATCATCCATAAAAACTTCCATTATGGTCTCTAGGTAGTCGGAGAAGACAGTCATCATGCATCTTTGGAAAGTAGCGGGGGCATTACACAAGCCAAAAGGCATTCTCCTATATGCAAAAGTACCATAAGGGCATGTGAAGGTGGTCTTGTGTTGGTCATCCGGGTGTATAGGGATTTGAAAGAATCCCGAATACCCGTCAAGGTAGCAAAAGAACTTGTTGGAGACTAGCCTCTCAAGCATTTGGTCAATGAATGGTAGGGGGAAATGATCTTTTCTTGTCGCGGAATTCAATTTTCGATAGTCAATACACATACGCCAACCGGCGATCTTCCTTGTGGGTATTAGTTCATTCTTTTCATTTGTTACTACCGTGGTACCTCCTTTCTTAAGTATCACTTGAACGGGGCTAACCCACAAAGAGTCCGATATGGGATATATGATTCCTGCATCAAGTAATTTCATAACCTCTCCTTTAACAACTTCTTGCATGTGGGGGTTTAATCTCCTTTGAGATTGGATGGTAGGTCTAAGGTCTTCCTCTAGATGAATTCTATGCATTCAAAAGTTGGGAATTATCCCTTTAAGGTCATCTAGACTATAACATATAGCCTTTTCATGTTGTTTCAACACATCAAGCAATTTTCTCAATTGGTTTTCATCAAGTTTGTCATTAACAATCACGGGTTTGGTCTTAGATTCATCAAGATAAACATATTTCAAATTTGGGGGAAGGGGTTTTAAAGTTGGATCTTGTACCTCACTTTCCTCCATTGAAGGTTCATTGAGAACTTGCTCCATTTCCATTAAACACTCCATTCTCATGGCATACTCAACTTGTTCTTCAAGCTCACTAATCTCATCATACTCAAACTCCATGATAAATTCTTCTTGCTCTTCGGTTTGTATGATGTCTTCTATGATTGCTTGCTCTTGTTCCATGGGTTGATATGCTTCCACAAGGATGTTATGTACTAATTCGGATTGCTCATGAGTAAGTTCTTTGTTAGCTAGAGCGGCCTCAAGAAGATCTACCTCCAACTCCCATGCATATTTTTGGCCTCACTTGCTTCCAAGGCTTCCAATGCTTGCATGAGGTCTTTGAAGAAAGGTATACTCAAGTGGTCCTCAACAAAACAATCTATAATATCCATCTTACAAAATATCAAACAACTTGGAAACAATTAGAACAAACCTTGAGGAGTTTTACTTCCGCCCAAGGCAAAGAAAGACACAACTAATAACAATCAAAGAAAATCAAATCAAGTTAACACCGTCCCTGGCAACGGCGCCATTTTTGGTCGGTCCGCTTTGAGCTTAGATTTCGGTTACTTGTCGTTAGGAGCACCTAGACCAAAACAATATTTATAACTTCACAAACAACTCTACTATTAGTAAAGAGGTAAGTAAAGATCAGATCCCAAGGGACGGGTATTGATGTAGGATTTTCGATTGCAAGTAGTGGTATCTTGGGGTGTCACAATTTGGGTTGAGATAAGAAGATCACTAAACTAAATAAAAATAAAAGTAAACAAGCAAGATGATCTAAAAGAGGTGTAAACAATTGATTAAAATCACTAGGGTGTCATGGGTTCATAGGGGATTCATGGGAATTGATCATAAAAACATATTCTCATATTATAAGCAAGCAATTATTGTTGTGATAGGATCGAGTTGGTTTATATCTTACAATCCTAGGAAGGTTTGGGTCCCGGAGCCGAATCGATTAGATTGTACAACACCTACAAGTCGACTTAATCCTCCCTATTCAACTATATGCATGGTCTAATGAGACTCGAGTTGGTTTATGTCTTACAAGTCTCATTGAAAAGGTAAGTGATGGGTAAAAAATGCAAGGATTCATAGGCTCGCATTTCATCAAACATAACATGTGCATAAGTTGAGATCACAACAAGCAAGCAAATAAATTATGTGAACATATCAGATTAAGCATGAATCATCCCCCATGTTGGTTTCCCCTACTTCCCCATTAACCCTAGTTAAGGAAACTACTCACTCATCATCAAGTTTAACATGTTAACAAGGTTGTCAATCATATCAACAAAGCAAAACATGATGAATAAGTAAAGATGATTAAAAATAATTAAAAAGGAATTAAGAGAATTATACCTAATGATGATTCCAAAATAATAAGCAAAGAATAATAGAAGTACTTGATGAATGATTGGAAGGTTGTCAATCCTCCAAATAAACCCAAATAATCTTCAATTACCCAAAATAAAGGATGAACAATAGAGAAATTAAGGAAATGAGATTTATATTAATACTTGATTAAAAGTTGATTACAAGATTAAAGAGAGATTAGAATAATATAAACTATACTAAAGATTGATAAGAAGAACATGCTAATCTAATTAGTATAATTGGGTATTTATAATGGGGATTAGGTACACAAATTAGGGTTACTAAGGGCTTAAATGACGATTAAGTCCTTAAGAAAAGTTTAGAAAATGCTCCTCTCGAAGAAAGATGCGAGTCTCCTTTTTGCTAGTCTTTCGAAAATATGCGCATCCCGAGTAGAACAAGAAGAAGCCGGGCTACACTGGAGAACAATCCGAGCGTCCAAAAGGTCGGGACGAGTGGATTGTGCAGGCGGTGGACGAGCGGTTAGGCTGGTGGGACGCTCGGATTGTGGAACTCTTGGACGAGCGGCCAGGTAGGTGGGACGCTCGGATTGTGGCTCTTGGACGAGCATCCCGATGCTGGGACGAGCGGATTCCAGTCCAGTGAGCTTTTTCTTCTTTCCTTCTTTTCTTCTTCCAACAATCCTCCGGGATCTTGTCGGAGATGCAAGGATCTTCTTCATCATTGCCCATCTACTACATTATTTACAAAGACCTTCTAGTCTTGTCTTCACTTTGAGGCTTGGTCATTAGATTCGATCAATTTAGCTCTATTTTGCCATGAAAATGCAAGGTTTGCACTCCTCTCCTACCAAAGGAACAAAACCTCAAAGAATATGCAAAATAGAGGACTAAAGATAGTAAATGACCTAAATATGCACTAAAAAGCATAGGAATGAGGCTAATTCGGGGACTAAATATGCTCAAATATTGGTCACATCAAACAGCATGCTAATAAACATAATAAAGGTATGTATATACAATAATAAATGTTTTAACTGAAATTAAGTTACTACTTGATATGTGTTTTAGCCGAAACACTTGTACCAACTATACTCATCATATATGCAGTTAGCTTACGTTGTCCCCGAAATGTATGATAAGTACCTAAAGAAAAAGACAGGGGAAGCCCTCAGTTCTTGGAAGTTAAAGATTGCTGAGAAGCACTTGTTCAACAAGGAAACCGGGGAGATGAACAAGAACCCACCAACAAAGAAGTATCCGTATGTTAGTCAAGACCATTGGGATAGCTATATCGCTTATAGGCAGTCTGACAAGTTTAAGGTAACTTAATAATAATAAGAAGTATTCTTAGTTTAGTGTTTGGTCATGCTTACGTTTCTTAATCCAATTTATTTGATGAAGGCTATGAGTGAGAGGAAAAAGGCAAACATTTCAAAGAAAAGACCGTCTTTTACGGCTCCCGAGGTGGTCATATATTGATTAAGAAGAAACTTGTAAGTACATAATTCTTATAGTATTAGACTATTAGGTGATGAATGTTATATATGTTCATAGTAATCATACATATTTTGAGAGGATATCAATGTGATGAATGAATTGTAGGCAAAGCTTGGAAAATTCAATCGTCACGACGCTTGGGTGGAAGGTCACACTCCTAAGAATGAAAAGACGGAAACTGAATATGATAAGGACATCAAAGAGAAAATTGTAAGTTTGAATAAATATGTCACCCCTACCGTTGGTGGCCGGAGTTATATAATTGTGAGTTGCTTAATGGTTTTATGTGTATGCAGAGGATCTTTGAGAAAGAGGTACAGGAAGGAAAATGGAAGCCTGATGGACGTGATGACATTCTTGCTAAGGCAATCGGCAAAGTAGAGCATCCAGGTCGTGTGAGAGGGGTATTAACGCATGTTGGTATCACTAAGTATTTTAGGTAAACTACTCGAAGTGGTGATGATTCCAAGATGGTAATCTATAAATACTGTATTTGAACCAATGTAATTTATAACTATATATGCTGATATTAATTTCTACTACACAGCTACATAAAATAGCCAGGTTGATGGTGAGAATGTTGGAAACTAGGGAAAAGCCATCAGAAAAAGAGTTGAATATGGTTCAACAAGTCATAAAGGAAGCAGAGAAGGAGGAGGAGGAGGAGAAGGAGGAGGAGGAGAAGGAAAAAGAGGTAATAATATTTATGTCTTATATATATATATATATATATATATATATATATATATATATATATATATATATATATATATATATATATATATACAATGTGTTATATGATTTAGAAAATCACTATGTGTTATATGGACAAGTGTTAATGTAAAGAAGGAAGCCGAGGAGGACAAGGTAAGGGAGAAGGAAATGGCAAAGGAGACTGAGGTGGGCGCCGAGGATTGATATCAGGTGGTTTAAGAGGAAGAGGAAGGCCGTGACACAGGATGAGATTGAGGTAGTTGATGATCAGACGTTCTTCTCTACACCGAAAAAGGTAATAGCTGCTAGTTTATAATTATTCATCTCAGTACACGTTTTTTACTTATGAAATTTATTAAAGGTAGTGAATGTATGTGTACTAATTGATTAAAGCTGTCGTAAAGGGCGATTACAAGGTGGCTTGTCGTCTTTTCTATTTACAGGGGAAACAGAAAGTTGTTGTTGCCACGGGATACGTGTTCGCTTACGACCGGCTTCAACAAGTTAAAGTTCATGGTATACCCATTCGTCACAATTGCAGGAAAGTGGAAGTGTCCCAATTATATAAAGACGAGTATGGGGAAGTAAAAGTACTATTTCCTAAGGAGGAGATCACTTATTTGAAAGAAGCCCTGAGCTCTTATGTGCAATGGCCTAACAACCTCATCAATGTTGTCATCCCTGAGGTACCTATACGCAGACGTTAATTATTACTTGTTCTTTAAATATATTAGGGTACGAATATTAACACATCGTAAGTACTTTAATCTTTACATTTGAAGAAGTTAAACAAAGCCATGGTGGCAGCTAAAGCAATTACTACTACGTCAGCGGAAGTTGTTGCAGTCAAGCCTGCTTATGATTCTTATTATGATTCGTGTGAATATAAGAAAAAAAATGAAAATTGCTTAGCTGATGGCTTTGCACAACCTGGCTATAAAGAAGTCACCTAGAGGGGATGTAGTCATGGTTAACATTGAAGAGGAAATTATGGGCGCAGCTGATATAGCCGTACTGGACCCGAAGCAAGTGATGGAATTTGTCGACATTGACAATTTTGATGCTATTCACATTTTGATTTGGATGAAGTAAGTTTTATTAATAAAACCATTTAGTCATTTCCATTTACGAATAATGATGTTTGTTTAAATTATCAATTATAATAACATTTTCCGTTCCATGTGGCGTAATAGGTACTTGAATAATCAGATCGTTGAGTGGAAGGTCACAATTCACGCCTACGGATTCTTGAGTCCTAAGGCGTTCTCTGTGCAGAGAATTTCATACGAAAAACAAATCAATAGTATCGCTCGTCGGTTGATGTCGTCCAAAAAACTATGGCTAGCCCCCTACAATGAGAATATGTATGTATAGTACGTGATTATTGTAATGAATCACGGTTCTATAAATTTATTATTAACATGCTTTAATGCGTGTAAATGAACTAACAGTTCAATGTCCTAAATTGAATAGGAAGCATTGGGTGCTACTGGCAATCCAAGTGGAAACAAAAACAGTGTACTGGATTGACTCTCGCGAAGGCAAACCCTCTGACTATTGTATAAGGATGTTAACTGAGTAAGTTTACAACCTTCAATAATGTCATTTGTTATTGTATGACTTGAGCCATATATATGCAAATAATCATGGCATGTGTGTATATTTATGAATTAGTGTTTTTGAAGCAAAAAAAAAAAGATTATGCCCACTTGGGAAATATGAAAGCAACGCTGTTCCCAATTTTATCACGGCATTAGTAAGTGTGATCTTAATAATTACTCGTATCATTTAATTAATGTTTTTGCGAGAGGTTGATTATCTAATTTAGCTGATTTGTGTGTGATTTATATAATAGTCTCCTAAACCACCAGACGATAAACAATGCGCCTTTTACGTTTGTCAGTCCATGTGGGAGGTTATCAACAGAAAACTATCTACCATTCCAATACGGGTTAGTGTGACTTTAAAACTATTTCAGACGTAAATTGAGTTCAATTCTGTATACTTCCATGTATTATATATATTTTGATTATGTATATTTTGAATTGTAGTTTCCACTAATACTCAACAAAGCCCCAGAATAGCTATAAATACGACCTGGGTAAAAGTACGGGAGTTTAACTAGTGTCATTCTAATTTGATGTTATCGTAATTGTACCATTACAGGGTTTATTATAAT
Organism: Silene latifolia; assembly: GCF_048544455.1. Taxonomy (NCBI): domain Eukaryota; kingdom Viridiplantae; phylum Streptophyta; class Magnoliopsida; order Caryophyllales; family Caryophyllaceae; genus Silene; species Silene latifolia. The sequence continues at coordinate 6,341,114 of NW_027413123.1, forward strand.
GTAAATATAAAAGAATGTAAAAGTAAAGAACAATAAAATAAATCATAACAGAAATATTTATACGTGGAAAAACCTTTAAATGGAAAAAAATCACGGGCACCAAGTCAGGAGAGGATTTCACTATTGTAATTGGGAGAATATAAGAACAATTATATGGATGCCTGTAATATATTTGATAAGTCTAGTCTTGCTAGAGATGGGAATATCGTTTATATCGTATGTAGAATGTAGAATATGTTGTGTTTCTCTTCAAATGATGGGTTGCTTCTCCTTATATAGCCTCTTCCAATGGTAGAGTAATCTTCTCCATTAAGAGTAAATATTCTCTCTTAATTGCCTCATTAATTGCATATGTTTCTTCTTAAATGCAGACTTAATTGCTCCTTAATAGCCATTTATTACCCGATTAATGCTTCGTCTTTATGACAAAATCTTCATTATCAATATGATCTTAATTACCATATTTATGTGGTAATTATCTTAAATAATTATCCTTGACTTAGTCAAATGTTGACCCTACATTTGACCGTTGTCCTCACCTGCCCGGTGCCAAGCTTGGACTACCCTGACGGCCTTGTCTTGATCGTCAGGTCAAGGTAGAATTTTGTCTTGTCAATAGTGCGAAATACCAGGCCCAACAATTACCCCTTATTTCCTCATTATCGCCGGGTCAGTCAAGTAATGAGGAGATAACCACATCATCATTAAGTAACTTACTTGAGATGGTTTAGCATCCTCATCATAAAAAAAGGCTAGGTGGTTTAAATGTGACAACTTTCACCAAAAACCGATTAATTTTCTCCCAATCTACAAAACTCATCTTCAATCTTCTTCTTCAATCTTCAACTTTCCCAGAAATTTATCAACTATGGTTGCCAAGAAAAAATCCACTAGGGGTTCTATGACTCCTGGTGCTTCATCAACAACTGCTAAACCTGTTGAGGTTATTTCTGAAAGGCAAACAGAGACTGTTGAAAATCGTCCTTATCTTGAAATGGTGTCTATTCACCATAGGATTTTGAATTCAAACCAACAAAGGCATGGGAGTGAACATGCACTGAGTTAGCGTGGAATTAAAAAAAGGGATCCCGAGATATCTTATAGGCAAATCACCCTGAGTATATCCAGTTTTAGATAATATGAGAGTGTTTTTTGTGTATATTGCACAAAGCTAGAAATACGACAAGGGTAGAAGTACGGGGGTTTAACTAGTATCATCCTAATTTGATGTTATCTTAATCGTACCATTGCAGGGTTGATTATAATGTAAATAGAAACGAAAGTAAAAGTAACGAATAATAAAAGAAAATATGACACAAAGATTTATACGTGGAAAACCCTTAAATGGGAAAAAACGACGGGCACCAAGCCAGGAGAGGATTTCACTATTGTAATTGGAAGAATATAAGAACAATTGTATGGATGCTTGTAATATATTTGCTAAGTCTAGTCTTTGTTGAGATGAGAATATCGTATATGTTGTATGTAGAATGTACAATGTGTTGTGTGTTGTGTGTCTCTTCAAATGATACTTGCTTCACCTCATATAGCCTCTTCCAATGGTTGAGTAATCTTCACATAAGAGCAAACATTCTCTCTTAATTGTCCCATTAATTGCATATCTGTCTTCTTAAATGCAGACTTGATTGCTCCTTAATAGTCATTTATTACCCGATTAATGCCTCCTCTTTATGACCAAATCTTCATCATCAATATGATCTTAATTACCATATTTATGTGGTAATTATCTTATATAATTATTCTTGACTTAGTCAAATGTTGACCTTAAATTTGACAGTTGTCCTCTCTTGCCTGGTGCCAAGCTTGGACTACCTTGACGGCCCTGTCCTGATCGTCAGGTCAGGTTAGAATTTTATCTTGTCAGTAGTACAAAATATCAGGGCCAATAAGAGCCTTAATTGGATCAGAAACCCCACCAAAATAGAGATTAGACTTCATTGGATTGACCAGAACACCTCATAATGCAGCAAACTGGTGAAGGGACTTGTCTACGGCAAGAATGGAAGGGACATCCCCTCTAGTGTTGGCAAGTAAGTCATCAACAAAAACGAAGTGTGTGAGTTAGTATGGACATGGGCCACGGGGGCGCTTGGGACAAGCGTTGCATTTGTGGAGTCGCCACCAATTTATTGTGGAAAATTGGAAACCGTTCGAATTCCTCGTACCATGTCAAGACACAAAGTAGTGACATGAACCTTAAGAACTCGTTACCCTTAGCATTCCGTGTCTAGAATGACTCTCGTGGATGCCAACAAACATGGATGTTCACAGAGATCTGGAGTAAGGGGTGAGGGTGAAACGAATCAAACCGAGAAAGGCTTCATTTCACCTGGTTTTGGACCTCGTCACAATTTGAGGTCTAACACCAAAACCGTCTAAGAAGTCATGGCTCCAACCGTCCTAATTCTTATCTTGGGTGTGTTTGGGACGTTTTTGGGTAGGATCTTTTATCTCCTAGTGCTACCATTCAGATTTTAATTGAAGAAACATTGCAAAGGTACAAGGGGACCCGATTTTGAACAATGAGCAAAATGTCGCTATCAATCTTTCCTCTTTTGATCCAACAAAGCTCAAGATACTTTTAAGAGCTTCAAAAGAGCCTTACACGGTTCTCCAAGGCCTCCAATCAGTCCATATAATCATAAATAAGAAGTTGAGCTAACAAACAAGGAAGATTAGAGCTTTTCTTTGCTTTATGTCATTTTCTGTTTCAGCATTGTGTAAGTACCTTGGCTGCCGTTTTTTATGTCTTTTAGCTGCTCATTTTGTAGCCCTTAGATTTAACTTGTAATCAAGGGTCAATATTGTAAGCCTTGGTCTATACAAACCAAGCTAGACACTTGAGAACTTCAGATTTGAATGAACATTAATACAAGTGAAAACCTAGTTTTTTCTCTTAAAATTCTTTGCTTTGTGCTAGAAAACCCTCCTATGCTTAGTGCTAGGGGTTGAGTGAGTTCTTTGCTAGGTGCTTGAACAAGCTCTTAGTCTTAAACCTTGGCTTAGTGCTTGGTTTAATTCATATCCATTTCACTCGATCCTTAAGTCTCGGTTTTAAGCATCATTTTCTGTCCAAATTTCGAGTCCTAGTAGTTTTATTCCAAACTGGTTATCAGAGCTTTGGTTAACAACACAAAAGCCTTTCTTTGTGAGTTCATTATACCTTAACCACATTTGTTATGAAAAAGAAGTGGTCTGCAAAACAAAATATAAGGAGTAAAACAATTGTCGTTTTAATAATAATACTCGTAAAAATGTATGATTTAAACAAGTTTTATGCATTTTTCGAGTGACCTCTACCCAACTAGATAAATGATTCCAAGACCCAAATTCATATTAACTTGGGCACGGTGTGGCCGATGAAACCCTTATCAATATAACTCGGTGGATTAACGTTTAATCGATTCTACTTTTAGAACTCTTGGTCGATAATATTACATTTAAGATATATCTTTAGCCCAAAACATATTCAACAAGGGGACGGTGTGGCCGATAAAACCCTTATCGAAAAACTTTTGTTGAGTTCAATCCAAATTTCGAATAAATGTGTCCATGATCCAAACCCATATTTAACTTGGGCACGGTGTGGCCGATGAAACCCTTATCAACATGAATTCGGTGGATAGACATTTATCAACCACTTCCCCTACGTAACAAGGTTTGTACCCCGGTGTGGCCGAGTGCACTCCCTCACGAAATAGGTTTTCATGATTTCTACTATTTGGTAAGGCTATGTCTCAATTAATTGTTTTAGCGAGAGGTCATGTCAATTTATTATCTATCACGGTTTAAGTGAACTAAAGCGGTGAACTACGATAATTCGAATTGACACGGTCGATAAACTCGATAAAAAAAAGATGATGCATGTTTTAGTTATGGCGATTTAGCGATGCATGTGACATAAAATAAAATGCAAGCATAAAAAAAAATAAACCCTAGTATGGCCTTTCCTAAAAAAAATATATAACTATTACATATTCGAAAACCAACTCCATTGGTCCCTTGAACTTCGATTGTGGCACGCATCTCGAGGTAACACCGTCTTTATGTATCGCCATTCTTGAAGAAATCCGTCTTTGGGAACTCCGGAATGAATAAAATTACATAATAAATTACATAATAAATTACATAATTTCCTATTATACATTTGTAACTAAAATAAAATAAATCTATTAAATTACAAAACGGTGATACGAGATCACAATAAAATTACAACCGAATCGATATTCCCATACATTTCGGGAAATACCAATTAATTCCAAGGCCATACTAAGTAAAATTACATAATTCAAAAATTACATAAATTAAAATTATGACAATCATAAAGAAAATGCAGCATTATTATATGTATGAACATGCTCAATTTTATGCTAAATCGCCTTTAATTAGCCAATATCGTATATTACTCGGTTTTTACGGATTTGTGTGATTTCAACATTTTTATAATCACAAAAATACATAAACTCATATTTATGCATAAGTTAATTACCCTAACCTCTTAAGACTCAAAATTTAGTCTTCACTAATAATTTGACCATAATTAACCCATATTTTATAAAATTGTTCATAAATGGACCAAAAATTACAAAAATAAGCTATAAACTTCAAATAAATCACAAAATTTCAAATAAATTCAAAATTTGAAATTTAAACTCATGAACATTCTGAAAAAATACCATGACACTCATAATGTTCAAAATTTTAGGTTAAAAATTTCGAAATTTTTCCGGAAAAACAATGTTGCGGTTTATCGGTTTTTCAATAAAATAATCATAAATCATGGGAAAAATTATATTCATTAACTTTTAAATTTTAGATCTGAAAAAGATAATAAAATGCAACATTAGACGTTTTTCCTAAGTCATAGATTATGTTTTATTAATTTTTCACTAATAATGTCACTATTTATGCTATTTTTCTTCAAAAATCCATAAATCATGCAAAAAGACTTCTTTATAGCCAATTATTTTACACACATCTTGTAAAATTGCATGTGACAACACATTAATTTTCTATGACCAGATTCGAATTTTAACTCAAATTAACCTATTTTACACTTAAATCCGAATTTAATAATGGAAAAAAATTTTTCGAGCATAACAAGTCCAAAAATTATGAAAATTTACAAGTTATCTCAAAATAATATATGTGACAACATATCCAAAAATCAACTGAAAATTCGAAGTATAGCTAATTTTAGACCGAAAATGACATTTTTGCTCATAAAATCATATTTAAATGCCATTATTGAATTATATGAACAATAAAAATCCGTAAATATAACCAAAATATCCTAAAACATTTTAGGACCAGAAATATTAACATGCATGGATTAATTTCGTGATATCTCATAATAACACAAATTTTACAAGTTTTATATGTTATTCTTATAACTCGGAAAAACTTTTAACCGATTTGCATGCAAACAACCATGGCTCTTGATACCGATTGAAAGAAATGTAGATCTTTATACATAAACATACTCATATATGTTATAAATTAATTTGTCATAAAATTAAATATGGATTTTATGCATGCAAACAAATGATAAAATAGAGGAGAAATCATGTTCTTACAATGGTGATTTCGGTTTTATGGGCGCAAAAGAAATCTCCTTTTCTTTTGTTCTTGAGCTTTCCTAAGATGGAAGAACCAAGATCCAAGTGTAGGATCTCTCCTTAGGATTAATACCCAAAGCTAACCCTTAATAAAATTAATATTATAGAAGCTAGTACAATATTAATTTGAAGAAAATTGAACCAAAATATTATGTAACACTTTTAATATTTCGGTTTTGTGGAGAGAATAAGGGGAGAGTTATTTTTCTCTCTAGAATTATATTTTGGATGAGTAGTTGAATGAATGAATAATACCACACAAAATGAATGTAGTGTATATCAAAAATATAAAGCAAAAACCTTTGCCTTTCTTAGTGGAAAACCGGGTGGGAGGAGGAATAAAGGGGAGCCAATGCATGCATGGATTGCTCTTTACAATGAGCATTAGAGTTGCATGGCTAGGAATGTAGGTAATCATTGTGTTTTCCATTAACTTAATCAAACACAATATTATCCTAATCCTCCTCTAATTTTCGGCACAATGGATAATATGGAATCCATATTATTTTTGTCAATTGTCAATATGTTACATGTCATATGTAACATAAATTTGTTATGTATTTTTAACATATTAAAAATCAACGTATTAACAAAAATACGTCATATACAATAATTGACTTAGTAATTTCATAATTACTTGCACCAATATATTTTTCCATTTATAAATCGTATTCATAATAATTCATTCAAATTTAATTGTTTCTGTAAACAATAATTTCATCCGAGTAATGATACGATTCAATTACTCAGACCGTATCTCAGTTAATCACATTTTAATATGATACGTAAATTTTACTTCCAAAATCATCCGTCAATTTTCAAGTAATTTAATTAACTCGTAACATTATACGATTAATTAAATAATCAATTAAGAGTGTTGCCCTATAGGTATGACCTAGGGGGTCAACTGATCACCACCGTCGCACGACAGTAATGTCAAACTCTATTCAGCCAATCATTACCGATATATGTTGACCAGTTGACAGTAACAATATTACTTCCCAATTGTATTCTCTATAATGAGATTTAAACATGTGATCATCATGATCAACAGTCGTGATCGCATTATTGTCGGAGGACACATATTCCAACACCTTCTAATACCGAGAGAGAGGCTGACTTGGCGGACATGAGCGGTGACGCCCTTCTCCTTCCTGACAAGGAGTACTCCGAGTTCGTTCACCGGAGGTTGGCGTACTGGCCGATCGTGGTAAGTACTTTACCTTTTCTTTGCTTTTGAATTTGATTTGACAAACGACGAACGATCGTGAAGTAAAGAACCCTTTAATCCTTGTAGGAGATTGAGGTGGCTGGCGTCGAGCCCCCACCTTACCCAGAGACACTCGAGTACGCTGATGCGACGGGGATGACGACGATCTCAGAAATCTGCGACTTTGGCGAGGAGGTGACGGACGCTGGTTTGGAGGAGTGGCAGCACTTAGTGAGGAGGGTAATCCCCCAGTTTTGACGGTCGTTATTGCTTTTATTTCATAAGAATGCGTTTGTTCCTTTTCCTCTTTTTTCTTAAACCTTTTTATTATTCAAATGCAGGTGGCACCATCTCAGTACGTGGCGCTGTGGAGGACGGCCAACCGGCCGCGAGCCATGGCCATCGAGGCACTTTTTGGTGGTCGGGGACGACAGGTATGAACCTCTCATTCTCTTACATATTTTATTTTTATGTTTTATCGCAACTTCTTGCGTTTTAGTGAAATGATTGAAAATGAGGCATTTCTTCATCATTTGTAGAGAGAGCGTGACCTGGAGCGCGAGCTGGCACAGTCCCGGGAGGAGACAACTCGTCTGTTGAGAGAGTTGGAGGTCAGAGATGCTGAGATCGCTGCTCTCGAGTCGACCGTAGCTGAGTTGAGTGGCCACCAGGACTAGTTGGTTTTCCTTTTTGCGTTGTTGTCTTGTATACATTTTGTACATTTTGGACCTTATTTCGGATTTTTCGGGCCTGTTTTAGGCGAGAGCCCCAAATTTTATGTATATATCGCATTTTGGTTGTATATATGATGGTCTGAGCGCCTTTACTGCTGGGTGTTTGTTGTTCCTGCAGTTTAGCTTAAAAACAGGTTTGGTAGGTGACGGTTTGTACCGTCATGATGTCGGAACTTATATAGAATTTACACGTAAAACACGTAACATATGGGTGGCTTAAATTGGCGCAAAATGAGAAAAAAGGAAAAAAAACAAGGTGCCCGAAAATGAGCAAAAAAATGACTAAATGTCCAAGAAAAAAAATGCGCAAAAATAAAGCCCAGAAATTAGCAAAATGACCGGACGGTAGGGAGGGCTACCCCCTAAAAAAAAAGAAATTAAAAAGAAATGTATAAGTGTGAAATGTAATGAAAACGAGGAGTGAAATGATTCCCCTAAAAAAACAAAATAAAATAAAATGGGTAAGTGTGCTTGTTTGGCGAAAATGTCGACTTTATCTCGAAAAGCGAACCCGAAAATAATTAGGAAACATAAAACATGCTAATTTGACGGAATTAGCAAGTTTTATGCTTCCTAATTTTTTTCGGGTTCGCTTTATTGACCGATTTATAAATAGGGAGGACCCTACTATTTCTTATGTTGCGAGGCGCAGGGCCTTCGAGTTTTGTCTACTTCATTGCTATGTCCTTCAAGGGCATGTTGACAAGGAGATGAGAGGTGACCCCCCTTTTCTGAGCCTAGTGGAACAAATGGAGCTGTGCAAGAGCCCAACATGCCTTTGCTTCGGGGAGACCATTCTTGGTTTGGATAACAGAAAGGCCACCCGCGAGCGTCCTTATTTGGGAAGTCCCGTCATCCTGCAGGTAAGAACCCACTTTTTCTTTTTTATGTCAACCCTTTTTTTCTTTTTCCTTTTTTTGTTTTCTTTTTGGTTGAAATATGGGCATTAATTCCCGTCTTCTTTTGCAAGTTTGGATGATGGAACAACTGCGGTTGATCGAGCCCCCAGTTAATGTGCCAGAATACCATGTTCGATCAATTATAATGAGAACTAGACTCTATATGGTGGACTTCACTCGGTTTGCAACTATTGAGAGAATAATCTGAAGAGTGAAGGAGGTCCCCTGATCCGGTGGATTGTGCCGTGGTGGCATCTCAGGTCAGTCACTGGAGTTTCATCTTGGACCCGACGCGGTTAGTTCGCATCCTTGGCTTGGAATTCATGATTTGCATTTTTCCGGAGAGATTGATGAGACAAGTGGGCCTTAGGCAGAAGATCCCGAAGCTTGACACCATTCCTCAAACTGCATTGGCACACACCACGAAGTCTCGTCGAGAGTGGGCAATTAAGTGGGGTGAGAGGAACATATGGTTCATAACAGCTCCTATTGGATCCTTATGGGTATCTGACTCATACTTGCAATGGAGAAAGGCTGGTACTCGGAAAAGCGTGAAAAGTTGAGGAAACACGAGCTTATGGATTACAAGATCCACGAAGTAGAAAAGGAGAATCAAAAGTGTGAATGAAGAGGAAGAAGAGGCCGGATTTCGAGTCGTTCATCCGTCGAAGAAACCGAAGACCGCTCCTGTCGTGGAGATGGTAATGGATCAAAATGGTAAGGCTAGACCGCGACAACGATCGTTGGTGATTAGGTTCGAGATTGCACAAGAGCGCCCGGCTCGTGGTCGAGATAAGAAGTATGATAAAGGCGACAAAGGCAAGGGAAAGATAGAAGAATAGCCTTAGTCGTAGAATTATTTATTATTATTTAAGTTGTAATAAATGGCAGGGTTTTTTGAATCCTAGGCTAGCATTTATTTCAGCATTTTTGCATTTATATGTATTTGGCGTACTATTATTATTTATGGAACAATGAATAAAAGATTAATTAGTTAAGAAACCGTTATGATTTCCTTTTATTATTCTTGTCGAATTTCAAATGCAAATGCAAATGTCCTTCTATTTACATTGCAAAATAATGGGTTGTATCCTGTGAAGGATTGCCTACGTATTCATTGAAAATGATATCAAACCTTGTGCGTAGTTGTAATAAATGTAAAAGAATAATTGTTCGAAGCAAGAGCTTGTAATGAACTTAGAAAATAAGCACGAGCTTTACTTACTCTTAAAATGCAATTCGATTTATTTGACGATATGAGGATGTCGAAGTGTCAAAATGCAAGAGCATAGTGACATAGCTTTATATTAGCTGGCCAAGGGCCATTTTTATTTCGTGTCGCACGAGCGGCACATGGGTGTTACGCGAGGCGCGTTTTCTGTCCTATACTAAGGGTAATATCGTTTCAGTTAGTCGAGGTTGATCGGATTAGCAAATTCATTCCCATCAAGGTCTGTAATCTTAACCGCACCCCCCGGGAGTATGTACTTGACTAGGAAAGGCCCGGCCCATTTAGGCTTAAACTTTCCGTGTGGATCGACAGGTAGGAGAGCTTCGACTGATTTGAGCACCAAGTCTCCTTCTTTGATGTTCCCGGCTTAACCCGTTTATTAAAGGCTCGTTTGATACGTTCCTGATATGTCTGCACATTATGCAGTGCCCGCAATCTTCGTCGATCCAAGAGGATGAGTTCCTCATATCTATCTCTATTTCATTCAGCCTCTGGAATTTGACTTTTGAGCAAAATGCATAGCGACGGAATTTCTAGTTCAACTGGTTGTACATCTACCATGCCATAAGTTAGAAATAAAGGAGTGGCCCCAGTGGGCGTCCTAACTGATATGCGATAACCCCATAACGCAAAAGGTATTTTGATAGGCCAATCTCGATAATTGTCGATCATTTTCTTGAGGATTGTGACGACATTTTTGTTAGCTGCCTCCATCGCGCCATTAGTTTGAGGTCTATAAGCCGAGGAGTGGTGGTGTTTGATTTTGTATTTGGCTAGCAATTGTGCAGCTTCGGCTTGGAAATGTGACCAATTGTCACTGATGATTTCATGTCGGCAACCATATCGACATATGATATTGGTTTGTATGAAATTTGCCACATGTTTAGCTGTAAGAGCAGTGTAGGATGCTGCCTCGACCCATTTGGTAAAATAGTCGATAGTTACTAAAATGAAACAGTGACCTCCTGTTCCGGCTGGAGTGATCTTCCCAATGATGTTGATTTCCCAAGCAGAAAACGGCCAAGGAGATGTCATGATGTAAAGCATTGAGGGAGGCACGTGTTGCACATTCCCGAAGATTTGACAATTATGGCAATGTCTGATGTATTTAATACAATCTGACTCCATTGTCGTCCAGTAATATCCTAGACCCGTGATTTTCTTTTCCATCATGGGTCCACTCATATGAGGGCCACATTCTCCATCGTGAACTTTTTCATCACTTTTTGTGCCTGTGAATGATCAAGGCAACGCAAGACTACACCAAGAGGTGTTATTTTGTACAATTCTCCTTGCATGAGAAGGTATTGAGAGGCTAGTAAGCGTATGGCGCGTTGTCCCCTCTTATCCATTTCTGGTGGGTATGTATCATTGAGTTTGAAGTTTAGAATGGCTTGAAACCAAGGTTCCCCTGGACTTTCTTCCTCATCTGTAAGGTGGTGTAAATAGGCTGGTTCTGACTGTCGTTCGATGCATAAAGGCATTTCAACCATGTTGTCTGGCATATTAATCAAAGATGCTAGTTTTGCAAGAGCGTCTGCAAATTGATTCTCTTCACGAGGCAGGTGTAGATAAGTGACCTGATCTAAGAATTGGGCAGCTTGATCTATCCTAGCCTGATAGGGTGCTAGACATTCACTCTGAATTTTCAAAGATCCTGTAATTTGGTTAATGATCAAGGATGAGTCTCCGTAAACTCGAAGATTCTTGATGCCTAAACTTACTCCTGCTTGTAGACCAATGAGGCAAGCTTCGTATTCCGCTGCGTTATTTGTCACCTCGAAGTCGAGTTTGACAGAAAGTGGTGTATGCTCGCCTTAAGGAGAAATGAGAAATACTCCTATTCCAAATCCTCTTAAATTTGATGCTCCATCAAAATAAAGATCCCAAGAGTCTACATCGGTTTGTAGTATATCCTCGTCTGGAAACGACCAAATGTCTATTGCTTGGGTGTCGTTGATAGAATTATCTGCGAAAAACTTGGCAACGACGCGTCCTTTTATGACCTTCAGAGGTACGTATTTGAGATCGAACTCTGTGAGCATTAAGGTCCACCTTGCCAAACGTCCGTTGAGAACGGGTTTCTCGAAGAGGTATTTGACGAGATCCATTTTAGAATACACCTTGACAGAGTAGCTAAGCATGTAGCGGCGTAGCTTCTTTTTTGCCCACACAAGAGCGAGGCATGACTTTTCAAGAGGTGTGTATTTATACTCATATTCTAAGAACTTCTTACTAAGGTAGTAGATAGCTCTTTGTTCTTTCCCAACAGTTTGCGCGAGCATAGCCCCCATGGCTGTTTCGGTTAGTGTCAGATATAAACCAAGAGGTTGATTTCATTGGGGAGGCATTAGCACGGGTGGCTTAGCCAATATGTCTTTAATCCTGTCAAATGCCTTTTGACAGTCATCGTCTCATATGGTATGATCTGTTTTCTTGAGCTTTTTGAAAATGGGTTTGCAAAGCATGGTAAGCTTCGATATGAATCGGCTTATATACTGTACTTTGCCCAGAAATCCTCTAACCTCCTTCTCCGTTTGGGGTTGCGGCATTTCTATTAAAGCTTTGATCTTGGATGGATCGATTTCTATTCGCCTCTAGTAGACGACATATCCCAATAGCTTGCCTGACATTACTCCGAATGCACATTACTGAGGATTGAGCCTCATGTTGTACTTTTGCAGTCTTGGGAAGAATTTATGAAGGTTATCAATATGCCCCTTCCTATCCTTGGATTTGACAATCATATCATCGACGTACACTTCTACTTCTTTATGCATCATGTCATGTAGTAAAGTGGTCGCGGTACATTGATATGTAGCCCCAGCATTAATTAGCCCAAATGGCATTACTACATAGCAATATGTGCCCCACTGAGTGATGAAGACCGTCTTAGACATGTCTTCGATGACCATTTTGATCTGATTATACCCTGCATACTCGTCCATGAAGGATAACAACGTGTGATCTACTGTATTATCTACCAATATATCGATGTGTGCTAGAGGGAAGTCGTTCTTGGGACTTGCTTTGTTCAAATCTCTGATATCAACACAAACACGGATACGCCTATCCTTTTTGGGTACGGGGACTATGTTAGCCACCCAGTCTGAATACTCGGAAACTTTGATGAACCCGGCTTTGAATTGTTTATCGACTTCTTCTTTGATCTTAAGAGCCCACTCGGTCCTCATCCGACGAAGCTTCTGTTTTACAGGTTTGAAACCTGGTTTGATTGGAATTCGATGTTCTGCAATATCCCTGTCGATTCCTTGCATGTCTTTGTAAGACCAAGCGAAAACGTCCTTGAACTCGTGTAGGAGGTCGATGAAGTTGGCCCTTTCAGTTGGGTTTAAGGTCGGCCCTATCCTAAGTTCTTGGAGTTCTAGTTCGATTCCTACGTTGATGGGTTCAGTGTTTTCTATAACTGGTGCCCCTTCCCCTTCTTGTAGTATTTCTTTAACTATGTAGGGAGGTAATTCGACTGAGTCTGGGTCAGGATCATCCTCATTATCATCATAAATAGAATTGCATTCAGAAAAACACAAAGAGTAAGCAGAATCTGATTTATTCATATTAAATTTTAAAAATAGCTGAAACAAAGAAGCCATCTGTTCAGCAGTCAGTGGCGGTAAAGGGACAGCTGCTGGGACATTTCCCAAGCTACTGTTACTATTCGATGCTATGCTAGGAGAAACAAGGGGATGGGGAGTGAAGACAGAAGAAGACTCTCTAGCGACTTCTCTAGACTCGGACTTTGATTCCGACTCCGACTCCGTGACTCGAACTCGTTGTCTTCCGGTTCTACTTTGAACATATCTCCTTCTCCAGTGGTGACCTTGAAGAGCGTTTCTTGGCTATTAGTCTATTTGATCGATTTTCTCCATCTTTTCTGCTGATTTGAACTGGTGTCAGTGATTAATGTTGTGGGGTTGAAATGGTCATCCTGAAGTATCATGGTAATAATATCATCCTGCGCTGCTCTAACAAATCGGTCCTCCCCAAATAGATGGCTAACGGCCTGTTCGTCTAAACAAGGTGATTGACGAGTTTTGACGGTAGGAACCGTTTCTGGAGGGATGAAACAAAAATCATAGAAGACCTCGATTCCAGCTATTTGCATTCCCCTATAGTGCCAAGGTTCGGGAAACTCGTGAAAGTATTCCTGACTCCCTTCTCTAACGAAGTATCCATTTAGGGTAGGGAGATAGTGTAATACCCGCCCTTTTAGGGACCCTTTGACCAGCATTGACTGACCTTGGGAACGGGAATAGTTCTTAGAAGTGCGTGCCAAAGCTATCTTGTGTTACGAGTTATGGGTGGTACTCGATAGAGTAGAGGCTACTCGATCGAGTAGCGTGGTTACTCGATCGAGTAAGGGGTCACTCGATCGAGTATGTGTGGTACTCGATCGAGTATCGGGTTTTCAGCGAGGGTTTTTAATCGCGTTTTGTTAAATCCGCAAATCATTTCCGCCTCATTCCTTCTTTCCTTTAGTCGCCTCTTTCCCTTCCCTTCACCATAAAACCTCCATGGAAGCCTTTTGAAGGTCCTTGTGCCTTAGGAGAGCATAGCTTGAGTCGGGTAGCGGTCTTTTGCCGGGTTTCTCCTCATAGGTATGTCGTCATCATCATCCGTATCCTTGTCTTTGCAGTTAGGGTTTGCTTGTTAGTAATAGATGATTGTGTTGTGGTCATAGGCTTTGCTTGGTTGCTGGATATGTCATATGTTGGCATGGATTGGTTGCAGTTGCTTAAACGTAGGCTCACCTACTCAGTTTCTGTAGATAGTCTAGTGTGTCGATTGTGGTGTCGTTGTTGTTGTATTGCGATTGTATTGTGTGGCAGTGTATATACGGTTGTGATTGCTGATTGTTTGTCTCTGGTTCTCGAGATGCGTTCTCGGCTGAGTGGAGTCACTTGCGGAAGTGGCTTCACGCCTTTGTTTCTCCCTTCGTGGAACCCGCCACGGAAGGGGATGTGCACATTAATGGGACAGGGTTATCGCTCGGTACGATGAGCGGGGATTTGGTGGGTACGGCTGCGGTCCCCCACTGGCAGGGCTGGTCTAGTGGACAGTCGGTGACGGAGATTGATCGGTGTGGGTGTCCTTGTGTGTGACTGATTGTGTTGTATTGTATTGCTAGGTGCTATTGGGATTGTTGTATCTTATCTCAGTACTGACCTTGTGTGCTTGTCTTGTTGTTTTATGTGTCTGCCGTGATCTCTTATGGTGAGCAGTCTGTCTTAGCAGGTGTTGATATCGTTGATAGCTGAAGTCCGGGCAGGGATGAGTCTTCACAAGATTTGATAGTTGTAGCGATTAGTCTTTGAGTTGTGTCATTTGTATCATCGGTTGGTTTTAAATCACTTGTAATATAACATAATAGTTCTCTTGTCGACATTTGATTATTACTGTCCTCGGGCAACCAAGATGGTAATGCCCTTATATGCTGAGGAAGGCCTAGTTAAGGCTCCTCTGGATATGGGGGGTGTTACAAAGTGGTACCAGAGAGACGATTTTGGAACCTGTAACAAATGAATTTAATGAACGTAGTGAGTCTAATAAAATGAACCTGGTGTATGTATAATGGGAGCCCCGCTGATGCTAGATTTTGGGTGAGTAGGCGCCCTCATTTCAAAATCTTCGCCTCATAGTACTTAAGCCAGTCACAAGGTATGGGAATGAGGAGTTCGTGTGTATATATGTGATGTGTATGTTAGTTATGTCGGAATCATTTGAGGTTGAGTCTTTGCTAACGTAGAGATGGGTATAGTAGTTGCATGTGGATGGTGCTTAGTGGAGTATTGGCATGATTAGTGGGCTCATACGATGATTATGAGAAACGTGGCAGGGGTATAGATGATAAAGTGGTAAAAAAAATGTGGAAGTGTATACTATGTATGAATAGTAATCGTGTTGGTATTTGCTTCAGGATTGTTAATAACGGTATAGTTATAGAATTGTTGAGGTATAATATGAAACATAGCATATAGTAATGCGTATATGCCTTGTTTATTGGTTGAAATTTTTCCGCTGCGTGACAAACGATTTATGTAAGATGATTTGCTTATGATTGAGTGTGGAACATAATAGATTAATTTGCTATGAAGAGTATGCATTTATATGACATATAAAAGAATGAATTAATGTTAATTATATGTTTCATGTTGATGTGAACACGAGTTTGGTAGTAATGCGGTAAGATAAGTTTAAGTAAGGTATGATAACGTGATTATGCTTATGAATGACTCGGTAGCAGGTAAACCGAGTTGGGTAATTTGTGTAGCGTAATGTGACATACACCTTATTTGTTGAGACGATACGTTAGGCTTGAGTAATAATGGTAATGCGTGAACGAGCATGATAACTAGTGACGAATCCGAACTTAGTTCGGAATCGACGCGCGATATTGTTTTTGTAGGAATCTTCAAGTTACTTCGTATTTCTGACCGAGTACATAACTATACTTGACCGAGTGCGAGTGCTTAGTAGACCGAGTAGACCTCACTCGATCTAGTTAGGAAGCTATGACGTCGGGATGTGGAAAAATTTCTGCAGATACTCGACGAAATAGCTCATACTCGATCGAGTAGGGTGGTACACGATCGAGTACCATAGACACTCGATCGAGTAGGTTATTGTACAGTGATTCTTACGGGTTTCTTAAAACCCCTATCCTTTCGAATCCCTCTCATTCTGTCTCCTTTATTCGAACCCTAGGATCTAAAACTCCTCAAAATCTCTCATATTCTTGTGTTGGTAGTGGTTAATTTGGGGTTATTCTCTTTGTTTAATTTTGTTCCTTTACTTTACTACTTAATCAAGGTATGATTTCTTCCCTATTTACATGTTTTTATGCCTTTAAATTTTTGGGATGATTGTATAATCTGAAATTTTTGATTCATATGGATAGATTATTGCTTTTAATTGTTGAAATATGATTCACATGCTTCCCTTTTCTTGAATGTTGGTGATTAATTGTTGTAAAATAGATTAGAAATCACGAAATTGGGGGCCGAAATTTCTAGGGTTACAAAATCAAAAATTTATTTTGGTTGTTTCACATTGATTAGATGATGGAATTGGGTGCTATACATTATATATATCATGTTGAAGGTTGAATTTTTAATGATTTTCACCTTAAAAAGTTGCCTTTAAACTCCGTCTTAAAAGTGCCCCAAATTGAAATTCGTCTTCTATATTTGCAATTTGGTGTTGAATATGAATGTTTAGGTAAGGGATAAACTTCAATATGATAGTGGTAATGTTAATTGATGGGGAATGTGTCAAATTTGTTACAGCTGTAGAGACCGTCTGACAAGCCTAATTGAATTGTTTTGTGTCTAATAACGAAAGTTGATGATGATTTGTTCTAAATTACTTTTCTATGAGCATGTACAAGTACCTCACTTGTGATTAGGAGTGTGTATGGAGTAACATTGTATCATGCTAGGATGTTAGAATTGGTTGGGTATGTGTGTTCACCATGATAAACTTTTTACAACTATTGAACATGAGTGGCTATAAACTGAGTTTGCATATCAAATTGGGAATTCGTTGGTGACGTGTGTACTTCGCTTCGCATTAAAAGTTCAAATGTATGAATTATGTGCTTCGCATGCCTATACAAGTATGTTTAAATCATATGCTGAAACAGATGCCGAGACCGAACGTAGGGACCCGTCAGAGTAAACGGGGAAGGGTGACACAGCCTGAGATTGGGGAAGGGAGTGGACATGTGGTACCCACGGTACCGGAATACCCTTCAGTAGTGTTTGTAGATTTCAAACAAAGAGAGAGTTTTGTAGCTTTGCAAAAACGCAAAATGAGACCAACGAGGTGTGTGGATACCACACTTCTGACTGAGTTGGGAATAGAGACGGATGTCCGTCACATATTTGAGACCTTGGGCTTTACGGGTTTGTATCGGCTGAGGAAACACTCCTACCCTTTTCTTACCTTGGAGTTTATGAGCTCCTTTAGCTATGACCCCCGCCTGCAGACCGTTGAGTTTCGGTTGATGAATACCATTTCTTGATTACTATGGACCTTTTTGCTTCTCACCTTGGGTTGGCCAAGCCTCCCAAGGATTCTATCACCGATATTCTAGCTGAGTGCGGTGTCCGCGCCTAATGCCTTGTCTAACCAGAAAGCCAGCTCCCACCTCAAGCAACATGTTGATTAATGACGTTCAGCATGTTACATTGAGGATCTTTCTTCGTTCTCTTTCGAACCTCCTTTATGATAGACCGGATATCAGTAAGCTGAACAACCATGAGGTGTTGCTTTTGATGTCTTACTTGAACCCGGAGCGGGCCAGGAAGGTGGTCTTCAATGCTCCTACCATCGTCCGCGCTAGCCTTGCTTTGATGGCCACTGCCTCTTCCCGGTACCTGAGTTGTGGCGCCATTGCTACTCAGTTAGCTGAAAAGCTAACCTCCTTTGAGGCTTCTGCGGATTATGTGCCTCTGGCTACACCGGTGCCTACGATGGACGATGAGTACTATCTCGACCTGAAATGGTTGAGAACTTTGGCCGACGGTAGCCTAGCCTGGAGAGTGTGGGGGATGAATTGGATGGGGATCCCGGCTCCTGAGCAGCTTCCACCGACCGAGCTGTTAGAGCCGGTGGTGACAGCTGTTGACTCCGACGAGGAGGAGGAGGATGATGACGTGCCCCGCTAGTTGCAGACCTATCTCATCGAAGACGTGATCCTCCAGGTGATTCCCGAGCCGAAGAAGGGGGAGAACGCGGCGGTCAAGGAGGAGAGGCCCAGATTGGGGAGAGGACTCCGTAGAGTGAGAGAGAGGACCGCTGAGACCAGACCACGGCCGGTAGCACCACCACAGCAACACCCTTTTTCCGTGCTACCCCTACCTTGACACCCCGGAGACGCGATCGAGTTGCTTGGCAGAGAGAGTGTCATATAATTTGACACTCAGGAATATGCACGAGATGGCGTACACTCAGGGGATTGGGACCGAGGAACCTCATCCGGTTTGGTGGAGTGGTGTCGGGGACTATAGTGGGGTTTTCTACTCTTACGGAGTGGATCAGTCAGCTTGGGGGACGCCTCATTCCTTTCGCTATGGTGGTTTGACCCCATGGCACGTAGGTCCGGGAGATGGAGCGGGTGCTGATGCGGGGATTGGGTCATCTAGAGCGGGCACATCAGGAGGTGATGGTGGAGGAGCAGCAGCAGCAGCAGGAGTGACACTCCTATTTATTTATCTTTGTTATGATTGTTGGTCTTGGATGTTGGTAGTTGTTGGTTGTTATAACCTTTATTCTCGGATTTGTATGCTTGGCCATAAGGCCGGATTTACTAGTTGACTTTGTTGCAGGATTCTGTGAGTCGGGAGGTCGTTCCGACTCAAGTTATATGACGATTTTATGTATATACATGTGGTTTGACCTGTAGGTACTCGATAGAGTACCCCATACTCGGTCGAGAAGCTACAGGTATGACGGAATTGATGCATTCTGATCTCAGGGCTACTCGATCGAGTAGCCAAGACACACGATCGAGTAGCAGGGCACTCGATCGAGTACCACTACATACTCGATCGAGTAGCACTATTACAGGAACTTTTGAAAAATTAAAATTGTTTAATTGTTATACAATTACATGTATGATGTTTAGCATGGTTAGTGATGCTTAGTAACACCTTTGAACCGTTAATTTCATATGTTAGACGCTGCGCTTGGGTTTTATATGCATATTTGTCACAAGTAGTGAAGTGGTGATGGTTTCTTGTTGTTTTCAATATTACATCCGCCATATTACTATCTATTCATCGGACTTACATCTTTTCATACAATTGTGCATAAGATATTAACATGCTTCATCGACGGCGGCTAGTTATTCCGGTGGTTTGTGTATGATTTCTTATTTAACGAGTATATGCTTAGTGAGTAATGTCCATAGTAAATAATATAGTTTTAGTTTATGTTACGATACAATAATAAGTAACGTGTGTGACAATTGGGTGGTGAACTTCGGGGACGAAGTTCCTTTTAGAGGGGAAGAGTAATGTCGCAAAATAAAAAGGCTGATTTTGAGACTATGTTGTTCTTCGTTTATAATGTCTTGTTGATTATTTGCAAAATTTTCTAGTACCTTGGTCACTTTGCTTGTATGAAGTTGTAATTGGTTACCTTAGTTTGTTGAGTAATTCAGGCGTTGAAGTGAATATGATAGTATGTTTTAAAGGACGGTCATAAAGTGATAGATGTGGTGGCATGTGTCGTAATAGAATCGCGTTGTTGAGTAGCATAGTGGTATTAGTTGTGCCGCATGAAGTCGTTATGAGATATGTTTCGGGTGGATAGTTGTTACCAGTAAGGGGGGTAATCTCATATATGATGGGTGATCGTTGATTGTGCTGGTTCGTATTGCGAGGTTGATGCTTTATATATGATAGTTTGTAAGAGTGGATGTATACATATAGAGTGACAGTTGATGTTGATGATGTTTATATGATGGTTTGTAAGAGCCGATATACATATACATATACATGTACATATACTTAGTACGTTAGATAATGATGATGAAGACATGGGGGATGGTGTTTCAAGAGAGTGGGTGACTTGTGTCGAAAGAGTGGTGAGGTCGTTGTTCTCAGGTCTTGTGTGTTGAGATAGGTGAGTGGAACTTCGGGGACGAAGTTCTTTTTAAGGGGGGGAAGACTGTAATACCCGCTCTTTTAGGGACCCTTTGACTAGCATTGACTGACCTTGGGAACGGGAATAGTTCTTAGAAGTGTGTACCAAAGCTATCTTGGGTTACGAGTTATGGGTGGTACTCGATAGAGTAGAGGCTACTCGATCGAGTAGCGTGGTTACTCGATCGAGTAAGGGGTCACTCGATCGAGTATGTGTGGTACTCGATCGAGTATCGGGTTTTCAGCGAGGGTTTTTAATCGCGTTTTGTTAAATTAGCAAATCATTTCCGCCTCATTCCTTCTATCCTTTAGTCACCTCTTTCCCTTCCCTTCACCATAAAACCTCCATAAAAGCCTTTTGAAGGTCCTTGTGCCTTAGAAGAGCATAGCTTGAGTCGGGTAGCGGTCTTTTGCCGGGTTTCTCCTCATAGGTATGTCGTCATCATCATCCGTATCCTTGTCTTTGAAGTTAGGGTTTGCTTGGTAGTAATAGATGATTGTGTTGTGGTTATAGGCTTTGCATGGTTGCTGGATATGTCATATGTTGGCATGGATTGGTTGCAGTTGCTTAAAGGTAGGTTCGCCTACTCAGTTTCTGTAGATAGTCTAGTGTGTCGATTGTGGTGTCGTTGTTGTTGTATTGCGATTGTATTGTGTGGCAGCGTATATACGGTTGTGATTGTTGATTGTTTGTCTCTGGTTCTCGAGATGCGTTCTTGGCTGAGTGGAGTCACTTGCGGGAGTGGCTTCACGCCCTAGTTTCGCCCTTCGTGGAACCCGCCACGGAAGGGGATGTGCACATTAATGGGACAGGGTTATCGCTCGATACGATGAGCGGGGATTCGGTGGGTACGGCTGCGGTCCCCCACTGGCAGGGCTGGTCCAGTGGACAGTCGGTGACGGAGATTGATCGGTGTGGGTGTGCTTGTGTGTGACTGATTGTGTTGTATTGTATTGCTAGGTGTTGTTTGCATTGTTGTATCTTATCTCAGTACTGACCTTGTATGCTTGTCTTGTTGTTTTATGTGTCTGCCGTGATCCCTTATGGTGAGCAGTCTGTCTTAGCAGGTGTTGATATCGTTGATAGCTGGAGTCCGGGTAGGGATGAGTCTTCACGAGATTTGATAGTTGTAGCGAGTAGTCTTTGAGTTGTGTCGTTTGTATCATCGGTTGGTTTTAAATCACTTGTAATATAACATAATAGTTCTCTTATCGACATTTGATTATTACTGTCCTCGGACAACCGAGATGGTAATGCCCTTATATGCTGAGGAAGGCCTAGTTAAGGCTCCTTTGGATATGGGGGTGTTACAGATAGGGTCGTATCTGAATCCCTTTGTCCTTACGATTTTGGAATTGGGTGAGCATTTATAAGGCTTCCGCTTTCGTGGGCTTATACCCCACTCCTAATGGTATCCTTTGAGAGTTTCCTTCTTCATATGGCGCGAAGGTATTCTTTTTGCCAGGATTTAATGGCATTCCTGGGAAGTATCCCTCGGAATTGAGCATGTGGTTGACCACCAAATTGGAATATGGGTTGAAGTATAGAGGCGCTAGTTCGCTTTATACAAGATTTATGCTCTGAAAGCCTCCAAGCTCATATACTGGGTTTGTGACTACTTGGTTACTTGACATTTTCTCTTTTACAGCCTTGATAGGTGACGAAGTGATCGTCACTACTTTGCCATTTAGAGGAATCTTAATCTTCTGGTGTAAGGTGGATGTTACCGCTTTGGAAGCATGAATCCAAGGCCTTCCTAGAAGTATATTGAATGATGCTTCGATATCTACTATATAAAAATTAACCTTTCGCTCGATTGGCCCTGTGGCTATAGTGAGATTGATTAGCCCTACCACTTTACGTCGTATTCCATCGTATGCTCGAACACCTTGGTTTGTAGGAGTCCAATTCGATTCTTTCATGCCCACTTGTATGCTGTTTTTAGTGGTATGACGTTGACTGCAGAGCCATCATCCACCAAATTCATTGGTACGTTCTTCTTTAAGCATGTGACAGTGATGTATAGAGGGAGGTTATGACTGGCGCCAAAGGGAGGCAAATCTTCATCTAAAAAAGTAACTGGGTTACTTAGTTTCACTGAGTCTTGGAAGACCAAGTTGACTATGGCGTCAGGCGTAGAGTTGTGCGCTATGTTTAATTTAGCCAATGCTTGCAGTAAAGCTTGACGATGGGGAAATGAACTTGCAACTAGTTGCCAGACTGAAAGATCAGCCTTTGTCTTCTGCAGTTGCTTTAGCAAGTGGTCAGTAGACATATCTTCGCCATCATTTGGAGTGATGACATTGGTCTTAGTAAGTGGACCATTAGCCGTGGGACCGTTCTAAGAGACATTTTGATATGGACGCCCTGAACGAGTAAGGTGGTCTATATCTTGATCTTCTCTAGCTTTGACTATATTCTCACTAACCTTGACTAGATAGTGTTATGTGAGGTATTCATCTTCATCGTCATCGGCCCATATTCCGTTGACGATACTGAGCTCTCTCAATCTGATGATTTCGGCTTCTAGACTGATTATTTGCTCGACTAGGTTGTCAACTACCGCGATTACCTCTTGCATTGTAGATTCTTGAGATAGACTTGGAGTCAGTGACACGTTCTCCCTAGGTATGGTGTCGGGATTGCTTAGAGATGCCACTACAGCTTCCAACTCTGAAACTTGCCTACTCACACTTTTTGCCCATGTGATAAAATCGGCGATGGTAGGAGAAATGGTGGAATAACGTCCCTCATCTTCTATTTCATGAATCTCATCCTCGAGTGGAGAGATGAGGTGTGAACAATCCAAGGTGGATTCTTCATCTGTGATCATCAGAACTCCAAGATGATTCCGAGTATTGTTAGGCTTACCTCCGGGAGGTATGGGTAAACGAACATCTTCGATCATATCCTGAAGGATATGTTTCAGTTTAAAACATTTCTCTGTATCGTGTCCTATGCCTCTATGATATTTACAGTATGCGTTCTCATCCCAGAACTTGGACTTCTTTTCTGGGTCAGATGTAGGTCCTATGGGTTGGAGCTTACCTTATTTCATCAATCTTTTCAGAGCATTGGAATATGAATCACCAATGTTCGTGACCTTCCTTTGCGGGTTATTCTTCTTCGATAATTCGACAAGGTTAACCTCATCAGTCTTGCTAGTAGAGCCATAAGAATGACTCGTTGAACCTTGATATCCGTGACCTACCGTTTTAGACAAGAGCCCTTTCGTCCGTCAATTTTGCTATGAGGATAAAATGGATTCCATTTTATCTTTGTCAATTTGTCAATTTGTCACATGTCACATGTCACATAAAATTGCTATGTATTTTTAACATATTAAAAATCAACGTATTAATAAATTACGTCATGTACAAAATCGACTTTAGTAATTCATAATCACTTGTACCAAAATATTTTACCAATTATAAATCACAACAAATTGTATTTATAATAATTCATTCAAATTTAATTGTTTCCTTAAACAATAATTTCATCTAAGCAATGATATAATTCGATTACTCAGACCGTATCTCATTTAATCAAATTTCAATGTGATACGTAAATTTTACTTCCAAAATCGTCCGTCAATTTTCAAGTAATTTAATTAACTCACAACGTTATACGATCAATTAAATGATCAATTAAGAGCGTTGCCCTATAGGTATGACCTAGGGGATCAACTGATCACCACCGTCGTACGACAGTAATGTCAAACTCTAGTCAGCCAATCATTACCGATATATGTTGACCAGTTGACAGTAACAATATTACTTCCCAATTGTATTCTTTATAATGTGATTTAAACATGTGATCATCATGATCAACAGTCGTGATCGCATTATTATCGGAGGACACATATTGGAATATGTGTCCTCCGACAATAATGCGATCACGACTGTTGATCATGATGATCACATGTTTAAGTCTCATTATAAAGAATACAATTGGGAAGTATTTTTACTATCAACTGGTCCACACATATCGGTAATGATTGGTTGACTAGAGTTTGACATCGTCGCACGGTGGTGATCGATTGATCCCCAGGTCATACCTATAGGGCAACGCTCTTAATTGATCATTTAATTGATCGTATAACGTTACGAGTTAATTAAATTACTTGAAAATTGACGGACGATTTTGGAAGTAAAATTTACGTATCAAATTGAAATATGATTAAATAAGATACGGTCTGAGTAATTGAATTGTATCATTACTCGGATGAAATTGATGTTTAAAGAAACAATCGAAATTGAATGAATTGTTATAAATACAATCTGTTGTGATTTATAAATGGTAAAATATTTTGGCACAAGTAATTATGAAATTACTAAGTCGATTTTTGTATGTGACGTATTTTTATTAATACATTGATTTTTAATATGTTAAAAATACATAACAAATTTATGTCACATATGACATGTGACATATTGACAATTGACAAAAATAATATGGAATCCATATTATCAAATGGACCGAAATTACAAGAAGAGGATTAAGCTAATTAATTGTTTAATTAGTAGCTAAACATAATGATTGTTTTGCTTTAGTAGCCATGCAAGCCTATGGTGCATTGTGAAGACAAATAAGTCCATGCATTCGCTCCCCTTCACCTCTCCTCTTACACGGTTTTGAGAAGCAAAACCCATCATTGTTTTTCCATAATTTTTACCTAATAATATACTAAGTGTAGTGTATTATTCATTCATTCCTTCTATCATCCAAAATACAATTTTAGAGAGAATAAAAATCCTTCTCTCCTTCTCTCTAAAAACCGAAACATTTATGTGATTTATAAAGTTTTGGTTCAATTTTCTACTAATTAATATTATACTAGTTCTTGTAATATTAATTAAATTAAGAGAAAGCCTTGGGTATAAAGCTTAGGGAGAGATCCTATACTTGGATCTTGGTTCATCCATAAGGAAAAGCCAAGAACAAGAGAGAAAGGTGATCTCTCTTGTGCCCAATATAACCGAAATCATCATTGTAAGGACATGATTTCTCCTCTATTTTATTATTGTTTGCATGCATAAAATCCGTTTTATTTTTTGACAAATTAATTTATAACATATATGAGTATGTTAGTATGTATATGAATCTACATTTCCTTCAATTGGTATCAGAGCAACGGTTGTTTGCATGCAAATCGGTTAAAAGTTTTTCCGAGTTATAAGAATAACAAATAAAACTTGTAAAATTTGTGTTATTACGATATATCACGAAATTAAACCATGCATGTTAATATTTCTGGTCCTAAAATATTTTAGGATATTTTGGTTAATTTTTCGGATTTTTATTGTTCATATTTCACTATAATGACATTTAAATGTGATTTTATGAGTAAAAATGTCATTTTTGGTCTAAAATTAGCTATACTTCGAATTTTAAGTTGATTTTTGGATATGTTGTCACATATATTATTTTGCGATAACCTGTAAATTTTCATAATTTTTGGACTTGTTATGCTCGAAAAATGATTTTTTCATTATTAAATTCGGATTTAGGTGAAAAATAGGTTAATATGAGTTAAATTTCGAATCTGGTCATAGAAAATTAATATGTTGTCACATGCAATTTTACAAGATGTGTGTAAAATAATTGGCTATAAAGAAGTCTTTTGCATGATTTATGGATTTTTGAAGAAAAATAGCATAAATAGTGACATTATTAGTGGAAAATTAATAAAACATAATCTATGACTTAGGAAAAACGTCTAATGTTGCATTTTATTATTTTTTTCAGATCTAAAATTGAAAAGTTAGTGAAAATAATTTTTCCATGTTTTTATGATTATTTTATTAAAAATCGATAAACCGCAACATTGTTTTTCCGGTAAATTTTCGAAATTTTTAACCTAAGATTTTGAACATTATGAGTGTCATGGAAATTTTCCAGAATGTTCATGAGTTTAAATTTCAAATTTCAAATTTATTTGAAATTTTGTGATTTATTTGAAGTTTAATAGCTTATTTTTGTAATTTTTGGTCCATTTATGAACAATTTTTATAAAATATGGGTTAATTATGGTCAAATTATTAGTGAAGACTAAATTTTGAGTCCTAAGAGGTTAGGGTAATTAACTTATGCATAAATATGAGTTTATGTATTTTTGTGATTATAAAATGTTGAAATCACGCAAATCCGTAAAAACCGAGTAATATACGATATTGGCTAATTAAAAGGCGATTTAGCATAAAATTGAGCATGTTCTTACATATTATAATGCTGCATTTTCTTTATGATTGTCATAATTTTAATTTATGTAATTTTTGAATTATGTAATTTTACTTAGTATGGCCTTAGATTTTAATTGGTATTTCCGAAATGTATGGGAATATCGATTCGGTTGTAATTTTTATTGTGATCTCGTATCACCGTTTTGTAATTTAATAGATTTATTTTATTTTAGTTACAAATGTATAATAGGAAATTATGTAATTTATTATGTAATTTTATTCATTCCGGAGTTCCAAAAGACGGATTTCTTCAAGAATGACGGTACATAAAGACGGTGTTACCTCGAGATGCGTGCCACAACCGAAGTTCAAGGGACCAATGGAGTTGGTTTCCGAATATGTAATAGTTAAATAGTTTTTCAATTTTAGGAAAGGCCATACTAGGATTTATTTATCTTTATGCTTGCATTTTATTTTATGTCACATGCATCGCTAAATCGCCATAACTAAAACATGCATTTTTATCTTATCGAGTTTATCGACCGTGTCAATTCAAATTATCGTAGTTCACCGCTTTAGTTCACTTAAAACGTGATAGATAATAAATTGGCATGACCTCTCGCTAAAACAATTAATTGAGACATAGCCTTACCGAATAGTAGAAACCATGAAAACCTATTTCGCGAGGGAGTGCACTCGGCTACCCCGGGGTACAAACCTTGTTACGTAGGGGAAGTGGGTGATAAATGTCTAATCCACCGAATTCATGTTGATGAGGGTTTCATCGGCTACCCCGTGCCTAATTTAATGTGGGTTTGGATAATGGACACATTTATTCGAAATTTGGATTGAACTCAACAAAAGTAATCGATAAGGGTTTCATCGGCTACCCCGTGCCCTTGTTGATGTGTTTTGGGCTATAGATAAATATTAGAGTAATTTTATCGACCAAGAGTTCTAAAAGTAGAATCGATTAAAAGTTAATCCACCGAGTTATATTGATAAAGGTTTCATCGGCTACCCCGTGCCTAAGTCGATATGAATTTGGGTCTTGGAATCATTTATCTAGTTGGGTAGAGGTCACTAGAAAAATGCATAAAACTTGTTTAAATCATACATTTTTACGAGTATTATTAAAACGACAAATTGTTTTACTCCTTATATTTTGTTTTGTAGACCACTTCTTTTTCATAACAAATGGCAACATCAACACCAACTCCTAATGCTACACCACTCGCTAGTTCGTCTTGGCTCCGATCCTTTATGGATCGATGTAAACTTGAAAAGAATGGGTCAAATTTCTCCGAATGGGATGCCCAACTCAAATTAGCCGCCGAAGGTGACGACAAGCTTCGTTACCTTACCGAGGCCTCTCCACCCGAACCCTCCACTAGGTCCACCGCGGCCACTAGGGAAGCCTATGAGACTTACCAAAAGGAGTCCGCCGCAATGAAAAATGTCTTGATATTTGCGATGGAGGCGGACCTCCAAAGGAGAGCCTTCAAAATGGGCAATGCTAACGAGATTTACTCCAAACTTGTGACCATGTTTTCACAAACTCCGCGGATCGTCCAATATGAGGCGGCCGCGGCATTCTTTGATCTCGACTTCAAAGAGGGCCAAAAGGTTAGCCCTCATGTGCTCAAACTCATGGAGCTTGTCGAGACCTTGAAAATTCAAAAGGTTGAAATCCCCAAAGAACTCATCGTAAATAGGATTCTACACTCCTTGTCCAAAGTCAAGGCATATGTGCAATTCCGGGTGAATTTCAACATGCAAGACAAGGATGTGTCTCTTGAGGAGTTGCACAAGTTACTTGTGCAAGCCGAGAGGGACATGGGGTTAAATGTGAACCCTCCCAAAGATGTGCTTAACATAAGCACAAAGAGTAAGGGGAAGTTCAAGAAGAATGGAAAGAAGGGTAAAAAGCAAGCTCCCACATTCACCAAAGCTAAGTCTTGTGAAGCTAGCACATCCAAAGTCAAGAAGGGTCCTCTTGATAAATGCCATTATTGTAATGGCATGGGACATTGGAAAAGAAATTGTTCCAAATACCTTGGTGATATCAAAGCTGGAAAGATCACTCCAGTAGGTAAATGACTAACCTTCTTTTTATGTTTCTAAATTCAACTATGGTAATATGATGCAAAGTTGTGATAATGTATCTCCCTTTTTATTGTAAATAGGGCCTCCACCAAGCAAAGACAAAGGAAAGGAAAAGCAAGCATAAGAAACCATGGAGAAGCTAAGGATAGCTTTTATGGAGCTTTGCTTTTCATTGTCTTATTTAAAGTTATGTTTTGGATTTTAGAACTTTAAGTTTCCGTGTTCGACATGGAAAGGTATTTTGGATAATGGTTTGTATTTTGGATAATGGTGACTTGGTTTGCAACCCAAGTCACCCATTTTATCATTTATCCTTTTAATGTTCTAAATTTCATCTTTAAAATGCTTGCGTTTTGAAACATAAGATTATTCACTTAAAGTGATCTAATAGACAAATATAATGACGGATTTCATTATATTTCCACATGCTTAAGGCTTGTGTATGATCATTTATGAAGCGATTTTGAGTCTATGAACTCTCTTAAAGGAATGTCAATCACCAAGAACACATATGAAATCAATAACTATTAGTCTATCTATGAGATAGTTCTCCTTATACTTCAACATCATTAATTTGTGTCTCATATGCTATCTTTGAATGTTTAGTGTATTTATTCTAAAGATAGAGTGGGAGAAAAATGAGGACACAACACACAAGGCAAGATAAAATTGTGTACTTGTGTAAATGAAGATCTACGCAAGAGAAAATGATTTGAATGAAGGTATATCTATTTACATAGTATGCCGAATAGATGAGATCTATGGTCTCAAGTTAATTCTATATGACTAAAGAGACCAAGTGTAGTTAACATAAGAGTATATTCTCAAGATAACTACACGAGGAGACCAAAAGAAAGTTTTGGAATAAAATGACTAATGTAAAGTCTTAACAAGTTTTTGACTAAGTTTATGAAACATTTGACCAATAGTTTCAACCATGAGATTTACTTAAGAGCCTAAATGAATCAAAGTAACATACTAGTTATGATCGAGTTGCAAAATTGATATACCGATATCTTCAATGGCCAAAGTTTTAACCACGCAAATGTCATTGCTTAACCTCCCTATGAAATGGTTAAACCTCCTTCCAAAAGGGTAATTGTGAAGGACGTATTCTAGATATTGTTTATATTTGAATAATGACATTACTACATATCATTATGACATGAGTGTGTTGGGGATTTAAAATCCCTTTCCGTAAGGTTGAGATAAGACCACTTCAAAATAGGTATTTTGAAAGGATATGATGGGAACATATATGGTTTTATCCTAGTAACTTGGCAAAGCAATTTATATTTAAATTCTTGAATAAAAATTTCGATTGAGAAGTCAATTTCGAAATGTGTTGAATTGAGTGGGAGTTAGAAAAATCTCATGTGAAGACATGGAATTTAGTGGGAGCTATCATCCTTGAATGTATAAAACTCATTACTCATTAAAGAATGACGAGATAATATCTTCTTTCATAAAGAAGCTTTTGAGTTTTCAATTCTGGATGAAAATGGACAATGATGAATCCAATTGCATCAAGGGATGTCGGATTAGTATTAAGAGATACACATCGTATCAACATTCACATAGGTTATTCATGTAGATGAAAATGGAATTGCCATTAGCAGTCATGGTCGTTCATTGAACCTATGAACGGTTGATCTCATGATTATTAGTAACTAATGTTTCCGCCATTAGAATAATCATGTACATGTCCAATTATGAATCATATGCATAAGAGCATGATGATTGATTTGTGAGCCATAATAGAAACGTCATGAATTCTCAAGTAGAATCCGATAAACGATTTCGGTGCTTGACGGAATGTTCCACTGTGTGTTAAGAGGTTACACATATTGTAGAAAATCCGAGCACATATAAGGACTTATGAGAATTCCAAATCTTTCAAGCCTAGAAAGAGAAATGAGAAGTTTTTGGAAAGATGCTTGGTTGAATAAGAGGTTATTCAAGATAATCTTTCCTGGTTAAGCTAGGACTTTTGAGAAGTGCTAAGCTAATAATCTTGAGAAATTGTTACAAGATTCTACAAAACATATACCTAGTGCATTGTGTGTGGATGAAATACTTGATCAGTACAAGTTATATTATTCATCACAAATTCGTTCGTTATGTGATAATCGATAAGAACGTTCTTTCAAGTTAAAGAACCGAAACCGAGGTCGGGAACCTTGATGTGTACTTGGTAGGATTCATGCTATGAGAGATAACATGAATGCAAAGGAAATTGCAAGTGCAAGAAGTTTGAACACATGGACACATGGGATGTTAAACTTCTATTGCAATCAATAAGTGTTTACACTGACGATATACATCACAAGGTTGTAATATGATATTGACTACCCGAGTGTGATGTCAACATTTGTCGTTTGAGTTATTATTAACTCACCTTGTACATTGTTATGTCCAAACGGGTTGTAGAGACAATTGAACCCCGTTAAAGTGAACATGGATTAACATTGTTTTTGCCCATAGTTACTTATATGAGGTGACGTCTCGAAGTGACTAGAGTGTGATGCGATTGATGGCAAGTTCAAGTGCCATAGAGTCATGTGAGATGACTAGTCGATCACATAAAGATGCATTGTTAGGAACATTTTGTCGGGCCTAATGACCGCTTATAGAGTTCGGGCAATTTATATAGCCTGGTCGTGGCGAGAGCTACTATAGTATTGGAATGAGTCGATTCTTTTGACTAAAGACTATTCTCCTAAGATGGCACAGTTTCAGATTAACTTTGATTTGTGTTACTACGACCTTCGTAAATGGGGTCAAATGGGCATATTTTGGGTTATCTTTTTTGGTGTGGCTAGTCGAAGGGAATGAGTGCGATAGGAATTGTCCACCCCTAGTCGGGTTATAACGATATCTCGGGGCCACTCGAGGAGTAATGAACTGGAAATGCGTGGCCACGCTCGGAAGGTATCCAGAGTGGATAAATCCGGTCAATCAGTTATTCTCCAGATCGAGGAAACCACTCTCGATATGATCACTTGCAAGTACGACCTGAAAGACACCTTGCATTGAGTGGGAGATAGTAATAGGACAAGAGAATTGGTGACGCACACTTGTCGAGGACAAGTGGGAGATTGTTGGAATATGTGTCCTCCGACAATAATGCGATCACATCTGTTGATCATGATGATCACATGTTTAAATCTCATTTTAAAGAATATAATTGGGAAGTAATATTGGTGCTTGTCAATCGGTCAACATATATCGGTAATGATTGGTTGACTAGAGTTTGACATTACTGTCGTGCGACGGTGGTGATCAGTTGACCCCCTAGGTCATACCTATAGGGCAACACTCTTAATTGATTATTTAATTAATCGTATAACGTTGTGAGTTAATTAAATTACTTGAAAATTGACGGACGATTTTGGACGTAAAATTTACGTATCAAATTGAAATATGATTAAATAAGATACGGTCTGAGTAATTGAATTGTATCATTACTCGGATGAAATTGATGTTTAAAGAAACAATCGAAATTGAATGAATTGTTATAAATACAATCTGTTGTGATTTATAAATGGTAAAATATTTTGGCACAAGTAATTATGAAATTACTAAGTCGATTTTTGTATGTGACGTATTTTTATTAATACGTTGATTTTTAATATGTTAAAAATACATAACAAATTTATGTCACATATGACATGTGACATATTGACAATTGACAAAAATAATATGGAATCCATATTATCAAATGGACCGAAATTACAAGAACAGGATTAAGCTAATTAATTGTTTAATTAGTAGCTAAACATAATGATTGTTTTGCTTTAGTAGCCATGCAAGCCTATGGTGCATTGTGAAGACAAATAAGTCCATGCATTGGCTCCCCTTCAGCTCTCCTCTTACACGGTTTTGAGAAGCAAAACCCATCATTGTTTTTCCATAATTTTTACCTAATAATATACTAAGTGTAGTGTATTATTCATTCATTCCTTCTATCATCCAAAATACAATTTTAGAGAGAATAAAAATCCTCCTCTCCTTCTCTCTAAAAACCGAAACATTTATGTGATTTATAAAGTTTTGGTTCAATTTTCTACTAATTAATATTATACTAGTTCTTGTAATATTAATTAAATTAAGAGAAAGCCTTGGGTATAAAGCTTAGGGAGAGATCCTATACTTGGATCTTGGTTCATCCATAAGGAAAAGCTCAAGAACAAGAGAGAAAGGTGATCTCTCTTGTGCCCAATATAACCGAAATGATCATTGTAAGGACATGATTTCTCCTCTATTTTATTATTGTTTGCATGCATAAAATCCGTTTTATTTTTTGACAAATTAATTTATAACATATATGAGTATGTTAGTATGTATATGAATCTACATTTCCTTCACCAACAATCTTCTCATCTCAACCCAAATCGTGACACCCCTAGACACCGCTACTTGCAATTGAAAATCCTACATCAATACCCGTCCCTTGGGATCCGACCTTTACTTGCCTCTTTACTAATAGTAGAGTTGTTTGTGAAGTTATAAATATTGTTTTGGTCTAGGTGCTACTAACGACAAGTAACCGTAAATTAAGCTCCAAGTGAGTCCGACCAAAAATGGTGCCGTTGTCGGGGACGGTGTTAACTTCATTTGATTTTCTTAGATTGTTATTAGTTGTGTCTTTCTTTGCCTTGGGGAAGTAAAACTCCTCAAGGTTTGTTCTAATTATTTTCAAGTTGTTCGATATTTTGCAAGATGGATATTAGTACATAACATTGGAAGCCTTGGAAGCAAGTGAGGCCAAAAATATGCATTGGGATAAAGGTAGATCTTTTTTAGGCCGCTCTAGCTAACAAAGAACTTACTCATGAGCAATCCGAATTAGTACATAACATCCTTGTGGAAGCATATCAACCTATAGAACATGAGCAATCAATCTTAGAAGACATTTTACAAGCCGAAGAGCAAGAAGAATTTGTCATGGAATTTGAGTATGACGAGATTGATGAGCTTGAGGAACAAGTTGAACATGCCATGAGAATGGAGTGTCTAATGGAAATGGAGCAAGTTCTCAATGAACCTTCAAAGAAGGAAAGTGAGGTACAAATTCCAATTTTAAAACCCCTTCCCCCAAGTTTCAAATATGCTTTCCTTGATGAATCTAAGACCAAACCCGTGATTGTTAATGACAAACTTGATGAAAACCAATTGGGAAAATTGCTTGATGTGTTGAAGCAGCATGAAAAGGCTATATGTTATAGTCTAGATGACCTTAAGGGGATAAGTCCCAACTTTTGTATGCATAGAATTCATCTAGAGGAGGACCATAGACCTACCATTCAATCTCAAAGAAGACTAAACCCCCACATGCAAGAAGTTGTTAAAGGGGAGGTTATGAAATTACTTGATGCGGGAATCATATATCCCATATCGGACTCTTTGTGGGTTAACCCCATTCAAGTGGTACGTAAGAAAGGAGGTACCACGGTGGTGACAAATGAAAAGAATGAGCAAATACCCACAAGGAAGATCACCGGTTGGCGTATGTTTATTGACTATCGAAAATTGAATTCCGCAACAAGAAAAGATCATTTCCCCCTACCATTCATTGACCAAATGCTTGAGAGGTTAGCCTTCAACAAGTTCTTTTGCTACCTTGACGAGTATTCAGGATTCTTTCAAATCCTTATACACCCGGATGACCAACACAAGACCACCTTCACATGCCCTTATGTTTCTTTTGCATATAGGAGGATGCCTTTTGGCTTGTGTAATGCCCCCGCTACTTTTCAAAGATGCATGATGAGTGTATTCTCCGATTACCTAGAGACCATAATGGAAGTTTTTATGGATGATTTTAGCGTTTATGGAAAAGACTTTGACTCATGTTTGCATAATCTCTCTCTTGTATTACAAAAGTGTGAAGATGTTAGTCATGTTTTAAATTAGGAAAAGTGTCACTTCATGGTCAATGAAGGAATTGTTTTGGGTCATTTAATCTCGGAAAAGGGCATAGAGGTCGATAAAGCTAAGGTTGAGGTGATAGAGAAACTCCCACCTCCCGTGAATGTTAGAGGGGTGAGAAGTTTTCTCGGTCACGCGGGTTTCTATCGCCGTTTCATAAAAGATTTCTCAAAAATAGCAAAACCCCTCACTCAAATCTTACTTAAAGATGCCCAATTCAATTTCACTAATGAGTGTGTTGAAGCCTTTAATAGAATCAAGGAAGCACTAATCTCGGCACCGATCATTCAACCTCCAAATTGGGAACTACCATTCGAGATTATGTGTGATACTAGTAACTACGCCGTTGGAGCGGTTCTTGGCCAACGGGTAGGGAGAGCTCTACATGCTATCTACTATATAAGCAAGACTCTTGATCCCTCCCAAGTGAACTATGATACCACCGAGAAAGAGCTTCTTGCCATTGTCTATGGTTTGGACAAATTCCGTTCCTACTTACTTGGATCCAAGGTGATTGTCTTTTCGGATCACCATGCTCTTCGACATCTCTTAATAAAGAAAGAGGCAAAACCAAGGTTGCTGAGATGGATTTTGCTTCTTCAAGAATTCGACTTGAAAATAAGAGTCAAGAAAGGAGCCGAGAACTTAGTGGCGGATCACTTGTCAAGGATCCGGTTTCACGATGAACAAGGAGAAATGCCGATCAATGACTCATTTCCCGACGATATCTTGATGGCCATTCAAACACAACTTGAAAGGCACATCACCCCATGGTTTGCCGATTATGCCAACTATATTGTTGGAAGAGTACTCCCTCCGAACTTAAACTACAACCAAAGGAAAAGGTTCTTATTCGAAGTAAAAAGGTACTTTTGGGATGACCCAAATCTTTATAAGGAGTGTAGTGATGGGCTCTACCGGAGGTACATCCCTCAATGGGAAGTTCAAGGAATCTTGGAAGGATGCCACTCATCACCTTACGGTGGACACCATGGAGCAAGGAGACCCATTGCAAAAATTCTTCAATCGGGCTTCTATTGGCCTACGATGTTCCAAGATACAAGAGAATTCATCCTTCATTATGATGCTTGTCAAAGGACGGGGAATATCTCTTGAAGGAATGAAATGCCACAAAGAGGCATACTAGAGGTGGAGATCTTCGACGTTTGGGGGATCGACTAACATGGGCCGTTCGTGACATCCAAGGGAAACAAATATATCCTTGTGGCCGTAGACTACGTCTCAAAGTGGGTGGAGGCAATTGCCACCCCAACCGATGATGCAAAGACGGTCACTAATCTCTTCAAGAAGATAATCTTCCAAAGATTCGGAGTCCCTAGAGCAATCATAAGTAATGGAGGAACGAATTTTAACGAGAAGAAGCTCGCATCCCTTTTGACCAAATATGGTGTTCAACATAGAACTGGTTTGGGATACCACCCTCAAACAAGTGGCCAAGTTGAAGTTTCAAATAGAGAGATCAAGCAAATTCTCGAGAAAGTTGTCAACAAGACCCGAAAGGATTGGAGTACAAAGCTTGATGACGCTCTTTGGGCTTATAGGACGGCCTATAAGACTCCCATAGAACCCTCTCCTTACAAGCTTGTTTATGGAAAAACATGCCACTTGCCAATCGAACTAGAGTACAAAGCTTTTTGGGCAATCAAAGCTCTTAACCTTGATCTCAAATTAAGTGGTCAAAGGAGGATGATACAAATTCAAGATTTGGAAGAATTCCGACTACAATCTTATGAGAATGCCAAGATCTACAAGGAAAGGACAAAGTTGCTTCATGACAAGAGGATCAAGCAAAAAGCCTTACACAAAGGAGATAAAGTCCTTCTATTCAATTCCCGATATCGACTCTTTCCCGGGAAGTTGAACTCTAGATGGATGGGTCCCTATGTGATCACCGAGGTTGGAAAGTATGGAGACTTTGAAATCAAAGCGGAAGATGGAAGCAAATTAAAGGTCAATGGCCAAAGATTGAAGCCATATTATGAGGGAGCATTTATTGGAGAGGTCGAGGTCACCTACCTCGGGCCTCCTCATCCTTGAAGAAATCATCAAAGGGAGAGTTTGGTGGAGTCCTCCCTAAACCACCACTTGTAAATATACTAACCCTTCTAACTTGTATTTTTAACTTTATTTCATTCCTTTTATCATAAACATAATTGTTTCCACGAGAGTAAGTGAGGGAGGGTCACTAATTATTTTTGATGAAGGAAGGAACTAGTTTTTAAGTTTGGGGAAGCTTTTTATCGGAGTAAAGGAAAAAAGAGGAGAATCCGCTCGTCCAGAGAAGCAGACGACCGTCCAAACAAGGAATTCGAGCGGCCATCAGAGAATCCGCTTGTCCAAAGGAGCTGACATGCAAATATTTTATCCTAATCCAGAATCCGAGCGTCTGAGGAGGCAATCCGCTCGTCTTCCTTCAGACGCCCGTCTCTTCGAAATTCCGCTCGCCTTTTGTGCTGCAAGATTTTGGGATTTCTTCTGTAACGAAATCCGAGCGTATCCTCGCAAATCCGCTCGTCCAAGCTTCTGCAAAGACGCTCGTCCTAACCAAGATCCGCTCGTCCTGGCTGCTTCAAATTTTGGAAAAATCTGTTGTAAGAGAATCCGAGCGTCTTCCCAGGAATCCGCTCGTCCCAAATCGAGGGAATTCGAGCGTCCCAAGGTCGAATCCGCTCGTCTCTCTGCGGCCTTTATTCCCGGTTTTCACAATTTTATTTCTCCCCCACCACACAATTTGTGACACATCATCCTTCCATCCACTTGTATTATAAAAACCCACTCTCTTATGACTCCAAAACATATCCCAAGCACTCTTTCACTCTACAAAAACAAAAACCCCAATTTCTAGGGTTTCAAAAGATTCAAAAGCAAGATTCAATCCACAAAGAGCATCTCCATACTTCAACAAATCAAAAATTCCAACTCTACAATCAAAGAATGAGACCAAGAGGATCTTCATTTAGGGAAAGAAGAAGACCTAGAGTGAGGGGAAGTTCTTCTACTTCTCATCTCAACACTCTAAGAAGGGAACATGAAGAAATTGTGGATCTTACCAAGCTTGATGACTTCTCTAATGTTGAATTCGTAAATGAATGTGCAAAGGCTCGTTTTTCACCGACTTCTTCTTAAGAACATTCTCCCTACCAAGTTTTTATGCCATAGAACTTTAAGGAAGCTTGGGATTTACCATCAAATGGAAGCCCTTTTAGAATTGTTTGGTCTCTCTACCTTATTTCACTTGCACGAGCAAACTTACCGATCCCATATTCTTGAATTTTTAAGCTTCTCGAAAATCACAACCTTGAACAAAACGATTTGTATAGAATTTAGGTTGGAAAGTATTTCGAGAATGATGACTCTAGTGGAATTTGCTAACGTGCTTGGCCTTGATGTCTCGCCTACCCGGACATCAAAACCGAAGAAATATAGTGTTGCACCCCTATGGAAGGCCATGACCGGCCGAGATTTCATGTACACTAAGGAGTGTCTAGCTTTCCACATTCAAAACCCTATTTTGAGACTCACCTACCGGTTCCTTTCCGGCACCATCCTTGCACGTCGGGACCCGGCAATTGTGAACGCACTCGATCTTGTGTTCATGGAGTCGTATCTCGAACTCCAAGGAAGGGGTGGATACCATTTTAATGCGCCTCTCATACTACTCGAGAAGTGGGCTAAGTTTAGAAATGGAGATGACGATGGGATGAAACATATCGTTAATGGAGGGCTCATTACAAGGATTGCAAAGCATTTCAATCCAAAATTCAACGAGAACAATGAGTACACTCCACTTTCCGGGAATACAAGGATAAATGAGGAACTCCTTATTGTGCAACATCATTGGATAACCCTCGAGGGGGTTGATAAGAGAATAAAATGGATAACAAAGGGGAGTAACCCAATCTACTTGCCAATGACCGGTATACCAAGAATTTCACCAAGGAGGGGTCCTCTATCACCAATCCCGTCATACCTCATCCCCACAAACTCAACCCAAGCAAGTCAAGCACCACCACCACCAAATCCCCAACAACAACAAGAGCCACAACAACAAAATGAAAAGGTCAAGATACCTCCCTACCCTTTTCAATACCAACCATACAATCACCCTAACCCCTTTATTCTTCCTCGAGATGACTTTGTGACAGGGATTCTCCAAGACATGCATTTGCGTCAATAGGAAGCCTTTGTGGAT
The DNA here is from genome assembly GCF_048544455.1 of Silene latifolia. Classification (NCBI taxonomy): domain Eukaryota; kingdom Viridiplantae; phylum Streptophyta; class Magnoliopsida; order Caryophyllales; family Caryophyllaceae; genus Silene; species Silene latifolia. The sequence continues at coordinate 6,379,927 of NW_027413123.1, forward strand.
AGCTACTATGCTCTTTACCCTCAATTCAACAATTTGGTTCAACAAGGAAAGGTTAGAGAGGAGGGAATGTTTCCCTCTTGGGCCCAAATGGACATTTTCTTCCCAAACTCGGAAAAATCAAATGAAGGGGTGAATGGGCATGAAGGAGAAGGGAGTGATAAATCTTGGGGCGGGGATACGGTGGAACTCAATAGCGAGGAATATGAGTTCATGGACTTCAATTCAAGTGATGCATCCAAAAAAGTTTGGGTTAGTGACCTAGAGGGGGATGATGGCTATCTCTAGAGATCTCTTAATAGCTAGATGGAGCGGGCATGAGGCACCCATCAAAAGTTTAAGTGAAGTTTCCTTATCCTCTCTCTTTATTTTCAATTTTCATGAAAAGAATTTGATGTTTTGATAACTTGTACCATATTTGTTTTCATTTTGAGGAGTCCTAGAAACATGGAGGACTAACACCTTTGCTTCATTAAGGTGTTCTTTTCATTGTTCCCAACTTGTAAAATCCAAAATGACAATTTGTAGTTTCATGCATTGCATTCCATGTGCATGAACTACCCCGAAATTCAAGACGTTAAAAATAATGTATATTTTGGTTTGGGGAAGTCCATGCATATGCATCGGGAGGTAATCTAAATTACGCTCTCCGCCATAACAAAAACACATGCATCATGTAGTGTAGCTTAGCATAGTTTGCATTTAGTTTAGAAATCATGGATCATACTTGCATAATTTCCTATCGTATTGGCCATCGAGGACAATGCCCATACTAGTGTGGGGATGGGAAATTCTAACTTGAATTTTATTCAAAAATCCAAAAAATCAAAAATTTCGAAAAAATCCAAAAAAAATTGAAAAATTGAAAAAAATCAAAAACATGTTAATTTCCTTTTTAGTATAAACTTGTATATATTGTCTTGTATATATTGTGTTTGTTCATCCTTGTTCACATTGATTGACTACGCCACATCCAAGACATGAGAATATTAAAGACCGCATGGTATGATTTTTCCAATATCCTTTTTCCTTTTTATGTTAATGGCTATGTGGCTTTATTTTGATTGATGCAGTAAAAACAATGTGAAATTAGGATTGCATTTAGATTATTTGGCACACTAGTTGGTAGAATCATATGCATTAGGATGTATAAATGTTAGTTGCATCATGGCATGTAGTTGCATGTTAGAAAAATTTTGTGAAACCGTCTACTTGGGAAGCTTGACAAGTGTATATAGGCCCTAGTAGATGCTTTTTCTTCTTAAGACTTTGCTTGTTAGAATACTTGTAAAACACCCTAGGATGTGTCATGCTAGTATCCTTTGACCCATGGATTAAGGCCTAGTCAAGAGTACCTTGTGGTGGGATAACTCCTTGGCTACCGTTTATTCCAAGGTGACCCTTGAAACCATGCAACCAACCATCATCCATATTCTACCACATTTTGTCAACAAAGGGAATGGGCACAAAAAGAAATTGTTTAAATTTGAGTTCAAGAAAAGAAAAGAAAAGAAAAAGTTTGCAATTGCATCAAAAGAAAAGAGGAGTAACAAAAATGAAAACTCCTATGCTTCAAATATAAGGCACCCTCGTTACTAATTGGGGTGACTTTGAAAATGTTCAAAAAGAAAATGCAAAAAGTTGAAAATTGTCAAGTATTGAAATGCCAAACATCAAAGAAATGGCAAAAGAAAGTGTTCTCAAATGTTATATGTCACAAGAAATTGGGGGGGGGGGAAACAACAACAAAGCAAACTCCCAAATGAAACTCAAATACTATCGATCCCTTTATCCATCATATCCATTTTTGTGCATGGTAGAGAGGGGACGACCCTTCTTCTTGTCTAGGCAAAAAGGGGAATTCCGCGATCCTCCATTGTTTCTAACACCATAGGGAGTCTATTCTTGACAAAAGAATTTAACGATTGAGGACAAAGGTACCCTAGCTTGACAGAACTTGGAGGTGATTTATTGGTATCCTTCTGTGCTTAGTAGTTTGAAGAAATTTCATCTATGAAGGAGTGTGTACCCTTGAATTGCTTCCCCTTGATAATTTCCGCCACTTAGATGAGGAAAGTGGCTATTCTTTTGTAGATGCATCCATTACTTGATTTTGTGTGCTTTAATGATTGGATGTGTCGCCATTTTGGCAAGACCCACCTTGCCTTGCAAGAAGGTATCCTACCTCATGGTTGTCTTGTTGTGAGTTGAAGGGGCGGAGTGAGACCCGCTAATTGTCTCATATCGGCTATGCTATTAGGTTAGTTTAAATAGAGGTCCTAATTTTGTCACCTCTTTACTCGGGACGAGCAAAGGTTCGGTTTGGGGATATTTGATGTGAGCATTATTTAAGCACATTTAGTCCCCGAATTAGCCTCGTTCCCATGCTTTTTAGCGCATATTTGGGTCATTTACTATCTTTAGTCCTTTGTTTTGCACATTCTTTGAGGGGAAGAAAAGATGAAAAGAAGGCTGTGACAGAGCTAAATTGATCGAATCTAATGACCAAGCATCAAAGAGAAAACAAGACTAAAAGGCCTTTGTACATATTATAGTAGATGGGCAATGATGAAGAAATCCTTGCATCCCCGACTAAATCCCGGAGGACTATTGGAAGAAGAGAGGAAGAAAAGAAGAAAAGAAGGTTGTGACAGAATCCGCTCGTCCAGCATAGCAAGACGCCCGTCCAAGACTTGAGGAATCCGAGCGTCTTAGCCATCAAGACGCTCGTCCAACCACGCGCCAATCCGCTCGTCCAGCGTACCATTCCGCCCGTCCAGCCACCACGAAATCCGCCCGTCCCGACCCCTTGGACGCTCGAATTCTCTTACAGGCCCATACGTCTTGTTCTTCCCTCCATGTAAGATGCGGATATTTATGAAAGACCGGCAAAAAGGAGACTCGCATCTTTTCTGAGAGGAGCGATTCCTCAAGGACTTAATCGTCATTTAAGCCCTTAGTAAACCCTAATTTGTGTACCTAATCCCCACTATAAGTACACCATTAGTCTAATTAGATTAAGCATGTTCTTCTTATCAATCTTTAGTGTAGTTTATATCGTTCTAATCACTTCTTAATCTTGTAATCAACTTTTAATCAAATATTAATACAAATCTCATTTCCTTAATTTCTCTTTTGTTCTTTTATTTTGGGTCATTAAAGATTATTTGGGTTATTATTGGGAGATTGACAACCTTCCAATCATTCATCAAGTACTTCTATTATTCTTTGCTTTATTTTGGAATCATTAGTAGGTATAATTCTCTTAATCCCTTTTTAATTATTGTTAATCTTTCTTACTTGTTCATCATGTTTTGCTTTGTTAATGTGATTGACAACCTTGTTAACATGTTAAACTTTATAATGGGTGAGTAGTTTCTTTAACTAGGGTTAAGGGGTAATTAGGGGAAACCAACATTGCGGGATGATTCATGCTTAATTTAATATGTTTTCATAGTTTATTTGCTTGCTTTTTGTGATCTCAACTTATGCACACGTTATGTTTGATGAAATGCGAGCCTGTGAATCCTTGCATTTATTACCCATCACTTACCTTTTCAATGAGACTTGTAAGACATAAACCAACTCGAGTCTCATTAGACCATGCATATAGTTGAGTAGGGAGGATTAAGTCAACTTGTAGGTGTTGTACAATCTAATCGATTCGGCTCCGGGACCCAAACTTTCCTAGGATTGTAAGATATAAACCAACTCGATCTATCACAACAATAATTGCTTGCTTATAATTTGAGAATATGTTTGTATGATCAATTCCCATGAATCCCCTATGACCCCATGACACCCTAGATCTTTTAATCAATTGTTTACATCTCATTTTAATCATCTTGCTTGTTTACTTTTATTGCTATTTAGTTTAGTGATCTTCTAATCTCAACCCAAATCGTGACACCCCTAGACACTCCTACTTGCAATCGAAAATCCTACATCAATACCCGTCCCTTGGGATCCGATCTTTACTTGCCTCTTTACTAATAGTAGAGTTGTTTGTGAAGTTATAAATATTGTTTTGGTATAGGTGCTCCTAACGATAAGTAACCGAAAATTAAGCTCCAAGTGAGTCCGACCATGCGCATGTTGACTTGGATCTCAGCATTATCCGCGTATTGTTTAGTGAACTCAATTACGGCATCATCCCAAGTGGCAATCTTCTTGTGCTCCAAAGAGTAAAACCATTGTTTAGGAATGGTGTTGAGAGATGAAGGAAAGATCCTTAGGAACATCTCGGGTTTCATGCCTTTGATAGACATGTAATCTTTGAAAGCACGAATGTGGTTCAAAGGGTTTTCATGTCCCTTGAATTTTGGAATGTCAGTCATGTTGAAGTTGGAAGGCAGTTGAGCATTTACCGCCTCATACTTACGATTGTTCTCCCTGTAGATGTCATCTGCCTTAAGGTACATTAGTTGCTCCTCCAAGTATTGGAGTCGTTTTTCAGCTTCAGTAGGACCTAGTGGGGGGTTGACTTCTTGTTATCCCACAAAGGTTGGAAGGTTATCATGCACGCTTATGTCAGGAACATCATTCTCTACAGGAGGAAGTCTAGTTTCTACAGCAACAATTCGGCCTTCAATAGCATTGAGGCGAGCATAAGCTTGGTCTTGGCTTGTTTGGAGACGAACGAGCACAGCTAGGATTAGATCATTACCATTTCCGGGTTGTCCACTAACACATGCGTGACTAGTTCCAGGCAGCTTGGAAACTGAGGATTGGAGAATGATGACGAAACAAAACACGATCGACCATTTTAGCACACTTACTCAAAAAGACTCAATTTGTGAAGTGGGAGTGTGCCACTGTGTTAAGTGAGGTTGGAAAATGACAAATTTTGAAACGTTTGTCCTAGACAACCGTAGTGTAGTTGTAAGAGTGTTGACTCGAGGTGAGTTTTTGAAATGGGTTTTGAGGCCCGAATTTTGACTGGACATTTGGACAAAGTTTCGACTCATTTTGTGCTATTTTAAGCCACTTTCGAAAATATTTACATATTAAAAGGGTTTTTGATTTTACAGAAATTTCGTCATGGTTTTGTTTACAAAATGGTGATCACAATGATACAAGCATTCATACAGGCATTATAACGGTGTGCTGAGTGCATTTAAAAGGGTTTTGGCTTAAAAAGATGGGTTGTCATACAAAGCAATCAAACCCTGGTTTGTGGAGAGGCCCGTGCCAAACATGAGTAAGGTCGGTTCCTAGTCCTTTTCCGCGAGTAGTAAGAGCCCTTGATACAAATATGAGTATGTACCACGGGACGATTGGTCGAGTGGGTTGGGTTGGGCCTAGGAAGGCCGAATAAAACGACCTAAGAAGGTAGAGTAATGAAAACTGACAACTATCTAATCCACAGCAGAGTCGCCAAACTGTGGACATTGGCCACGGGGGCGCTTGGGACAAGCGTTGCATTTGTGGAGTCGCCACCAATGTATTGTGGAAAATTGGAAACCGTTCGAATACCTCGTACCATGTCAAGACACAAAGTAGTGACATGAATACTAAGAACTCGTTACCCTTAGCATTCTATGTCTAGAATGACTCTCGTGGATGCCAATGAACACGGATGTTCACATTGATCTGGAGTAAGGGATGAGGGTATGTATTAGGAAGTCCTTTTACTGAACACCTAATCCCGCCCACCTCAATAGCGGCCTCCACTAATGATTGGGAATTCGTTCATATTTGATATGTTGTCGATTATATGCATGCAATGCAACAAACAACGTTTTAATCCTAGCATGTGAATTAAACTATGTCGGTGAACAAATAATTAGCACTTCATTATGTCGAACTGGAATTAGAATTAATTACATGTGAAAACAAATAAATCATACGAGAAACGATAAATAAAATAGTAATAATAAAAATTACAATGAATTACAATAATTTAAGTGATTTACGTCAAAAATACCCTCAAGACGGAAATTTAAAGAAAAAGAAAACAAAACTAAAGGGTTAAAAATAAAGTAACACAAATAAGACAGATTAAGTGTGATATTATGGTTAATAGTCAATTAATTACGTAATTAAAGGTTAAGTTAAAGCGAGAACCAAAATTCAGGGACAGAACTCACCTCAGAACAGGCACAACACTGCTGCGTCCCTTGGAAGTGGCGCAGCTATTACTGCGTCTGTTCTTGAGTTGAGCTCCGGCTGTGAAGTCAGAACCGCGTGTTTGTTAATGTTCGTTGGTACAGGTTGTGATTGATTATCGATATTTGACTCGAGTGAAAGTGATTTAACATATTAATTACATGTAACTGCCATAAAAGCGATAAACACTGATTAAAACTAATTAAAACGAGTTAAGAACAAATTATAAACGAATTAAAACAAATTAGATTTAATTACGATGGTGAGTAACGAACTTGAAAGAACTAAATATGGGCAAATCGAGTTTCTAAAATCCGGGTTTGATTTAGTGACGAAAACCCGCAAATATAGATTATAAGGGATTTAAGCCGTAAACAAAACGGGATAATTAAAAGGAATACATTAAAATTATTTTATGTTCAAAGAAAAGAAAGAAAATAAGAAAGTAAAGGAACAGAAGCGAGACAACAGAAAAACCGAGGAAGAAGAAGAAGAGTAGAAGCAGCGGCAGCCTCTGGAAGAGGCGCAACAGATGTTGTGACCCTTACAAGAGGCGCAGGTGCTGCTGCATTTCTTCTCGAAGTCTGGTTGCTGCTATTCCATAAGAACATCTTGATAAAAGGGCTTTAAAAGTCGGTTTATAATGTATTTTTGACGTGAATCTTACATTGATTGATACAAAAATAAAATACAATAAAAAAGATGGGATTTACACCCTCAGACTTACATGTTTGACGAAACGAGATTAACTAAGTTAACGTTTAGTGATTGCTCGACTCGAATGTATGTAGAAAGTGCCCTCGTTAGAGGATTTAGATTAAGTTGATTGATGTGTAGTGGTCAAATTGGTCGGACATGCAACGTGACTGGTACTCAGAATGATCTATGCTTACGTGGTCGGTTCATCAAGCACGTTGGCATCGAAAGCTTAGAGCACGGTCTCAGAATGCAAAGGGAGAAGCGAAGGGCGGACACTCGCGTGCAAAATATGGTGACCGAAGGTCTCTATTTATACTAAAATTTGTGAAGAGTTATGGAATGACTCAAACTTTGGAAAGAAATCACGGAAAAAATATAAAAATAGACAGAAACGAGCTGGCGAAAGGGCGCAGCAGCTGCAGCGATTCTTCTAAGAGGCGCAACATCTGCTGCGTCATTTCCCCCGAGGTTTCCTCCTACGGAAGAAAGATTTCCGCGTTTCTATTATGGAATTGCGGTAGATCTATACTTCCTTATTCTTTAAAATAGTATTACAATTATTACTATTATTACAATTACTACTATTATTAGTATTACGAGTACTACTAGTACTATTATTACTAGTACTATTATTACTATTATTATTATTATTATTATTATTATTATTATTATTATTATTATTATTATTATTATTATTATTATTATTATTATTATTATTATTATTATTATTATTATTATTATTATTATTATTATTATTATTATTATTATTATTATTATTATTATTATTATTATTATTTTATTTTATTTTTTGCAAGAAAGTTATGCTCATCTATATTCATCCACAAAGGGGAAATAAATGAGAAAGATCTTACAAAAACTAACCACCAACAAAAAGCAACTAATGGTTCATAGTCAAACTAGCTATTCGCAGTCCAACATCTAAGCTGAGGAACACTGCTAACAGAAAGACGAGTTTTTAAAACCCACTGAAGTTGAGTAGCAACAAGTTCAGGACTCCTAACACAACCTCTGAAGATACGATTATTCCTGTCCTCCCAAATATCAAAAACCAGACCAACCAGACAACTTGAAATGAGTATAAGCTTCCACTTGGGTAGGTAAGTCTGATGCAAAAGTCTGTATAGCCAGTCCTTCAAATTCAGAGCAGACCATGAGCCATGGAAGCCAAGCCATTGCAGCATCAATCTACGAACATGTTGAGAATACTGGCAGCAAAAGAATAGCTGCCTATGAGACTCAAGAGCACACTTACATAAGCAACACCAGTTGACAAGAGGGTATCCATGAGTATTTATCCTTTCAATAAGTAGATAGAACATGTAAAGTAGCCTGGAATATGCAAATTCGATGCTTAGGAAGAATCTCAGAGTAGGACAACACTCTTGTCCAGCCAAGTTTCTGATGTTTGGTCCTGAAAATGTCATAAGCTTTCTTGAGTACAAAGTGATCTTTCATGACACACGAGTTGAGCATATCCTGAGCAGCATTCTGATCACCAGTAGTGTCCAAGAGACAATCTCTAACTTTGAGGATAGCTCTCTAGCTTTCAACATGATGAGGCTTACTTTTAGTGGTCCACACTGAAGCTCCCATCATATTGTAACACCTGGTCCATTGATCCCAAATACCCTCCCTATCTTGGGTTAGCAACCATACTCATCTGCTAAGCAAGGCTTTGTTCCAGCTCAGAAGTTCTTTAATATTATACCCACCTTAATTCCATGGTAAACAAATAGATCTCCAACTTTGAAAGATCATTTTTCTTTTCCCAGTAGGAACTCCCCAAAAATGATCCTTACACGGTTTATTAACCATCTTAGCAACAATTCTAGGGAGAAGAAGAGCAGAACACCAGTAATTTTCAAGGCAAAAAAGGACAGAATTAATAAGCTGAGTCTTACCAGCATAAGAGAGGAGATTACCAGTCCAATGATGGATAACATACTGGATCTTATCCACCATGACTTTGAACATTTCAGGGGCCAATTTCCCAGGATTTAGGGTAACCCCTAAATATCTAAAAGGAAATCTCTCCTCAGAATAGCCAGTAAGCTCACCAATTTGCTTCCTAACAGCTGCATCCACCCCACCATAGTATATGCTTGTCTTGGCTGGATTTGCATGCAACCCAGAAATCTTAGCAAAATCAGAAAGACCCTGAGCTATAGCAGCAACAGATGGGACATCCCCCCTCACAAAGATCATAAGATCATCAGTAAAAATCAGATGGTTCAATCTAAGTTTAGCACACTTAGGATGGGATGATACTTGGGGAAGGAGATGGAGTCCTCTAATCTGGCTAGATAGTATTTCCATGCTAAGAACAAACAAATATAGGGAGAGTGGATCCCCTTGTCTAACTCCAGACTGTTCAGGGAAGAAGCCACTAATAGCACCATTTATCTTCAAAGAAAACCAAGTAGAAGTTATACAACCAATGATCCACTTAACAAATTGAGGAAAAAATCCCAAGCCTTGTAACATCTGCCTGATGAAGTCCCATTGAAGAGAGTCAAATGCCTTTCTATTATCAACCTTAATTAAGCACCTAAGAGATATTTGGCCTTGATTGTAACCCTTAATGAGATTTTGTGACATCAAAATATTTTCAAATATATTTCTACCTTTAATGAATGATGCTTGCTCTTTCCTCACTAAATCAGGCAAAACTTGTTGAAGCCTATTAGCTAGAATCTTGCTGATAGTCTTATACACTACAGAACAACAAGCTATAAGTCGAAAATCTTGGACAGTAAGAGGAACCTCTTTATTGGGAACCAAAGCAAGAAGACTAGTGTTTACCTTCCTCATCATTTTCCCTTTTCTGAAGTACTCGTCAACTGCAAGACAGAAGACATCCTCTATAATATCCCAAGAGTGCTTAAAAAAACCAGAAGAGAAGCCATCCTGCCCAGGACTTTTGATTGAAGAGATACTGAACAAAGAATGCTTAATCTCAATTCTAGTAATAGGAGCAATAAGAGCATCACCAGAAGCTACAAATGCTTTAAGGCCAGCAGAGATAATTTTTTCAGGTATTGGCTCCACTGGAAGAGACCCTCCAAGAAGCTCAGTATAATATTCAACAAAAGCACTATTGACTTTATCAATACCATATCTAAGATTACCCCTCTTGTCTTGTATCATACCTATAGTGCTATGGTGCTTCCTCAAGACAACTTTAGAAAAGAAGAAACTTGATGGACAATCCCCTTTCCTAATTTTGTGCCCCTTTGCTCTCTGAAATAAGATGTCTAATTCCTGTTTACTTAAGTCAGGATCTTGCTTGGCCAATTTTTTTTCTTGTGCTATTAAGTCAGGAGAGAACAAGTCAGCTTGGAGTGCAGTCTGACAGTTACCCAACTGATTCCTAAGCATTTGAACTCTATCAGAGATGTTGGAGAAGTCTTTTTTGTGCAAGAGTTGAAGAGAATGGCGCACTTTCTTCAGTTTTTGGAACAGCTGAAACATAGGTGTCACAAAACTAGAAGTATTCCTTGCATCAATAATGAAACTCTTATAGTCAGGATGATCCTGCCAAACATTGAGGAAGCTAAACCTCCTTGGAGTTTTACTGGCAGGAACCACAGAGATTAAGAGAGGAACGTGGTCAGATATTCCAGGAGGTAAGCTTGTAGCAAAAGAAGAAGGAAAATTATGTAACCAATCTGGGTTAACAAGGACCATGTCTAGTCTTGCCCAAGTTCTAGTGTCTACATCTTGCTTGTTAGACCATGTGTACTTAGACCCCATACTATGTATGTCATCCAAGTAACAACTAGCCAAACAAGCATTAAACTCCATCATATCCTGACTGGTTAACCACATTAAAGTCACCTAAAACCGCCCAGGCTTGAGTCATAGTGGCAGAAATGGAGGATAATTCATTCCACAGACCAACCCTAGCTCTAGGATCATTATAACCATAAACAAAAGTAATAGCTATTCTTTGAGTACTCGTCTTAAACCAGGCATCACAGTGAATCAACTGCTCATGAAGGACCACATTATTTATAACTACAGTAGAAGGGTTATAGAAAAGCTAAACCCTTCCCTGAATTTTATTGCTAACCACTACATAATTTGGAAAATGAGACATTATTTCTACCTCCTTATGAAATTGGACATGGGTCTCAACCAGGCTAAAAACATCAATCTTATTTTTGGATAAAAACCTACCAACCTCCAATTGCTTAAGGCTATCATTTAGCCCTCTAATGTTCTAGACTGCAACTCTCATGTTGTATCAGGGGGCATGGGTTCAACATTTTCCACCAGCTCCTGAACAGTGTCAAGTTGCCCTTCTGGAACACTTTTCTCCTCCTAAAGTACAATATATGAATTTGTAGTCACCACCTCAAAACTGGATGCATCAACTTCTTCTGAAGCCTTTTTTGGGCTTTACACAACATTTCTTTTACCCTTAGCCTTGTTGGAACCAGCCTTTGCCTTGCCAGAACCAGCGGAGCTAGGAGCTCCCACATCAGATGCCTGAACAGTACTAGGAGGAGAAGCAGCAGGTGCAGGAGTCTTCTTTTTCCACACAGTCTGCACTACAACCCTATCCTTGTTCTGCTTACAAAAATTCTCAGTGTGACCCAATTTACCACAACACTTACAGTAGAATGGTTTCCATTCATAAGTTATCTGCTGCACTATTTGTCCATGGTAAGGAGTATTGAGTATGATATGCTCAGGTAATTCAGTTACCAAATCTGCCTCCACTAAGACTCTTGCAAAATACAAACGTGCCTTACAAGTAGTGGCCATGTCAGCATACAATGGCTTCCCAACCTTACTCGCCATCTTGCTCAACAACACATCAGACCACAGCATAAGGTCCAACTCTGGGAAGAGTATCAAAATTGGGACAACAGAAAGCTTGTCCATCTCCTGGGAGAAATTTGGGGACCATGTTTTCAATACCAAAGAGTTACTACCCAGAGACCAGGGGCCACCCTTTAGGACTTCATCCATATCCCCAGCACTAGTAAATCTAAAGGAGAACCACCCCCTTCTGAAATACTGAACTGCAGGTAATGAAACATGGTTCCAAGACTTGGTAACATAAGCTTGCCTTTGGGCAACAGTAGGGCGTGCACCCAACACATTCCCCATTAAGGTATACTGCCAAAATCTGAACTCACCTTCCACATCAGCCTCTATAACATCATTCTCAGTAGAACCAATACTATGCTCACAAAAATGAAGACTCATCCCAACCTTAGGCTTCGATCACAACCTTATTCCAACCATGAGCCTCAATAGTAGGAACAGTTGCTGTGGTCACAGTAGTAGTCCCATTCTCCAAGCCCAGAGTTGTGTCAACAAGGGGTGGCTCAAAATTTGGTTCAATTTCCTCCATCAAAGCATCACCAGAAGCACGAAGCGAACTAATAACCGAATTATACGTCTTAGGCCGACTATGACTACGCGCTACTGACCCTATCAAACCATCCGAGATAGCCACAGTAGCGCCACTCAAATAGTCCATAAGGTGCTGGGCACGAAAACCATCCCTCCCACAAGAAGTACCGCGTGGGAAGCTCTGAATCGTATCCAAAACCACCGTCGAAGAGGCAACCAGAGGATGATGATCCCCAGACAAAGGAGGCAATGAAGGAGGCGGGGCGGCATGATGCTTCTCACGCAAGGCCACAAGAGTGGCATCGGAGTAGGGGGCGACCCTAGAGGAAGAAAGCACCCGGACAACAGCAGTATAGTGGCCATCACAAATCTTCCGCCGACATTGACGGAGGTTAAGCTCACTCAAATCCAGTTCCTCGTCCATATTATTATTATTATTATTATTAATTATTATTATTATTATTATTATTATTATTTTTATTATTATTATTATTATTATTATTATTATTATTATTATTGTTGTTGTTGTTGTTGTTGTTGTTGTTGTTGTTGTTGTTGTTGTTGTTGTTGTTGTTGTTGTTGTTGTTGTTGTTGTTGTTGTTGTTGTTGTTGTTGTTATTATTATTATTATTATTATTATTATTATTATTATTATTATTATTATTATTATTATTATTACTATTACAATTACTATTATTACAATTACTATTATTACTACTATTATTACTACTATTGTTATTACTATTGTTGTTACTATTATTGTTACTATTATTGTTATTGTTATTATTATTATTGTTATTGTTTATTAATGTTATTGTTTATTATTATTATTATTATTATTATTATTATTATTATTATTATTATTATTATTATTATTATTATTATTATTATTATTATTTATTTTAATGGAAGGATGCGCGCGGCTTTCATTAAAAGAAAAATAAAAGTTTACATGAAATTGGTGGGGAGCCGAGAGACAATATGGGCTCCCCCACCCTTAGCAATAGCAAAGCTAAGTCTAGTAAAAATGTAAGCGGCCACCCGAGTCCCCGCATCCTGAGATACCGAGAATTTCTGGATCCGCTTGAGCAAGGCAACAACATCCGAACCCAGCTCCCCAAGCGAAGAGAAAGAGAAAGGAAGGAAACCATATTATTATTATTATTATTATTATTATTATTATTATTATTATTATTATTATTATTATTATTATTATTATTATTATTATTATTATTATTATTATTATTATTATTATTATTATTATTATTATTATTATTATTATTATTATTATTATTATTATTATTATTATTATTATTATTATTATTATTATTATTATTATTATTATTACTAGTATTATTACTGTTATTATTACTAGTATTATTATTATTATTATTATTATTATTATTATTATTATTATTATTATTATTATTATTATTATTATTATTATTATTATTATTATTATTATTATTATTATTATTATTATTATTATTATTATTATTATTATTATTATTATTATTATTACTACTATTATTATTATTACTATTATTATTACTATTACTATTATTAGTATTACTATTATTAGTATTACTACTGAGGAGATGACGCAGGAAGATGTTCCTTCCGCATCTAATCCAGTTGTAATTCCTTCTAAACATGAGGTTAGGTAGAAGTAGTCGCCAGCCTGATAGATATTTGGGGGTTATCGAACAGGATGGTGATTATGACGTGTTGCTTTTAGAAAGTAATGAACTTGTAACCTACAAGGCGGCAATATCTAGTCCCGACTCTAAACAATGGCTTGGGGTCATGCGATCCAAGATGGATTCCATGTTCGACAATAAGGTATGAGACCTGGTAGATTTACCTGAAGATGTTAGACCTCTTCAGTGTAAATGGATCTTAAAGATTAAGGTTTGCATGGATGGACAAAAAGATGTCTACAAAGCGCGATTGGTGGCAAAAGGTTTTACTCAAGTTCATGGCTTATACTATGACGAGACTTTTGCACCAGTTGCAATGCTTCGATCCATTAGGATTATGTTAGCGATTACTGCATTTCAAGACTATGAAATATGACAAATGGATGTCAAGACCGCCTTCTTGAACGGGTTTCTAGAAGAGGAAGTGTACATGACACAACCTGAAGGTTTTGTGGATCCTAAAAATCCTAACAAAGTGTGCAAGCTTAAGAGATCCATTTATGGTCTTAAGCAGGCATCAAGAAGTTGGAACCATCGCTTCAATCATGCTATTAAACAGAATGGCTTTACTCGAAGTGTTGAGGAGCCGTGTTTATACATGAAGTTTAGTGGGACCAAGGTTGTATTCCTTGTATTGTATGTAGATGACATACTACTCATTGAGAATGATGTACCAATGCTTACTTCGGTAAAAGAATGGTTGAGAAATCATTTCCAGATGAAAGATTTGGGAGAAGCCCGACATATCTTGGGTACCCGGATCTATAGAGATGGAACCAAAAGGATATTAGCTTTGAGTCAAGAAGCTTATATTGATAAGATTCTTTATCGGTTCAATTAGAGGGGATTTATGCCAATAGGTAGTGGGATTACTTTGAGTAAGTCAGATTGTCCTACTGAGCCTAAGGATATTGAACACATAAAATCGATTCCTTATGCTTTCGTTGTTGGATCGATCATGTACGCTCTGATGTGCACCCGTCCCGACGTCTTGTATGCTTTGAGTATGACGAGTCGTTACCAAAATAATACATGTGAGTGTCACTGGATATCCGTCAAGAATATTCTTAAGTACTTGAGAAGGACTAATGATTCATTCTTGGTATTTAGAGGGGATTCTGAGTTAAGTGTAAGAGGTTACACGGATGCCAGTTTCCAAATAGATAAGGATGATATGAAATTCCATGCTGATTTTGTCTTTATGATAAATTGAGATGCGGTTTGCTGGAGAGGTTTTAAAGAGTCGGTCATTACGGATTCTACAACGGAAGCTGAGTACATTGCAGCATTTGAAGCTGCAAAAGAAGCTGTGTGGATTCGGCTATTTTTGGAAGGACTAGGGGTAGTTCTGACAGTCGAAGATCCTATCACTATTTATTGTGATAACAGTGGGGCATTTTTCCAAGCAAAAGAGTCCAAGTCTAGTAATAAGTCTAAACATGTACCCAGGAAATATCATGTAATTAGAGATTTTATTGAAAGGAAAAAAATAACAGTTTGTTAGGTTGGGACAGAAGATAATGACGCTGATCCTTTAACCAATTCATTGTCTCAAGCTAAGCATGATAGTCATGTAGTTTTTATGGGATTGAGACAAATGCCGGAACTGTTTTAAATTATGCGATATGTAATAATTAAGATGTTGTATTTATTATTTCATATATGATAATTGAATTTATCGTTTCTCTTATCTTCAGTTTTATTTGAAGTTATATACTTTATTTTATCCAAATAGGTTGTAGTGACAACGTCGAACCCTATTAAAGTGAACTGGATTAACATTGTATTTTGTCCCTAGTTACTTAATGAGGTGACTTCTCGGAGTGACTATATTGTAAGGCGATTGATGATGAGTTCGACTGTCATATGGCCATAGAGATAGCTGGTCGATTACATATACAGATTGTGAGACGATTTGTTGGACAGTGACCATTTATAGAGTCCTCATGTTGCCTGGTCGTGGCAAGGATTTCTAATTATTCCTTCCAGTCAATTCGTTAGACTTGCGACTATTTGTCTAAGTTGGTATAGTTTTTCAGTGGCTTTGGTTTTTGCTCTAGGTCGCACCGTAAAAGGAAGCCAGTGGGCATCTACTGGGTCATTGTGATCTGTATCGAACGAAGAAAATAGGTAAACATAATTGTCCACCCATGTCATTTATTT
Source organism: Silene latifolia (assembly GCF_048544455.1). NCBI lineage: Eukaryota > Viridiplantae > Streptophyta > Magnoliopsida > Caryophyllales > Caryophyllaceae > Silene > Silene latifolia. The sequence continues at coordinate 6,395,982 of NW_027413123.1, forward strand.
ATATCTCAAGGCCACTCGAGGAGAGGTGACTTGAAATGCGTGGCCATGCTCGGATGAGATCTATAGTAGATTATATGGCCAGACAGTCATTCTCCTAATCGAGGAAAACACTTTATGATATGATCACGTGTAAGAACGACCTGGAAGACATCTAGCATTAAGTGGGTGATATTTATTGGACAAGAGAATTGGTAGCGCACACTTGTGCCGGACAAGTCGGAGATTGTTGGAGTAAGTGTCCTCCACAATAGTAGGTCTACATATTAAATCTCGTACAAGGAATATCAGAGATTCATTTCACTACAAAAAAAACGTCTCGATGCGACGGACACACTGCGACGGAATAATAATCCGTAGCAAATTTAAACCTGCGACGGACACTGCGACGGACCTTATACTCTGCGACGGACTTGCGACGGACTTTCCGTTGCAGCCTATCTTCCAGCACCGCCAAATTTTCGACATGGCGGGAAGGTGCGACGGAAATTCCGTCGCGAGAATAAAATAATAATAAAGTCTGCGACGGAAATTCCGTCGCTATATTAAAATAATATTTTTTTTGCGACGGAATTTCCGTCGCAGACATTTTAAAGTGTCCAGCTGTACACCTCTTAACACGCTGGAAAAATAATATTATTTTAAGTCTGCGACGGAAATACCGTCGCAGGATTTATTATTATTTTATGTTTGCGACGGAAAGTCCGTCGCAAAGTCCGTCGCATGTTTTTTTTATACGGGAAGCAGCGTCTCCTCCCCCTCCATTATCACTCTTCAATTATTTTCCCCCAAATCACCCAAAACTCCGTCTCCCTCAATCTCACCACCACCACTCCCACCACCACCCTACTCCCCAAATCACTCCTCCTATTTCTCCTTTCCCTTTTCCCCTTTCTTCTCCTTTCCCCTTTCCTTTTTTTTTCCTTTCCCCTTTCTTTTTTTTTTTTCGCCGCCTTGCTCCCTACGCTTGAGTCGCCGCCGCGCCGTTTGGTCCCGCCACCGCCGCTCTTCTCCCTTGTCTCCATCTCTTAATTAATTTAAGGTTTATTTAATTTATTTTACTATTTTGATTAATTAGGGTTTATGGTTATTGTTTAAATTAATTATGATTAGTTTAGGATGCTTAGTATTATTAGGTTGTTTAGTTTAGTTGAAAGCCAATTTAGGATGTTTAGTATTATTAGGATTGTTTAGTTTAGTTGAAATCCAATTTAGGATGTTTAGTATTATTAGGATAGTGAAATTTAGTTAAAAGCCAATTTAGGATGTTTAAATCAATTTTATAATACTTAGTTTAATTAAGTTTAGGATTGGTAAAATAAATTAGTTTAATTAATATCTAATTTAGAATGTTTAGGATTATTAGGGTAGTTTAATTTAGTTAAAAGCCAATTTAGGATGTTTAAATCAATTTTATAATGCTTAATTTAATTAAGTTTAGGATTATTAAAATGATTTAGTTTAATTAAAAGACAATTTATGATGTTTAAACCAATTTAAGGATGCTTACTCTACTTTTGCTTAGTTTTATAAGATTTATTAGTAATTATTAAGTTTGTTGTGTACATTTGTGTCATGTATATTTTTTTTACAAATATTAATTCATCTTATGCTTGTGTTGTGATTGTTAATATATTTTTGACCTAGTACCCGTTCAGGGATTACACATTAGGTGTAATTCTTGAATAGTCCCCGTTTTGGGACTGTCTTTGAATCTTTTATGCCATTTAGGTGGTAAATACTCAATTTTTTCTTGATTGTTATGAGACAAAATTTGGTTGACATTTCCTTTAATGTTCTCCGAATACATATGTAGAGTGAGAATTCATTCTAAATAATGTATTTGGAGAACTGTAAGGAAGTGCTGCCGAATTTTTGTCTCATTACAATCAAGAAAAAAAATTGGGTATTTACTAATGGTATGAAAGATTCAAAGATGGGTTTAGGTTGGAGAGATAAGGACCCCAATACTGAAAGTATTTTTTTGCAGGTTGTGGTTGTTGTTGTTGTTGTTGTTGTTGTATGAAAAATTCAAAGATAAGTTTATGAATGCTCTTACCATTTTTATTAATAATTTTTATTTACTAATATATATGTAGATTTGCAATGAAGAGATTAGAACGAAACTGGATGTATGAAAGGTTGGATTCCAATAAAAAATTAAGGAAGGAATTCGTAATAGGGGTTAATAAATTCATTGATTATGTTAAGCAACAAGACGAATTCATTAGAAATAAAGAAATTAGGTGTCCATGTAGTAAGTGCAAAAATAAAAAGTTGTTAGTTGAACAAGAAGTACGAAAACACCTTGGTCTAAAGGGTTTTTGTGACAACTATTATGATTGGGTGTGTCACGGAGAGAAATTTGTTATTTGGTTGCTATTATTTGATGTCTAACAATGTTGAGGAATTTAGTTGGTTTCTATGGCGTCGAGGAGACGAAGACATGGTAGTAATAGTAATGCAGGAAACCAAGGACAAGGAAACGAGAATGAAGAAATACCAGCAGTTGACAAAATTCATCTCGATTCTCTTGAGCAAGATGGCGGCGTTTGGTTAGTATGTTATTTTTTCGTAATTAATTATTTTTATAACGATTTATATATATATATTTATTATCTTCTCATTCTTTTTTTTCAGGTTCAGTAATGAGAAAGTTGTGAGCCTGATATCGGATAATATTGGATGCAACTACAAAGAACATGCTCCTAACTGGAAATCGGCGTCATCTACTCTAAAGAAGGATTGGTGGAATTGGTTTGAGGTATTAGCAATTGTCATTTAATTTAATACTAGGTATTTTATTCATTTATTTTATATTTATTTACAATAAAGTTTATTTTCTAACTTTATTTTTTATTGAACAGTGGCGTGTTAGTTACGATCCCCGTGACAAGGCAAGGGTTAAGAAGGCTTGGGAAGATGCCATGAAGACCCGTTTACGGCAAATGATTTATCGAGCTTATCATAAGGAAGAGCATGAAAAGCCGGATTGGATTAGTGTTGACTTGCACCGTCAATTGAGGAATAGACCACTTGAAGATCCTACTTTCACGCCAAGATCGGAGCAGAATTCGGCCAACCGTAGGTCGGGAAGTGACGAGAAAGGGAAGGCGTTGGCTACTCACGTAATGGGTCGAAAAAACACTTTGCAATATATGGACTCAATGGTAATTTCTTCACTTCCTTTTTTAATTTATTACCTTTTTTTTCTTTAACTTTATTTAAAGTTAGTAATTATATTTAACAAGTATCAAAATTGTAGATTGATAAAGATGGGAAAGGAGATATTCCGTCCGCTTTGCAAATGTTGGAGAAGACAAGGAAGCATAGCACAAAAGGATGGTTATCCAAAAAAACTGGTCAACTCTTCGTAAGTTACTAAAATTATTTAATTTTTAACTCATTTTTTCAATCATGATTATTTAGTAGATGGTATCTAATCTTTCGTTTTTTATTGATATAGGGTAAAATCATCACAAAGAAAACTCAGCTTCAGAGTCAAGGGGTCGAGAACATCGATGATAATGAGATTTATATTGAAGAACATGGAGGATTTGATAAGAAAGGTAGAGTACTTGGCGCGGGAAATGCAGCACCACAAATTTGGGAGCACCACCGCCGCTCGACTGGTAACCTCTTTTCTACTCCTCATACTCCGGGTTTTGTTGGTAGAGTCGCAAAAGAGAATGCCCGACTTAAGCAAGTCGAGGCCGAACAATCTCAAAGGCTTGCGGCAATAGAGGAGTTTTTGAGCCAACAAGGTTTTACCACTCAAACTTGCAACCCCGGAGGTCCATCTCAAAATAGGAATGACTTTGATGATGATGGTGGCGACAATGCTAGGCCTACTCCTACTCCAACTCCCGTGTATTGATGTAGTTGTTTGTTGATTAGTAGTTATCATTCATATCCCGTAGTTTATGGACTTATTTGGCTTTCTTTGTTGAACAATTATTGTACTAAACTGTTGTAAACATTTTATTTTAAGTTAATGCGAAGACGTTGTTTGGGAATCTCGTCTTGAACGAGTTGTGAATTTGTCAATTGCTGGATTTTCTGTATGTTTGTAGGACACCGGGAGTAATGTAATTGCTTTCAAAGCAATTTGGGCGCTGGAAAAGCGCTGTAAACCCACTGGGCATTTAATCCCTGCGACGGAATTAGCGACGGAAAATCCGTCGCAAGGTTTGACTTCCTGTTTGACTTTGTGACCACGTGTCCTTCAATGAACAGTGATCTGCGACGGATTTTCCGTCGCAGATTTTGACTTCCTGATTGACTTTAGTGACCACGTGTCCTTCAATGAACAGTGATCTGCGACGGATTTTCCGTCGCAAGGTTTGACTTCCTGTTTGACTTTGTGACCACGTGTCCTTCAATGAACAGTGATCTGCGACGGATTTTCCGTCGCAAGTCACTAGTTTACGACGGGAATTTGCGACGTACTGATCCGTCGCAGGTTTTTAGCAGCGACGGAATTCCCGTCGCAAAACCAAAATTTGCGACGACATAGAGCGACGGATTAAATCCGTCGCAAGTCCGTCGCAAGATCTATATTTGCGACGGGATTGACATATTTGCGACGGCGTTTTCCGTCGCTATGGAACCTTTTTTTTGTAGTGTTTTATATATTTGTCAGTTGATCAACGTTCATCAGTAACACTCGGCTAACTAGAGTTTGACGTTACTGTCGTGTGACGGCGGTGATCAACTGATCCCTTTAGGTCACACCTATAGGATGACGCCCAAATGGAAAAGCTAATTATTTGTATGAGATAAGATTTAATTAATTCCTGGAATTAATTGACTTTTAATAAGTCAAGTGAATGTCTTATTTGTTGACGATTTACGAACTCGAGACAAGGGGATTTGTTATTTAATTATATGATAATTAATTAATAAATATTAATTAGAATTTATTAATTAATAGTTAATTAACTAAATTTCTACGGTGTGTGTGTATATTGTGAGGCGGAGGTAATTAGCTATTTAAATTTACAAGAGGTTGTAAAATTAGTTAATAAGGGTTCATAAGACATATTTTATATTGATAAAATAGTCTAATAATTACTTAATAGTTAGTGGTCATTAGTTGATAATTTGTATTATTTAAGTGTTAAATAATGAAATTAATATTTAATTATATAAGATAATTAAATATAAGACTTATAAGCATTTGTAGGACAAATGTCGAAAATCAAAATGGGCCCAAATGGGCCATGTGAACCGGTTTTAGGATGCTCTTTTAAGAGCTACACTTGTCAAATGTTTGGCAAGATTTCACATGGCATGTTCCTATCATTTGTTTACATTTATTCCCTTATAAATACCCATCTTATGCAATTCATTTGGTGATGAAAAATTGAAGAAAAATTTGTCCTTTGTACCTCCATTTGGACAGTCCAATATTGAGAGCCAAAGACCAAATTTTTCCTCTCTTTAACCAAATATTCTCATCTCATAATCATCATATAATTCACATAAATAATATTATAAATTAAATATTATTAGAGTAATATTATTTGTACTAAAATACAAGGTTGTCCCATAGATTATCTAGTTAGTAATTTATAGGACAAATTTAGTTTAAGTCTTGGAAGCCACCAAGAGGAGGTTTCCTACCATGGAAACTTGAAGATTGGAAGATCATCCTTGTTATTTTAACTCAAGAACAACACAATGAAGGACTCCTTGTGTTGTGCCCATATTTTCCTAAATCAATGTAAGGAAAATTCTATCTTTATCAGTTATAAGCCATCTTATAATCTTGCATGTAACTAGATCCACATTAAATAAATTAACAAGTAATTTTGTTACTAATTAGAGATGTCTAATTAAGGGTTTAACACCTTTCAGCATCATTCAGCATGCTCCTAGGACCCTCTTGGATCCACGATGCCAAAGCTGTCACTTCTACCCTTCACCAGAAGATTAGGGTCCCCTTTAACGGAAAGACAATCACCATTCCCGCATCCCCAATCAAAGTTGTCATGGAAAAGGGGATAGCCTCTGAAACAAATGTGGTAGGCCGAGATATGCTGCTAAAATAGCCGGTTTTTCAAGGTTAAAGATGAGCACAATTACAAAGATTCCAAGAGAAAATGTGTAACACCCCCATTTATCTAAGAGCCTTTAGCTAGACATTCCTAGATAAATAGGACTGTTACCATCTCGGTTTCCCGAAGTAGTGAATAACAAAGATAAACCAAAGTACTTTATTATTACTTTAGTTATTACATGTTATTACAACTTAACCAAACTAAAACTTACGATAAATTAAATACAATTCGCGACGGAAGATAAACAAGTGAGTTAAATAATCTATGTGGTCTAGACTTCTAGGTAGACTGGCCAATCCTCACGCATTCCCATAAGCTCCCAAATCACCTAATCTTTAAGACCTGAAATATCTGCTCGCCATTATGGTTCATCACAGGTGTTCACGAATACACGGTCAACCACGAGGTTGAGTAGGAAAATCAAACAACAAATACAATATGATACGATAAGGCCCAAACTAAGATCGTCACACACACGCACACGGCTCAACAATGAGAACCATAACACGCCTCAGCCAAACACGCCACACACGACACCATATGGTGTACTGCTCAGGTCCATGGCCCACTCCTCACGCCACCATGCCTGTCCGACCATCATACGTACAAGACCACGACACTTACACATCTCCGTGCCTGACCGACCAAATAATCTCAATTGCAATATCAATCTCAATGTCAATCTCTTTCATAACCAATCAACAACAGAAAACCAACCAACAAGATAATAATAAGATCATAAGACAACAATGATAATAATATGCTCAAAACAACAATTACGACGATGTGCTTAAGACAACAATTACAACAATAATCCATCTTTCAACAATTCCCCAATTACCAATATAGTAAAGTTGAGTAGTTAACCTACCTTGCAAGCAAATCTGATTAAGCAGCTTAAAACAATCCAATAATCAAGCAACCGATTCCAATTATACTTCCTTAACAAATCGTCACCTAATATACATATTATAATCTTTTCATTAATTATTAAATATGTTATTCTATTATTATTTATTATTTAGTTATTTATTATTATTAAAGGATTACGATATTAAACCCGATTATAAAAAACCCGAGTTACCCAATTAAAAACCCGACTCAAGCAACAACCAACAACACTACCTTATACAAGGCTCCCACACGTCTCTTTATTTGCTCTTTCCGTCTCTTAAAACAACTTCTAATTTTGTCGCTTTATTTGCTATTTCCGTCTCTTAAAACAACTTCTAATTTTATGAATTATGTTTCAGGTATTAAGGTATATATAGTCTAGATTTTAGAGAGTATGTGAGGTCAATTAGGACACTAAGAACTATTACCTTATTTTACTTTCTATAGGAATTACCAATATAATTACGTAGTTGCTCTTTCATGGACAACATTTACTCTTTCATGGACTTTTTTTCATAATGTTTCCAAACACTATCCTTCCTCTCAACTGAATAGCCAACATTTTCTCTCTTCTCGTTCTCCCCAAACTTAAATCAAATTTCTCTCAAAATTTTCAATTATGAATGCTAATTTTCCATATCGAACAAATAACTACCCATTCTATCAACAAATTATAGTAATTTTTGGTGGATTTAATTGAATTCATCAGTTTTATCTTAATTAGGGTTTTAATAATTTTATTGGATTCAACTGAAAAATTGTTGTACACGACGGAAGGTTCCCATAGCATATCATCATTTTGTAAAATTTAATTTTCTTGCATTTGTTACCGCATCACTTTCCCAGTAGCATGCAAGTGTGATGAGAAATGCTTATTTGTCATTTGTCAGGGCCATTTTTCCCCTTGTTGACTACATTGCAAACCTCGTGTATTGCTAAAAAGTGGTGCGAGATGAGTGGGCGACTGGGTGGCGTGCTGTGGGGCAGGGGTGGTGGCAGCAGGGACGGTGGTTTGTGGCAGGGGTAGCGGTTGGGTGGTGGAGGGAAGAAGTTAAATTGGAGAAAAATTGAATTGAACAGGAAATTGAAGAGTAGGGATGTTGAAATAAAAAGGGTAAAATGGTAATTCATGTACATGATTGAGTAAATCATGTACATGAAAGAGCAATACCCTATAATTATTACCAATATTAGTCTTAGCATAAGTAGGATTTCCATTTACTATCTTTACTAATTTTATTATTACTATTATACTATTATTATTAATATTACTATTGATATAATTATTAATATTACTTTTACTAATATTAATTCCTTAATTATTTATTATTAAATCCCGATACAAAAGCCCGTATCACATACATATAATTCGGCCATCTTGCTCATACTACACGGTCACACGGCCCAATGGCCCTATAATTAGTTAGGTCTAATTCTCGACTTGTTTACTTATACTTTATTATTTAATTAGACGTCTTACTTGCATTTAATATTGGAAATGTTATTAATTAACTATGTGAATTACATTAGTTATTCTTATTAAATAACTTATTAAATTACGGGTATTACAAAATGACAACAAATGGTCCCCTTTTGTGTCTCCTAAATTAAAGGTGCCAAAGCAATTGAAGAGGAAGGACAATAATTCAAGGGATGCCAACACACAGAAAAAGGGCTGCCATCAGCCATATACATGGCTGCCAAGCCTACTCTAATTTTGTCATGTGTTTTGCTTTAAGTGTAAAATGTCAACTTGTACTTTTGTCTTGTTTCTCTTTTAATTATGGCCTCAGGATTTAATGTTAGATGAAACTTGAGTCTCTATATACAGAGCTCACCTATCCCTTGTAAAAATCAGATTAGTTGAAATGAATATATGAGATTTTTGAAAACCCTAAGTCCCTTTCTTAGTGTTTGGACATTTCTTCTTGCTTAGTGCGGAAAATCCCTCATTACTTAGTGTTTGAGGAGGAATTAGTTCATGCTTAGTGATCTTGAACGAAATTCCGAGTCTTGAGCTTGCTTCATGATATCGCTCAAGTCATATCCTTCTATCTTTTCCATTTTATGTTGGACAAATAAGACCCCAAAAAACAACCCAAACCGACACAATACAAACACAAAAAAAAACAGCCTGTTTTCAGCCCAAAGCAACATTCCGCCTGACTGTTACTTTTGTCATTCGGGTCTTGTAATATGTGGTTTGTTAGTTGGGTTTGTTATTGGTCGTGGCTCCTTCTCTCTTTCTCGTTTACCATAATGGGAGGGTGAGGTAAAGCCAAAGGGCTTCCGGGACCGTCCTATCCTTAACTTGGTTTTAGGCTTCTTTTTATGTTATTTTTGTGTCATTTTCGACGGTCTGAAATTATGTTGCAATTTGTTGCTTTTTTGTTGACTTTTTTGAGACTGTTTTGGGCTGATTATGGACCACCTCTTTATTTTACTCCAGTCTCTCAGGTTACTGAGGAAATCAACGATGAAATGTGGGGGTTCCAAGCCGTGAATGTCCTAACCGACGACCCAGCACCTTCCGATTGTGACCCGTTCTCAAACCTCACGATCAACCGTATCTTGCTGAACCTCACTACCCCTCCTTTTTTGATATTCTATGGTATACCCCTAAACTCTATACATTAATCTATACCATGACCTTATTTATCGTCTTTGCTAACTAATTTTCTTAAATGACCTATTAAATCGTCTATTTATCATTCCAATTACTCGATAACCTATTCATTTACATATTAGTTCGTCGAATTACTCATTAGCCCAAGAAATAGTTTACGAAACAAACTAAAAGTTCAAAAAATCTTCATTCTCATGTCATGAATCATAACAAATATTTTTAATATTAGTTGGTGCTTATTAAAAGTGATTTGTGATGTTTCTCATATAGAATGGTGATACAACATTAATAAGTTAGAATAAAGGTTAAAATACGGTCGTTTGATAGTGATAAAGTTAATGGAGAGTTAAACGGGGTTATGATGGAGAAATAAGTAAAAAGTTTAGCGGTACAATGTTGAATTAAAAAAAAAAGAAGGGATACAACATAGAAAATCGAAAAACACGGGGGTACACCATAGAATATCCCTATTATTATTATTATTGTTGTCGTTGTTGTTGTTGTTGTTGTTTTTGTTGTTGTTGTTGTTGTTGTTGTTGTTGTTGTTGTTGTTGTTGTTGTTGTTGTTGTTGTTGTTGTTGTTGTTGTTGTTGTTGTTGTTGTTGTTGTTGTTGTTGTTGCTGTTGTTGTTGTTGTTGTTGTTGTGTTGTTGTTGTTATTGTTATTATTATTATTATTATTATAAAAAAAAATGCAAACTTTTATTAATCAACCAAAAGTTTACAAGAAATTGGTGTGAAGCCGAGATACAATCTGGGCGCTCACTCTCTTAGCAATAGCAAAGCTAAGTCTAGTAAAAATAAAAGCACCAGTGCGAGCACCGACATCCTGGAACACAGAAAATTTCTAAATCTGCTTGAGTAAGACAACAGTATCTGTCCCCAACTCCCCCAAAGAAGAGAAAAAAAGGTAAGAACCCATAGCCAACTGCCTCGCACAAGCTCTGATACTTGGCACATTTGCGCTGAGTCGTATCAAATACCACGCCACCGGGAATAAAGTCAGACATGCCAGACTGAGTCAAAGGAGATGATCCAGTCAAATCCACACACACATCCTGTCCCCTGTCCCAAGAATAAAGCAAAAGATCCGCCGGACGTAGATGCCTATCATGACCATCGATCAAACCAATATCCACCTCCTTACTGTAACACCCCGTAAATTTGGACCGTTATTATATTTTAAAAGTAATATTTTAAATCAACTTTAATTTAATATTAATTTATTTGAAAAAATAATAATTCGATAAAATATAATTTTATTTTATTTTGAAGTAATATAATTATTTTTGATAGTTTGGAAATGTTTAAAAGTAATTTAAATTATATTTGAACCTTTTCTTTAATAAAAGGTTATTTCGATGAGAAGTCGTAAACATGGGATTTTCTATTTCTTACGGTCGTTGGGTAAATGAGTTAGGATATAGGGCATATGGGTACTTAATTTTCTAGTAAACTCGTGTTTAAAAACTTTAGCGTTTTCGAAAATCGCGTTTGACGAATAATTTGATTTTCCGTCAAAACGAATCAAAACCGGTTTAATTTAACTCGAGATGATTTTAAAAACGAGCGAAATTTCTTAACGATGAAGAAACGTACGTATAATAAATAGCTAGCTAGCTGGTTGCTCCCTCATTTCTCACGCAACATTCTTTCTTCTCCCTTCCTTTTTCTTCTTTTCGTTCTGTTTTAATTTTTATCAGATTTTAAATTTATCCTGCCACTCCGTTTGTCATCCGTTATTAATGATTTTCGTTCCATATTGCTGCTCCCATCGTTCCTGTTAATCCATTGTAAGTAAAATTCATTTTCATTACGAATTTTTACAAACCCAAGTTATATTTTCAGCTTTATTTATTATAAGACGGTTGTAGATGCTAAGATAGACGGTCTTGTAGAAGATTTGTTAGTCATAAATGATTAGTTCAATCGAAAAAAGGTAACAATTATAGGTTACTCGATTTTACTTGTAAAAATATGTTTATTTCGAATGCTGGTTAGTCTGTTTTATAATTGAGACGGTGTATAATTATATATAGGGATCCTTATGGATGTTAATTAGTCAGTTGTTTAGTTGAGACGGTGTATACTGATATGTGGAGATGATTGAGACGGTGTATACTAACCTCTAGGGATCATTTGGGATGCTAGCTAGTAAGTGGTATATTTAAGACGGTGTATGCTGACATGTATGGATTGTTTTGGACTGATTTGGACTCTGTGTTGGGGCGATTTTTGTAGTCTTTAGGGACTGTTTTTGAGTTGCTTTATACTTGTGGATTTCCGCTCTAAAACCGTTTTAAATGCTGACTTAGTTGGCTCAGCTAGGACTGTTTTTAGGGGCGAGAATGGAGTCTTAAGGGGATGATTGGTACTCTGTTTTGGGCAGGGACGAGAGCTGTCATTGTGGGTTTTCACTTTGCATTTGAGGATTGGAGTTGAGGTCGAACTTAGGCATCTTTTGTGTTCTGTTTTGGACTGATTTTTGGGTCAGGTTATGAAGTAGGGTGAAGGGTGGCTATGGGTAGTCGGGTGGTGGTTGTGTCGGACTCCTAGTGGCCTGGCTGTAGCTTAGCTGTGGCCTGGCCGTGGCCTAGGCAGTGGCCTAGCTAAGTCACGAGTTTGAGTCCATGTGTAGTTGGTGGTTAGGCCGAGTTTGAGGTTGTCATAATAACTTGTGGGCCGTATCTATAAATTGTTTTGATGCTAGTTTGGTTTATTTAAAATATAATTAAATAACCGTCTCTTATTTTATATAACGATAATTCGTTAATATCGTCCTTTCACATAATTATTTTAGGTGACTCATATGTGGTTGAAGATGAAGAGTAATTTTGGGTTTTAGAAGCTTTCTCAAGTTATTGCTTGTCTCTTTGCTAGCTTAAGGTAACTATTCCGAGTTACTCGACGAATTAATGTCACATTAGTAGTTGATGTTGTGTTTGTTGTTTGTTAAGTGTTTAGGTGATTGATAATGTGTTACTTTCGTTTCTCACATGATAGAAATTGGAAATAGCATGAGAATGATATTGTGATAAATTTTGTGATTTGGGCCAAAGTAGGCCAAGACTCTGAGCTGGGCCAGATTGACCGAACGAGTTTGGTCAAACTAGGTTTAAACCGGTCAGCCTCGATTTGACCGATGACCCGTCGCGGGACTCGGGTCGAGGGTTTGTCTTTGAGGTGAGATTGGTTGTTATTGGATGTTTTACGTTGATGCCTTAATATTTGTGACTATCATTTCACATGTTGGTTGTTGGATGAATTGGTTGCCTTATACTTGAGTCTTGTTGTCTCTTTGCCATTTTAGCTTGTTCTCATGAATTATGAGATTAACGGTTAGCTGGAATTTGGATTATTATTGATATTGGAGATTTTATTGGATTGTCAGCTGAATATGCTCTTGCGTAGCCTTTCATATACTAGGGTGTGTATGATCTTTTTTGTGTACAAGTGATCGAGGCCATTTCGTGTTCACAATTAAGCATATGTGGTCGTTGGTCAATGGTCGATACAAAACACAATTTATACTTCACAAACAACTCTACAATTAGTAAAGAGGCAAGTAAAGGTCGGATCCCAAGGGACGGGTATTGAAATGAGAATTCTATTGTAACTAGTAGTGTCTAAGGGGTGTCACAAATTGGGTTGATGTAGAAGGTCACTAAACTAAAATAACAATGGAAATAAACTAGCAAGATGAATAAAATAAGGGGTGTAAACAATTGATTAAAGGCACAAGGGTGTCATGGGTTCATAGGGGAATCATGGGATATGATCATACAAACATGTTCTCAAATTATAAGCAAGCAATTATTGTTGTGATGGATTGAGTTGGGTTATATCTTACAATCCTAGGAAAGTTTGGGTCCCGGAGCCGAATCGATTAGATTGTACAACACCTACAAGTCGACTTAATCTTTCCTACTCAACACATGCATGGTCTAACAAGACTCGAGTTGGGTTATGTCTTACAAGTCAAGTTGAAAGGATAGAAGATGATAGTAAATGCAAGGATTCATAGGCTTAGCATTTCATCAAATATAACATGTGCATGTATTAAGATCAAAACAAGCAAGCAAATAAGATATGAAAGCATATTGATTTAAGCATGAATCATTCCCCATGTTGGTTTCCCCTAATCACCCATTAAACCCTAGCTAAGAGACTACTCACTCATTATCATATTGATCATGCTAGAAAGGTTGTCAATCGTACTAACATAATGAAACATGATGAATAAATGAAAGTAATTAACAATAATTAAAAAGGGATTAAGAGATTATACCTACTAGTGATTCCAATAATAAAGCAAGAATAATAGAAGTACTTGAATCCTAGATTGAGAGGTTGTCAATCTCCCAATAATAACCCAAATAATCTTCAATTACCCAAAATAAAGGAAGAACAAGAGAGAGATTAAAGAACTAAAACTTGGATTAAAACTTGATTAATACTTGATTACAATATTAAAGAGAGATTTGATTGATATTAACTACACTAATTATTGATAAGAAGAACATGCTCCTCTAATTAGACTAATGGGGTATTTATAGTGAAAATTAGGGAGGATGCATTAGGGTTAACTAAGGGCTAAACTAGTAATTACACTTTTTAAGTTGAGCAAGGAGAATCCGGTATTTTCTGAGAGAAGGGCTTCTCTTTTCGTAGCTTGAAGAATGAAAATCGTCTTTGTCATGAAATCCGTGCGGATTGGAGTCGGGACGGCCGGATCTGGGCTGAGGAATCTGAGCGGATTCAAGAGAGGGACGCTCGGATTGTCTTTGGGGAATCCGAGCGGATTCCAAGGTGGGACGCTCGGATTGGGCTGGACGGACGGGCGGATTTGGTACAATCCGTTCGGATTGTTGGTCGCCTTCAATTCTTCTTCTTTTCTTCCCTTTTCTTCATAAATTCCTTGGGGATTTCCTCGGGGACTCAAGGATCCTTTTCTCAACATTGTTCTTCTACTATGATATGTACAAAGGTCTTCTAGTCTTGTCTCTTCTTGATGCTTGGTCATTGAATACAATCAATTTAGCCTCGTTTTGCCATGAAAATGCAAGATTCTTACTCCTTTCCTACCAAGGGATCAAAATCTCAAAGAATATGCAAAACAAAGAACTAAAGATAAGAAATGACCCAAATAGGCACTAAAAAGCATGGAAACAATGGTAATTCGGGGGCTAAATATGCGCCAATTATGGTCACATCAAATATCCCGAAACCGAACCTTTGCTCGTCCCGAGTAAAGAGGTGACAAAGACTAGGACCAATACTAACCTAACCTAATAATAATAGCCGATATGAGACAATTAGCGGGTCTCACTCCGCCCCTTCAACTCACAACAAGACAACCATGAGGTAGGATGCCTTCTTGCAAGGCAAGATGGGTCTTGCCAAAATGGCGACATATCCAAACATTAAAGCACATAAAATCAAGTAATGGATGCATCTACAAAAGAATAGCCACTTTCCTCATCTAAGTGGCGGAAATTATCTACAAGGGAAGCAATTCAAGGGTACACAATCCTTCATAGATGCAATTTGTTCAAACTACTAAGCCTAGAAGGATACCAATAAATCACCTCCAAAATGTGTCAAGCTAGGGTACCTTTGTCCTCAATCGTTAAATGCTTTTGTCAAGAGTAGACTCCCTATGGTGTTAGAAACACTGGAGGATCGCGGAATTCCCCCTCTTGCCTAGACAAGAAGAAGGGTCGTCCCCTCTCTACCATGCACAAAAATAGATACGATGGGTAAAGGGATCGATAGTAATTGAGTTTCATTTTGGGAGTTTGCTTTCATTTTTGTTTTTCCCCCCAATTTCATTTGGCATTTGACATTTGAGAACACTTTCTTGCCATTTCTTTTTGATTTTTGGCTTTTCAATACTTGACAACTTTTTTGCATTTCTTTTTGAACATTTTCAAAGTCACCCCAATTAGTAACGAGGGTGCCTTGTATTTGAAGCTTAGGAGTTCTATTTTTGCTCCTCTTTTCATTTGATGCATTTTTGCAAACTTTCTTTCACTTTTCATTTCATTGAACTCAAATTGATTTCTTTTTGTGCCCATTCCCTTTGATGACAAAAATGTATGGTAGAACATGGATGAATGATAGATGTATGCATGGTTTCAAGGGTCACCTTGGAATAAACGGTAGCCAAAGAGTTATCACACCACAAGGTACTCTTGACTAGGCCTTAAACCATGGGTCAAAGGATACTAGCATGACACATCCTAGGGTGTTTTACAAGTATTCTAACAAGCAAAGTCTTAAGAATAAAAAGCATCTACTAGGGCCTATATACACTTGTCAAGCTTCCCAAGTAGACGGTTTCGCAAAATTTTTCTAACCATGCAAACTACATGCCATGATGAAACTAACATATAAACATTCTAATGCATATGCTTCTACCAACTAATATGTCATATAAACTAAATGCAAGTCCTAAATTCACATTGTTATACCGCATCAATCAAAATAAAGCCACATAGTCATTAACATAAAGAGGAAAAAGGAGATTGGAAAGATCATACCATGCGGTCTTCAATATCCTCATGTCTCGGATGTGGCGTAGTCAATCAAAGTGAACAAGGATGAAACAAACACAATATATACAAGACAATATATACAAAGGAAATGAACTTGTTTTTGGTTTTTCAATTTTTTAATTTTTTTGGTTTTTTGAAATTTTTCAATTTTTATGGGTTTTTGAATAAAAGTTAAGTGTTAGAATTCCCATCCCCACACTAATATGGGCATTGTCCTCAATGGCCAAAATGATGGAAATTATGCAAAAATGATGCATGGTTTTTGTTATGACAGAGAGGATAATTTAGATTACCTCCCGTTGTGTATGCATTAACTTCCCCAAACCAAATAAGACACTATTGCTAATGTCAAAGTATTGGGGTAGTTCATGCACACACTATGCTATGCATGAAACTAGATTGTCATTTTGGATTTTACAAATGGGAACAATAAAGAACACCTCAATGGTACCGAGGTGTGAGTCCTTTGATGTTGCTAGGACTCCTCCAACAAATGATCAAAATGAAATAAAATACAAAGAAATAAGATACAAAGTTCTTTTCATGAAAAATAAAGATAAAGAGGAGAGATGAGAAAACTTCACTTGAACAAAGGTGGGTGCCTCTTGCCCGCTCCACCTAGCTATGAAGTAGTCTCCTAGATATCGACATCATCTCCTTCAATATCGGTATCCCAAATATCCTTTGAAGCATCACTTAAACTTGGATCCATGAATTCATCTTCACTCTCAAGCTTCACCGTATCACCTCCACAAGAGTCCCCACTTTCTTCCCCTTTGCGACCGTTCGCTCCTTCATTAGCTTTCTCCGAGTTAGGAAAGAGCAATTCCATTTGAGCCCATGAGGGGAAAGCTCCTTCCTCACTAATCCGTCCTTTTTGAGCCATCTCATAGTATTGGGGGTAAAGAGCATAATAAGTATCCACGGAGGTCTCATATTGACGGTAGTGTAAATCTTGCAAAATTCCCGTGACAAAGTCGTCACGGGGGAGGATGAAGGGATTTGGATGGTTATATGGTTGGTAGGGGAAGGGGCAAGGAGGCACTTTTATCTTCTCATTTTGAGTTTGTTGTTCTTGTTGTGGTGATGGATTTTGTGGAGGTGGAGTTTGCCTTTTTTTACTTGGGATGAGGTAGGAGGGCATTGGGGACAAGCTTCCTCTTCTTGGGGAGACCCGTGGTAGATCATGCATTGGGAGATAGAGTGGATCGCTCCCTTTTGTCAACCACTTTATCTTCTTATCAACCCCCTCAAGGGTTATCCAATGGTGTTGGACGATAAGGAGATCTTCATTAATTCTCGTGTTCCCCGCAAGTGGACTGTACTCATTGTTCTCATTGACCCTTGGGTTAAAGTGCTTTGCAAGTCTAGTGATGAGTCCACCATTCACTATGTGCTTCATTCCATCATCATTCCCATTTCGGAACTTTGCCCATTTCTCTAGCATAACTAGAGGTGCATTGAATTGATACCCATCTCTCCCTTGAATGTTGAGGTATGATTCCATGAATACAAGGTCCAATTGGTTGACAATGGCCGGATCACGGCGGGCGAAAAGAGTACCCGAAAGAAATCTATATGTAAGCCTCAAGATCGGGTTTTGGATGTGAAAAGCAAGACACTCTTTGGTAAGAATGAAATCCCGGCCCGTCATGGCCCTCCACAATGGTGCAACATTATACTTTTTGGGCTTTGATGTTCGGGTAGGCGAAACATCAAGTCCGAACACATTGGCAAACTCGACAAGGGTCATCATTCTAGAGACATTCTCCAACCTAAACTCTATGCAAATAGTCTTGTTCAAGGTTGTGATTCTCAAAAAGCTTAAGAATTCTAGCACGAGGGACCGATATGTTGGCTCATACATGCGAAAGAGAGTCGAAAGACCAAAAACCTCAAAGAGGGCCTCTACTTGGTGAAAGATTCCAAGCTTTCTTAAGGTATCATGACAAAGGAATTTAGTGGGAAGAATATTCTTACTTAAGAGTCGATGGAAGACCAATCGCTGCACATCATCAAGGAATTCCACATTCGAGAAATCGTCGAGCCTTGTGAGGTCTACAATCTCTACATGCTCTCTTCTAATGGTGTTGAGATGTGAGGTAGAGGAACTTCCCACCATCCTTGGTCTTCTTGCACTTCTAAAGGAGGATCTCCTTGGTGCCATTGTTGCTTCTTTTGTTGGGTTATTTTGATTTGAAGATTTGCTAAGGATGTTCCTTGTTGATTGAGAATTGGAAACCCTAGAAAATTGGGGATTTTTAATTTTGTGGGTGAAGAGAGTGAATTGGATATGTATGGGAGTCATAAGGAGGTGGGTTTTATAGTGTAAGTGGAAGGAGTAGTGATGTGTCATTATATGGGTGGTGGGGTGTAATTTAATTGAGAAAAGTCGGGCCGAAAAACGGGCAGGGAGACGAGCGGATTCTTCTCTCTCGGGATGGGCGGATTCTGGGCAATACGCCCGGATTCTGCCACAGAGTAAAATCCCAAAATTTTTCTCGCCACAAGACGGGCGTCCCGAGCAAAAGACGCTCGGATTCTTCAAGGGCTGGACGGGCGTCTTCTTGAGAAGACGGACGGATTCTTTGACAGAGAATTTTCTTGAAATGCTCAGGTGGAAAGGACGAGCGTCTTTCCAATAATCCGGCCGGATTTTCTCAGACGGGCGTCTTCTTCCTTAGGACGCTCGGATTTTCAAACAGCTCAGAAACCTTCAATTTTTTGACACAACCGGACGCGCGGCTTCTCTCCTAGACGTCCGGATTCGGCCAAGACGGCCGGATTTCAGGAAATCCGCTCGGATTCTGGCAGCGAGCTTTGACTTTTTCTTCTTTCTTTCAATGCATCCCCACACTTAGGAATTTGCTCCTTCCTTCATTCAAAAACTTGTTAGTAACCCTCCCTCACTTACGCTCATGAAAAGAGTTTATGACATTTATTAAAATAAAAGCAATAATAAATACAAGTTAGAGGGTTAGTATATTTACAAATGGTGGTTTAGGGAGGACTCCACCAAACTCTCCCTTAGATGGTCCTTTCAAGGGGGAGGAGGCCCGAGGTAGGTAGCCTCGACCTCTCCAACAAATGCTCCTTCATAGTATGGCTTCAATCTTTGACCATTTACCTTGAACTTGCTTCCATCTTCCGCCTTGAGTTCGAAATCTCCATATTTTCCAACTTCGGTTATCACATAGGGACCCATCCATCTAGAGTTCAATTTTCCCGGAAAGAGTCGGTAGCGGGAGTTGAATAGAAGGACTTTGTCTCCCTTGTGCAAGGCTTTTTGTCGAATTCTCTTATCATGAAGCAATTTTGTTCTTTCTTTGTAAATCTTTGCATTCTCATAAGATTGTAGTCGGAATTCCTCCAACTCTTGGATTTGGATCATCCTCTTTTGACCGCTTAATTTGAGATCAAGATTGAGTGCTCGGATTGCCCAATAAGCTTTGTATTCCAATTCGATTGGCAAATAACATGCTTTTCCATACACAAGCTTGTAGGGGGAGGCACCAATGGGAGTCTTATAGGCCGTCCTATAAGCCCAAAGAGCATCATCAAGCTTTGTGCTCCAATCTTTCCGAGTCTTGTTCACAACTTTTTCAAGGATTTGCTTGATCTCTCTATTTGAAATTTCCACTTGACCGCTTGTTTGAGGATGATATCCCAAGCCGGTTCGATGTTGAACACCATATTTGGTCAAAAGGGATGCGAGCTTCTTCTCATGGAAATGTGTTCCTCCATCACTAATGATAGCTCTAGGAACTCCAAATCGTGGGAAAATTATCTTCTTGAAAAGCTTGGTGACCGTTTTCGCATCATCATTTGGGGTGGCAATTGCCTCCACCCACTTTGAAACATAATCTACGGCCACAAGGATGTACTTGTTCCCATTGGATGTCACAAAGGGTCCTTGGTAGTCAATTCCCCAAACATCGAAAATCTCCACCTCTAGAATGCCCCTTTGTGGCATTTCGTTTCTCCAAGATATATTGCCCGTTCTTTGACAAGCATCACAATGAATGATGAATTCTCTTGTATCTTGAAACATTGTGGGCCAATAGAAGCCCGATTGGAGAATTTTTGCAACGGTTCTTCTTGCTCCATGGTGCCCACCGTAGGGTGATGAATGACATCCTTCCAAGATTCCTTGGATTTCCCATTGAGGGATGCATCTCCGGTAGAGTCCATCACTACACTCCTTGTAGAGGTTTGGGTCATCCCAAAAGTACCTCTTCACTTCGAATAGGAATCTCTTCCTTTGGTTGTGGTTCAAGTTTGGAGGGAGCACCTTTCCAACAATATAATTGGCATAATCGGCAAACCATGGGGTGATGTGCCTTTCAAGTTGAGTTTGAATAGCCATCAAAATATCGTCGGGGAATGAGTCATTGATCGGGATTTCTCCATTTTCATCATGAAACCGGATTCTTGACAAATGATCCGCCACTACATTCTCGGCTCCTTTCTTGTCTCTTATTTCCAAATCAAATTCTTGAAGAAGTAAAATCCATCTCAACAATCTTGGTTTTGCCTCCTTCTTTATCAAGAGATGTCGGAGAGCACGGTGATCCGAAAATACAATCACCTTGGATCCAAGCAAGTAGGAACGGAATTTATCCAAAGCATAAACAATGGCAAGAAGCTCCTTTTCGGTTGTATCGTAATTCACTTGAGAAGGGTCGAGGGTTTTGCTTATGTAATAGATGGCATGGAGAGCTCTCCCTACCCGTTGGCCAAGAACCGCTCCAACGGCGTAGTTGCTAGCGTCACACATAATCTCGAAAGGTAACTCCCAATTTGGGGGTTGGATGATTGGTGCCGAGATCAATGCTTCTTTGATTCTATTAAAAGCTTCAACACACTCGTCAGTAAATTGGAATTGGGCATCCTTAAGCAAAAGTTGAGTGAGGGGTTTTGCTATTTTCGAAAAATCTTTTATGAAACGACGGTAAAAACCCGCGTGATCGAGAAAACTTCTCACCCCTCTAACATTCACGGAAGGTGGGAGTTTCTCTATCACCTCAACTTTAGCTTTATCGACCTCGATGCCCTTTTCCGAAATCAAGTGACCCAAAACAATTCCTTCATTGACCATGAAATGACACTTTTCCCAATTTAAAACAAGACTAACATCTTCACATTTTTGCAATACAAGGGAAAGATTATGCAAGCATGAGTCAAAGTCCTTTCCATAAACACTAAAATCATCCATAAAAACTTCCATTATGGTATCTAGATAATCGGAGAAGACACTCATCATGCATCTTTGGAAAGTGGCGGGGGCATTACATAATCCAAAAGGCATCCTTCTATATGCAAAAGTGCCATAGGGGCATGTGAAGGTGGTCTTATGTTGGTCATCCGGGTGTATAGGGATTTGGAAGAATCCCGAATACCCGTCAAGGTAACAAAAGAATTTGTTAGAGGCTAACCTCTCAAGCATTTGGTCAATGAATGGTAAGGGGAAGTGATCTTTCCTTGTTGCGGAGTTTAATTTCCGGTAGTCTATGCACATACGCCAACCGGTGATCATTCTTGTGGGTATTAATTCATTCTTTTCATTTGTCACTACCGTAGTACCTCCTTTCTTAGGTACCACTTGGACGGGGCTAACCCACAAAGAATCCGATATGGGATATATGATTCCCGCATCAAGTAATTTCATGACTTCTCCTTTGACAACTTCTTGCATGTGGGGGTTTAATCTTCTTTGGGGTTGAATGGTAGGTCTATGGTCGTCCTCTAGATGAATCCTATGCATGCAAAAGTTGGGACTTATCCCCTTAAGGTCATCTAGACTATAACCTATAGCCTTCTCATGTTGTTTCAACACATTAAGTAATTTTCCCAATTGGTCATCATCAAGTCTATCATTAACAATTACGGGTTTGGTCTTTGATTCATCAAGGTAAGCATATTTCAAATTTGGGGGAAGGGGTTTCAAAGTAGTAGTTTGTACCTCACTTTCCTCCTTTGGAGTTTCATTGAGAATTTGCTCCATCTCCATTAAACATTCCATTCTCATGACATACTCTTCTTCACTTTCATGAACCTCATCATATTCGAATTCCATGATGGGTTCCTCTTGCTCTTGAGTTTGTAGAATATCCTCTAGGATGGATTGCTCATCCTCTATGGGTTGACATGCTTCTACTAGAATATTATGCACCAACTCAGATTGTGCATGAGTAAGTTCCTTGTTAGCTAGAGCGGCCTCAAAGAGATCCACCTCCAACTCCCAATACATGCTCTTAGCCTTACTTGCTTCTAAGGCCTCTAATGCTTGCATGGGATCCTTGAAGTAAGGGATACTCAAGTGGTCCTCTACAAAACAATCTATGAAATCCATTCTCGCAAAATATCAAACAACTTGAAAACGATTAGAGCAAACCTTGAGGAATTTTACTTCCCCAAGGTGAAAGAGACACAACTAATAACAATAAAAGAAATCTTAAATCAATTAAACACCGTCCCCGGCAACGGCGCCATTTTTGATCGAGGCCATTTCATGTTCACAATTAAGCATATGTGGTCGTTGGTCAATGGTCGATACAAAACACAATTTATACTTCACAAACAACTCTACAATTAGTAAAGAGGCAAGTAAAGGTCGGATCCCAAGGGACGGGTATTGAAATGAGAATTCTATTGTAAGTAGTAGTGTCTAAGGGGTGTCACAAATTGGGTTGATGTAGAAGGTCACTAAACTAAAATAACAATGGAAATAAACTAGCAAGATGAATAAAATAAGGGGTGTAAACAATTGATTAAAGGCACTAGGGTGTCATGGGTTCATAGGGGAATCATGGGATATGATCATACAAACATGTTCTCAAATTATAAGCAAGCAATTATTGTTGTGATGGATTGAGTTGGGTTATATCTTACAATCCTAGGAAAGTTTGGGTCCCGGAGCCGAATCGATTAGATTGTAAAACACCTACAAGTCGACTTAATCTTTCCTACTCAACACATGCATGGTCTAACAAGACTCGAGTTGGGTTATGTCTTACAAGTCAAGTTGAAAGGATAGAAGATGATAGTAAATGCAAGGATTCATAGGCTTAGCATTTCATCAAATATAACATGTGCATGTAATAAGATCAAAACAAGCAAGCAAATAAGATATGAAAGCATATTGATTTAAGCATGAATCATTCCCCATGTTGGTTTCCCCTAATCACCCATTAAACCCTAGCTAAGAGACTACTCACTCATTATCATATTGATCATGCTAGAAAGGTTGTCAATCGTACTAACATAATGAAACATGATGAATAAATGAAAGTAATTAACAATAATTAAAAAGAGATTAAGAGATTATACCTACTAGTGATTCCAATAATAAAGCAAGAATAATAGAAGTACTTGAATCCTAGATTGAGAGGTTGTCAATCTCCCAATAATAACCCAAATAATCTTCAATTACCCAAAATAAAGGAAGAACAAGAGAGAGATTAAAGAACTAAAACTTGGATTAAAACTTCATTAATACTTGATTACAATATTAAAGAGAGATTTGATTGATATTAACTACACTAATTATTGATAAGAAGAACATGCTCCTCTAATTAGACTAATGGGGTATTTATAGTGAAAATTAGGGAGGATGCATTAGGGTTAACTAAGGGCTAAACTAGTAATTACACTTTTAAGTTGAGCAAGGAGAATCCGGTATTTTCCGAGAGAAGGGCTTCTCTTTTCGTAGCTTGAAGAATGAAAATCGTCTTTGTCATTGAAATCCGTGCGGATTGGAGTCGGGACGGCCGGATCTGGTGAGGAATCCGAGCGGATTCAAGAGAGGGACGCTCGGATTGTCTTTGGGGAATCCGAGCGGATTCCAAGGTGGGACGCTCGGATTGGGCTGGACGGACGGGCGGATTTGGTACAATCCGTTCGGATTGTTGGTCAGCTTCAATTCTTCTTCTTTTCTTCCCTTTTCTTCATAAATTCCTTGTGGATTTCCTCGGGGGCTCAAGGATCCTTTTCTCAACATTGTTCTTCTACTATGATACGTACAAAGGTCTTCTAGTCATGTCTCTTCTTGATGCTTGGTCATTGAATACAATCAATTTAGCCTCGTTTTGCCATGAAAATGCAAGATTCTTACTCCTTTCCTACCAAGGGATCAAAATCTCAAAGAATATGCAAAACAAAGAACTAAAGATAAGAAATGACCCAAATAGGCACTAAAAAGCATGGAAACAATGGTAATTCGGGGGCTAAATATGCGCCAATTATGGTCACATCAACAAGTTTGGACTCTTTGCCCCTTTTATGGTTAATTGGGTATCCTACTTGTCTTGTATGGTGTGGGCTAAAGTATTCAAGTTGGGACTAGCTGGGACTAGGTCCTAGGTGAGTATTTCGGCCTTCATCATAGATAGGCCTTTATAGTCTTTGACGAGTGTATGTTCACTGCTCAATAGCCTTTGTGTTCCTGACTTGGTGGGTTTATATCCAAGTTGGGGCATGACCTCGTTACTTATTTTGAGAGTAAGTGGCCAGCTTAAGTACTAGCCAACCCTTTTGTGGACTCCTTAGGGTACTCACATGGTTTTATAAAATTGTGGGTCTTGGGTGCGGTGGTGTGTATCCGCTGAGGGGTAATATCCGTATAAGACCCTTTAAATTTAGGACTATAACGTAAATTTAGCATGTGAAATATTGTCATAAACGAAAAACAATAAAGAAACAATAAGGATTAAGAATCAACCTCGGGTCCTTTATAGTGCGGCGTAAAGAACAGAAATCAAACGAGATTCCCTCCTAATTGTTGCACCCAAGACTTGTCCGAGAAATGCCCTTGTGCTAGAACGTGTTCTCCGATTGCCTTGCAATATTGGGAGAACTTGATGTGAGTTTTTCTCGAGATGTGAGATCTCAGTTTCAGAGAGAAAATGATCTCCAAAACCCTAGTTTTTCTGTAAATGAAAATCGCTAGGTCAAAAGGAGAGGGAGTCTCTCCTTTTGTTTGGTTACTGGACCGAGGGTATGCATGGGGAAGTGGGCTTCCACTTCCTCTTAATTTTTACCTCGTGGACTGGCTCGAAAATTGCTAAATGTATATGACGCGGTTTATTATAAATCGTCATCGGTTATCGGCTATTAAAACATCAACTAATAACACGGGTTAGTTGAAGTATTAATACATGTCCGACAAAGACGATATTGTATAATTAAATTCAATATACATTAATCAAATATAAAACGCTTATATTTAATTTTACGAATTAACTGGTTAATTCGCCTTAGCCCATAATATTTAATCCGTATTAAATATAATATCTCAACATCACATTTTGACTAATTACTAGTCAAATAACTCGGACTAATTGGTTAGTCAGATTTGGCATCTACATGACTGTATTTTCATACCGTCACATATCTCGAACGTATCCTATAGGTGTGACTTTTAGGGATCAGTTGATCACCGCCATCAGTATGACAATAACGTCAAACTTATCTAGCAAGCCAACCGTTATTGATAAACGTGGATCAACCGATAATAATACCAAAAGTATGCCCTTTGATCCTTTTAGAGGTTTATAAGTCCTTGCACTAACTGTTAAGGACACCAACCCCAACAAGCTCCCACTTGTCCGTACAAGTGTATGTGCAATGACGTTATCCGCACTAACTGGAGGACACAAGCTCCAACAAACTCCCACTTGTCCGTACAAGTGTATGTGCGATAACCGATTCTCATATTCATTTAAAATTTCTCCCACTCAATGTAAAACAATTTGCAGATCCGGATCCACAAAGGTCGTATTTTACAATCGATCTGTATCTAGAGTGGTTTCCCCGACTAGAGAGTAACTTAAGCGATAAAACGAATCCGTATTCGAGCATGGCCATGCATTTGATTCTGACTCCTCGAGTGGCCCTGAGAAATATTGAGTACCTGATAAAGGCTGAATATTTCCTTCAACTTGAACCCTTCCGATCTAAGCACAGCATGAAATGACCCAGAAAAAATCTACTTGGCCCCCTGTTACGGATGACCGTGAGAAAGAAACCAAAGTCACCCAAAATCTGCCTTAGTCTCAAGAGACAGTCGATAGTCAAAAGAATCGACTCTTAGGATCACCATGGAGGTCCTATCCACGACCGGGCACCGAATGTTATAAAACATTTAGGACTCCACGTCGATGTCACAATTGTGTCCTACGAGATATCCGTATAAATCGCCTCTGTGATTGGTCAGTCAACCGGTTGACTTATGGCTCGTTGAACCCACCATCAACCAACGTCACAAAATAATTGCCAGAGTTATCAGCTCATGTGGGCAATTAAGGACTAAAAATATAATGTTTGTTCAGTTCACTTTGTGGTGTTCAAAATTTGTCGTACAAATCCACATGAAAAACAAAATATATATATAAAATATCAAAACGATGATGACGTATAGAGTACAAGAGAGAATGAATCTGATCCATAAAAGAGTACTACAACTTAGGAACACGTTTAATTCCCATGGAATTAACATGCCCTTCATGCTTATCTTGTCGTAATGCTTTAGTGAGAGGATCTGCTATGTTATCATCTGTAGCAATCTTTTCTATCACTACTTCCTTTTGCTCCACGTAATCCCGGATTAAATGAGCTTTCCGTTGTACATGTCTAGACTTGTTGCTAGACTTTGGCTCCTTAGCTTGGAAGATGGCACCACTATTGTCGCAATAGATGGTGATCGGGTCATTCGAACTAGGCACTACGGATAGTCCATGTAAGAATTGACGCATCCATATCGCTTCCTTTGTAGCTTCGGACGCGGCATAGTACTCGGACTCGTCGTAGAATCTTAATGATTTGTTTCGAACTCTTCCAGTGATCGCAGCGCCATTAAGAGTAAAAACGAATCCAGATCGAGATTTCGAGTCATCTCGATCCGTTTGGAAGCTAGCATCTGCGAATCGGTTTGCGCATAGCTTTTGTCCGCCTCCATAAGTCAATGCCCAATCTTTAGTCCTCCGTAGGTACTTAAGAATGTTCTTGACAGCCGAGCCAATGTGGTTCACTCCGGATCTTTGTTGGAATCGACTTGTCATACTCAATGCATATGCCACGTCCGGACGTGTGCATATCATGGCATACATGATTGATCCTATAGCCGAAGCATAAGGAATCCGTGTCATGCGCTCTTTCTCTTCCGGTGTCTCTGGTGCCTGAGACTTGCTCAAATGCACCCCTGGAGCCATAGGAAGAAACCCCTTCTTGGAGTTAGTCATCTTTGAATCTCTCTAGGACTTTGTCTATGTAAGACTCTGATCGAGAGATAACATCCGTCGTGATCTATCTCGATAGATACGGATGCCTAGAATTCTTTGTGCCTCTCCCAGATCTTTCATCTGGAAATGGTTTTTCAACCATACTTTCACCGAAGTTAAGAGAGGTATGTCATTCCCAATCAGGAGTATGTCGTCAACATACAATATTAGGAAAACAATCTTGCTCCCACTCGACTTGATATATAAACATGGTTCCTCGACCGATCGAGTAAATCCATTTTCTTTAATCACTTGGTCGAAGCGATGATTCCAACTCCGAGATGCTTGCTTAAGTCCATAAATGGAACGCTTAAGTTTGCATACTTTCTTAGGATGTTGTGGATCGATGAAACCTTCGGGTTGTACCATGTACAACTCTTCCTCCAAAAAGCCGTTTAAGAAGGCGGTTTTCACATCCATTTGCCAAATTTCATAGTCATGAAACGCGGCGATCGCTAAGATAATCCGAATGGAACACAGCATGACTACGGGTGCAAAAATTTCATCGTAGTGCAAACCTGGCACTTGGGTGAAACCTTTAGCAACTAGTCGTGCTTTATAGATATCTTGTTGACCTTCCACAGAATGCTTTATCTTGTAAAGCCATTTGCATTGAAGGGGACGAACCTTAGCAGGTAAGTCAACAAGATCCCATACGTTGTTCTCATACATAGAGTCCATCTCGGATTGCATGGCCTCAAGCCATAGCTTTGAGTCGGAACTAGTCATGGCACCTTTATAGGTTGCGGGTTCACTACTCGTTAAGAGTAGAACGTCATCTATGTCATGTTCCTCGACCATACCAATGTATCTGTCCGGAGGAATAGAGACTCTTCCCGACCTCCTAGGTTCCTCGGGAATATTCACGCGGCAGGGATTGAAGGAACAGTTCCTCCAATGGTTGCTCGGTGTTTGGTTCTGGAATCTCCGACAGGTCGAAGGTTCTATCACTCTTTGCATTCTCGAGAAATTCCTTCTCTAAGAATGTCGCACTAGCCGCAACAAAAACACGTTGTTCGGTTGGCGAATAGAAGTAATGACCAAGTGTTCCTTTAGGATAACCTATAAAGTATATCTTGACCGATCGCGGGCCGAGCTTATCCTCGTGTCTCCACTTGACATAAGCCTCGCAGCCCCAAAGCCGTATAAAGGACAAGTTAGGGACCGTTCCCTTCCATAGTTCATATGGAGTCTTGTCAACAGCTTTAGACGGACTTCGGTTAAGTATTAGAGCGGCTGACATAAGAGCATAACCCCATAATGAGTCAGGCAACACGGTGTGACTCATCATGGATCGAACCATATCAAGTAGTGTTCGATTTCTCCGTTCGGACACACCATTCACCGAGGTGTTCCGGGTGGAGTTAAGCGTAGGGCAATCCCACGATCCTTTAGGTGTTGATCAAACTCGTGAGAAAGATACTCGCCACCACGATCCGAACGCAGTGTTTTAATCTTCCTACCTAATAGGTTCTGCACCCTATTCTGGTATTCCTTGAATTTCTCAAAGGATTCACTTTTGTGCTTCATTAAGTAGACATAGCCATATCTACTTAAATCGTCCGTGAAAGTGATGAAATACCTATAGCCTTCTCGTGCGGTGATTGACATAGGACCACATACATCCGTGTGTATGAGTCCTAATAGGTCAGCAGCGCGCATTCCAACACCTTTGAAGGAAATCCGAGTCATCTTACCGATGAGACATGATTCACACGTGCCAAATGATTGAAAATCAAAGGCCGAGATAGCTCCATTTTGATGAGCCATTTTTACGCGTTTCTCATTAATGTGTCCCATACGGCGAGTGCCATAGATACGTTTGATCTTTGTCACCAACCTTTACCTTTTTATTCATTACGTGTAATATTTCGGTGGTCTGATCTAAAACATAAATTCCGTTCATGGAGACTGCCTTGCCATAAATCATATCGTGTAAAGAGAAAATGCAAGTATTATTCTCTATTACAAATGAAAAACCAAGTTTGTCAAGTGCGAAACGAAATAATGTTTTTCGAAAGACTGGGTACATAATAGCAATCATATAATGATAACTCAAATCCGCTAGGAAAGCCGGATCACATATGTTCCCCTCGAGACGGCAGCCACTCGTGCTCCATTCCCGACACGCAGTCCACCTCACCCTTTACGAGAGGCTCGAGATTTCGGAGGCCCCGCACATGATTACACAGATGAGAACCACAACCGGTATCAAGTACCCAAGTTCCGTAACTTGCGTGGTTAATCTCAATCATATGAATAAAAGTAGAAGAAGAAGACATACCAACAGGTTTAACGCGACCTGCCTTTATGTCCTCATGATAAACAGGACATGTGCGTCTCCAATGCCCAGTCTTGTGGCAGTGATGGCATTCCATGTTTTCATTCTTGCTCTTTGTCGTGCCTGATGAGGTGCTCGACTCACCAGGCCCACTCTTACCTGAACCCGACTTCTTGAACTTCGCCTTACCTACTGCTAGGTTTGCACGAGCTTTGCCCTTACCCTTTCCCTTGTTTGTCACAACGAGAACATCTTGTTTCATGCTCCCACCGAACTTCATGTCCTTCTCGGTCTGTACGAGGAGGGAGTGCAGTTCATGGGGAGTTTTCTTCAAATCATTCATATAGTAATTCGCTCTAAATTGCGAATAACCATCGTGGAGTGAGTGAAGTATGCGGTCGATCACAATGTTCTCGCTGATCTTACAATCAAAGGTCTCCAGCTTCTCGACATTCTCAATCATGCTGAGAATGTGTGGGCTAACAGGTTGGCCCTTCTGGAGTCTCGCATCAAAGAAGCGAGTGGTATGCTCATAGGTCACGATTCTCGGTGCTTTCGAGAATTCCTTGGTGAGCGTGGTGAAAATCTTGTTCGCACCATGGGCTATGAAGCGTTTCTGCAAATTGGGTTCCATTGCAAAAATGAGTACGTTTTTAATCGCACCCGCTTCCATACAGAAATCATTAAACTTGGTGATTTCAGCAGCTCTAGCCGTGGGACTGGGTTTTGGGATGGGCTCTAATAGATATTTGAGCTTCCGTCGTCGCAGCGGACATTCCGTAATGCCGCCTCCCAGTCCGCGAAGTTTGATCCATCATTCTTCAGTCGAGTGGACTGATTCATCTGATTCATGAAGATCTGAAGCCAGGACTCACGGTCCAATGTGGCACTTGGCATTGGGTTATCAGTAGAACCAGCCATTTGATATTAGCAGTTTAAAAGTTCGTGATCTACACTGAAAAAGAAAGAAAAACAAAACGAAATAAGCAACTCATCGAGGTGATTTAAGTCTATTTAAAATTTGATTTTAACGTGTAGACTCTCGCACTTGCATAATTGATCTCCCTCAAGAATGATACAAGTGATCCCAAGACTCAATTTCTGTAAACTGATAAGCCAACTGTTTAGCTAATTCTTCCGTAAGAACTCTTGGTCGATAGATTTCCGTAAATCCTATCTATAGTCCACCATAGTCACAGGATCGTACAAGTGACCATAGTGTTGAGATAAAATAGGTCAATCGGTTCCAACTTACCCGACGTAGAAGGGGTCATATTATGCCTACCGACGAAGAAGGGACTCATTGGAGTTTGACCTATAAAGACCGTTCTCAATTTTTGTTTATACGAGGAAGATCCCATCAACTAAATTATAATTCATATTAAGTGAACGAATAACTAGCGTCTGCGTGAATGAATTAATTTGGGTGATGGCTTATAATGAATCGTGTGACATACGAATGTCAAAGAAAACTAACTCGTGACCTCTATATGTGTCAGTTTTCATGCAATAATTAGGTGGTTTGGTTTTTAGGCGGAATATGATGCATACTATCGTTACGGAAAAATAAATAAAAGAATGCAATACGTAAATAAAAATTCCTAGTGTGGCCTATCCTAGTAAAATAAAACATAAAACAACTTTGGAATCCACCGTTGGACCCGAGAAGCTTGTCTTGATGTTCCATCTTGATCCAAGTAGCGGGAGTGAGCATCCGGTCTCCATCTTTGGTCTTCTCAAAAATTACAATTTAAAATTACAAATATAAACCTATTTACATTCTAATTAAAAACTGAAATTACAAGTGAAAAAACCAAAACGGAGATACGAGATCTCAAAATACAACCAAGACCGTGTTCCATCATTACGGTAACACGTTCTACTAAGGCCACACTAAGTTACAACCGTTTGAAAAAATAAATAAATACGTAATAAAAGGCATTCAAGGCATTCAACAAAACGATAATTAAATGCATCAACTAAAAACAAATTCATTCGTGACATAATTCTGTAATTATGTTAAATTTATCCAAACCACCTTTTAATGATTAAAATTCATGTGATAAAACTGCTTCTATCAATTTAATTTTAATCTAATACAGTCCGTTACTTTAAATACGCTTTAAAATAACTTAATGGTACGTGTGTGAACCGTTTCACAATCATAGCGAGTGTACAATATCCGTATAAAGTACATAATAAGGCCAAAAGAAAATTTAAAGCAAAAAGAATAAATTTTCAAAGCTGCCAAAACAAAATCCCTCGAACCAGGGACATAAGTGCTCGATCGAGGAACAAAAGGGCTCGATCGACTGAACTGCAAGTCGATCGAGAGGGTTGCCAAACAGAGAGTGCTCGATCGACTAAACTGGTGGTCGATCGAGTACTTTTATCAGCAAATCTGCTCGATCGAGTACGAGGACAACTCGATCGAGCAGAGGGGTTTTGAAAAGGGGGTCGATCGAGTACAGCAGGGACTCGATCGAACAAAAACAAGACAGAAAAAGCACTCGATCGAGTAAAAACATGCTCGATCGAGGACAAAAATTTCTGGAAAAAACAAAACCCTCATGAAAACAGTTTTGACGAAACAAAACAAACGCAATTTTGATCAAAATTGCATCAAAACAATTTTACAATTTGACAAAACTTGACATATTGTTATAATCTCCGTATAAAACAACAATATGCATAAAACAAATTGAAAAACAAGATGGAATAACCGTGTAAAACAAGTCACGGTTTCAAAAAAAAATTTCAGCCGTGTATACATGGCACGGTTTTCGAGACAAAACAATCGTTTCAAAATCGTTTTTTATGAAAAATCACAATGAAAATTTACGTGGCCTCGCTCTGATACCACTTGAGGGGTAATATCCGTATAAGACCCTTTAAATTTAGGACTATAACGTAAATTTAGCATGTGAAATATTGTCATAAACGAAAAACAATAAAGAAACAATAAGGATTAAGAATCAACCTCGGGTCCTTTATAGTGCGGCGTAAAGAACAGAAATCAAACGAGATTCCCTCCTAATTGTTGCACCCAAGACTTGTCCGAGAAATGCCCTTGTGCTAGAACGTGTTCTCCGATTGCCTTGCAATATTGGGAGAACTTGATGTGAGTTTTTCTCGAGATGTGAAATCTCAGTTTCAGAGAGAAAATGATCTCCAAAACCCTAGTTTTTCTGTAAATGAAAATCGCTAGGTCAAAAGGAGAGGGAGTCTCTCCTTTTGTTTGGTTCGGCTGGACCGAGGGTATGCATGGGGAAGTGGGCTTCCACTTCCTCTTAATTTTTTACCTCGTGGACTGGCTCGAAAATTGCTAAATGTATATGACGCGGTTTATTATAAATCGTCATCGGTTATCGGCTATTAAAACATCAACTAATAACACGGGTTAGTTGAAGTATTAATACATGTCCGACAAAGACGATATTGTATAATTAAATTCAATATACATTAATCAAATATAAAACGCTTATATTTAATTTTACGAATTAACTGGTTAATTCGCCTTAGCCCATAATATTTAATCCGTATTAAATATAATTTCTCAACATCACATTTTGACTAATTACTAGTCAAATAACTCGGACTAACTGGTTAGTCAAATTTGGCATCTACATGACTGTATTTTCATACCGTCACATCTCTCGAACGTATCCTATAGGTGTGACTTTTAGGGATCAGTTGATCACCGCCATCTGTATGACAATAACGTCAAACTTATCTAGCAAGCCAACCGTTATTGATAAACGTGGATCAACTGATAATAATACCAAAAGTATGCCCTTTGATCCTTTTAGAGGTTTATAAGTCCTTGCACTAACTGTTAAGGACACCAACCCCAACATCCGCATGTCTAGGTCTACGCAGATTTAGGACTAGGGTTGTGTTGTGTCTTGGCCATGTTTTTATAGAACTTCTGAGCCAGGATACCGGTTCGATTACCTTCCCTACCTCGTGGTATAGACTCGAGTTACAAAGTGACTATTGACCG
This sequence comes from Silene latifolia, assembly GCF_048544455.1. Lineage (NCBI taxonomy): Eukaryota > Viridiplantae > Streptophyta > Magnoliopsida > Caryophyllales > Caryophyllaceae > Silene > Silene latifolia. The sequence continues at coordinate 6,429,677 of NW_027413123.1, forward strand.
TGCTAAGAACTTATGCCTGTCTTTGATATATTGTCCTTTCTTGTTTGATGATTCTATGAATCATAGAAGGTGAGATGCAAGCCGGCTATGGTTGATAGAGTTTGGATTCCTGGATGTTATGTGATTCACATGATAATGTAGTATGAGTCGGTCTAGTATTCACATGCTAGGACTATGTGTTGTTATATTGTTGTTCACATGATAAGCACGATTGTCTAGCATCTATATGCTAAGGCATTGTGTGATTCGTATTCATATTTTTATGTTTACATGTTTTATTAATTATGACATTTCGTGGCTGGGAGAACTCGGAGTTACTCCCCACTGACTGTGGCTTTCGTATTTGTATAAAATGCGATCGACAGGTAGGTGATGTATATATGGGGTACATGGACGAGCTAGCGAGCAAAGTAACCTTGGGACCTAGATTGGCTTTATTTTATGGTGACCCTTAAACACTTTTTATGTCACATACATTTTAGGGACATATGTCTCCCTCTTTACATTGGTTGTATAATTTGCTATTCGCGACTTTAGCGACGGTTATGTTATGAAACTTCTAGTTAGACCTTGTATGTTTGACACCTTCCAATTTGGATATCTTTATAACAGGTTCAGGTTTTAAAAATTACAGGTTTTTACCCAATTGAACCTATTACAAACATATCCATGCAGTTTTATTCTAGAATTACGTGTTTACTTTTCCGCGATAAGTGAGGGTGTCACAGTTGGTATCAGAGCATATTTGCTCCCGACGCACGTTTGTGCACCCTAATATAAATAACTTGACCTTAAAATAATAAACTTGAGAGATGGGTAAGATGGGTAGACTTAGGACCTTATGTTGTAGTCTCTTTGTGTTTGCTCTTTGTTAGGTACTAACCTGTTTGTTGATTGTCATTTAATAATTGCTGCGTTCTTGGATCAATGACCGTGAGCTTATCTATAGCTAATGGAGTTATTACCCTTATTATAAAGAAATTTTTGAACTAAAGGTTTTGAAAATATTTTAATGTTTTTCACTGGTTTTAACGTCAATTAGTGTTAAAGCTTGTTATTGGAGACGTCTGATAATTAGTTTTATCATTTGTTGGTGTAAAAATGTATTTTTATGTCTTTGAATTGGAATATTGATATTCTTGAGTGATCGCCAAGAGTATCTCCGTTCCATTGAAAGGACACTTATATTTTACGAAGATCAAGATTTAGTGCCTATTCTTTGAGGATTGAAGATTTGTTCAACCTTGAAGAGTGCTTCTACTTCTTTGAAGATGTTTCTCGTTCTTTTTGTATCTCGTCTTATTCTTAATCTCTTGGTGCTTATCCTCCTTCTAAACTCCCTTCTGTTTTACTTTAAAAGCTAGTCTTGTACTCCTAACTTGTTCTTTGTTCCTTGCTTACCCTTCCTTAACGCCTTTTTGATAGTACTCTTTCTTTTGAGGAGATTGTTTGTGTTTGACCCTTAACCCTGGCTTTGAGAAGTCGTGATGTTAGAAAGACTTAGGTAAGGTGATGAGACATACTTAGTGATTCTTATACCTAGTTCCTTGACAAAGTGAGTATAATTGATCGGTGGAATTTTGTGTGTTAAGTGTGAGTTGCCTATGATATTAAGATTATGGAACTTAGCCTTCTTTGTTTATACTTGGAATTTGAGGATTTGATAACTTGAGTATTGTTGCTTGGGGATTTGACATGGCGTAGAGTTTATGATGAGAGCTTGGAAAGAAACACCTATAGGACGTGTTGGCCATTGGTGATAAAAGTGTTACTTAGAAGTTTGAGTTGAACTCGAGATTAGCGTAGTCGGTATACTTTTGTGAGTGTTGTGCTGATTACGTAGGAACCATGTTAGGTGAGAATTGTTGTTAGCTTTAGAATCTCATTCGGGTATCCACTTTGCGGTAATGAGGAATTAGTAGCCAGAGTTCTTGAGATGTAATTATAAGTTGGGATCGATAGATGTTGAGCTGAGATGAGTTAGAGGTTTTGGGTGGTTGCCTTGTGATTTGGAGAATGTCACCATCTATACTTTAGGTTTCGAGAGTATAACAAGACCTCTTTGGGGTGATAGATTATGGAAAAGGATTTTTGAATTGGGATTTTGATTAAGGGTTGTACCATTTTGAGAAACTCATAGTTGACACTAGATGGATATGAGCATAGCTTTGTTAGAAGCTTTGACCTTGATCTCATGGAGGTTGTTTGTAGATATCTCAGGATTTAGAGTGGTGAAATCACACTTATAGTGAAGTACCTTGTTTCTTTGAATAGCTTAGGATGAAGTAACATAGGTGTTTTGAGGAAATTCTTGGAAGTAATGTGGTTCTGAGATTTATTTTATTAGGAAGTTTTCGGAACCGTTTAGGATGATGTTATGTTTGGGATATGAGTATCTGGCGTTTCCTTGTTGTCTCATTTCCCTTCTTCTTTCACCATAAGCGTGGTCGTTCATATCTCTCTTCCTCAATTCATCATGCTCCTCCTTTAAATTCGATGCTGATAACCTATATAATTCTACCATTGACATCCTTGTTGACCTAACTTCGACTCTTACCCTTAGGAAAGTTCACCATAGCTCTTTTGGTTGGTTAAGTTTGGACTCTCTTAGCGTACCTTGTATTTTGATGTCTAAATTACTTTTCTTTTCGTACAATTTCTAAACAATTCGAACTATCATTTTTGATTCGTTGTTACAAAAATGTGTTACTCCTACAAAACTTTACCTATTTTAAAGGTTTGAAAATGAAAATTTAATTTAGTTCCCATTTTGATCTTTGAGCATCGACTCCTTTATCCTTAATTTTGATTGTTAAACCCGAGTTGCTTTTAAATTTTGTTCAATTTCTAATTAACTTTGATTTGTTTATGATTCTTTGTCAAAATTTAATGTTATATTTTCACGAACTTGACTCCTTTTTGAGTTTAACCCTGAATCCCTTAATTTTCATTTGACTTTTGCGAAAGAAAAATTTGAATGGATTGCCATTTTCATTTGGTTTTAACGTTGATGGGATGTTAGGACTCGTTATTAAAGGCGTCTAATAACTTGTTCTACGCTTGTCGGCGAATAGTTTTTGTTTTAAATTTGTCTCTGACTTGGAAAGTTAGCGTTCTTGTGTGCACGACAAGAGCAATTCCGTTCCATGAATGAGACGTATATTTTTGAAAACTCTTCATTAATGTTTTTGAAGGTATTTTGATTTTTGATTTTTACAAATAATTTACCTTTTGACCTTATCTTTGATTTGGAATGTGATGTTCTTGAATACGTAACGAGAACACTTTCGTTCCCTTGATGAGAATCTGGTTCTGTCGGAAAATTTTATTTGAAACTTTTGAAAGAATTTTGATTCTTACGATAAATAACCTTTAAAATGTTTTGGTTACCGATTCCAATTCCAGTTTTATTTTTATAACCTTTCATTTATACTTTCAAGTTTCGAGGACGAAACTTTTTAAAAGGAGGAATGATTGTAACACCCCGTAAATTTGGACCGTTTTTATATTTTAAAAGTAATATTTTAAATCAACTTTAATTTAATATTAATTTATTTGAAATAATAATAATTCGATAAAATATAATTTTATTTTATTTTGAAGTAATATAATTATTTTTGATAGTTTGGAAATGTTTAAAAGTAATTTAAATTATATTTCAACCTTTTCTTTAATAAAAGGTTATTTCGATGAGAAGTCGTAAACATGGGATTTTCTATTTCTTACGGTCGTTGGGTAAATGAGTTAGGATATAGGGCATATGGGTACTTAATTTTCTAGTAAACTCGTGTTTAAAAACTTTAGCGTTTTCGAAAATCGCGTTTGACGAATAATTTGATTTTCCGTCAAAACGAATCAAAACCGGTTTAATTTAACTCGAGATGATTTTAAAAACGAGCGAAATTTCTTAACGATGAAGAAACGTACGTATAATAAATAGCTAGCTAGCTGGTTGCTCCCTCATTTCTCACGCAACATTCTTTCTTCTCCCTTCCTTTTTCTTCTTTTCGTTCTGTTTTAATTTTTATCAGATTTTAAATTGATCCTGCCACTCCGTTTGTCATCCGTTATTAATGATTTTCGTTCCATATTGCTACTCCCATCGTTCCTGTCAATCCATTGTAAGTAAAATTCATTTTCATTACGAATTTTTACAAACCCAAGTTATATTTTCAGCTTTATTTATTATAAGACGGTTGTAGATGCTAAGATAGACGGTCTTGCAGAAGATTTGTTAGTCATAAATGATTAGTTCAATCGGAAAAAGGTAACAATTATAGGTTACTCGATTTTACTTGTAAAAATATGTTTATTTCGAATGCTGGTTAGTCTGTTTTATAATTGAGACGGTGTATAATTATATAGGGATCCTTATGGATGTTAATTAGTCAGTTGTTTAGTTGAGACGGTGTATACTGATATGTGGAGATGATTGAGACGGTGTATACTGACCTCTAGGGATCATTTGGGATGCTAGCTAGTAAGTGGTATATTTAAGACGGTGTATGCGACATGTATGGATTGTTTTGGACTGATTTGGACTCTGTGTTGGGGCGATTTTTGTAGTCTTTAGGGACTGTTTTTGAGTTGCTTTATACTTGTGGATTTCCGCTCTAAAACCGTTTTAAATGCTGACTTAGTTGGCTCAGCTAGGACTGTTTTTAGGCGCGAGAATGGAGTCTTAAGGGGACGATTGGTACTCTGTTTTGGGCAGGGACGAGAGCTGTCATTGTGGGTTTTCACTTTGCATTTGAGGACTGGAGTTGAGGTCGAACTTAGGCATCTTTTGGGTTCTGTTTTGGACTGATTTTTGGGACAGGTTATGAAGTAGGGTGAAGGGTGGCTATGGGTAGTCGGGTGGTGGTTGTGTCGGACTCCTAGTGGCCTGGCTGTAGCTTAGCTGTGGCCTGGCCGTGGCCTAGGCAGTGGCCTAGCTAAGTCACGAGTTTGAGTCCATGTGTAGTTGGTGGTTAGGCCGAGTTTGAGGTTGTCATAATAACTTGTGGGCCGTGTCTATAAATTGTTTTGACGCTAGTTTGGTTTATTTAAAATATAATTAAATAACCGTCTCTTATTTTATATAACGATAATTCGTTAATATCGTCCTTTCACATAATTATTTTAGGTGACTCATATGTGGTTGAAGATGAAGAGTAATTTTGGGTTTTAGAAGCTTTCTCAAGTTATTGCTTGTCTCTTTGCTAGCTTAAGGTAACTATTCCGAGTTACTCGACGAATTAATGTCACATTAGTAGTTGATGTTGTGTTTGTTGTTTGTTAAGTGTTTAGGTGATTGATAATGTGTTACTTTCGTTTCTCACATGATAGAAATTGGAAATAGCATGAGAATGATATTGTGATAAATTTTGTGATTTGGGCCAAAATAGGCCAAGACTCTGAGCTGGGCCAGATTGACCGAACGTGTTTGGTCAAACTAGGTTTAAACCGGTCAGCCTCGATTTGACCGATGACCCGTCGCGGGACTCGGGTCGAGGGTTTGTCTTTGAGGTGAGATTGGTTGTTATTGGATGTTTTACGTTGATGCCTTAATATTTGTGACTATCATTTCACATGTTGGTTGTTGGATGAATTGGTTGCCTTATACTTGAGTCTTGTTGTCTCTTTGCCATTTTAGCTTGTTCTTATGAATTATGAGATTAACGGTTAGCTGGAATTTGGATTATTATTGATATTGGAGATTTTATTGGATTGTCAGCTGAATATGCTCTTGCGTAGCCTTTCATATACTAGGGTGTGTATGATCTTTTTTGTGTACAAGTTTGGAGTCTTTGCCCCTTTTATGGTTAATTGGGTATCCTACTTGTCTTGTGTGGTGTGGGCTAAAGTATTCAAGTTGGGACTAGCTGGGACTAGGTCCTAGGTGAGTATTTCGGCCTTCATCATAGATAGGCCTTTATAGTCTTTGACGAGTGTATGTTCACTGCTCAATAGCCTTTGTGTTCCTGACTTGGTGGGTTTATATCCAAGTTGGGGCATGACCTCGTTACTTATTTTGAGAGTAAGTGGCCAGCTTAAGTACTAGCCAACCCTTTGGTGGACTCCTTAGGGTACTCACATGGTTTTATAAAATTGTGGGTCTTGGGTGCGGTGGTGTGTATCCGCATGTCTAGGTCTACGCAGATTTAGGACTAGGGTTGTGTTGTGTCTTGGCCATGTTTTTATAGAACTTCTGAGCCAGGATACCGGTTCGATTACCTTCCCTACCTCGTGGTATAGACTCGAGTTACAAAGTGACTATTGACCGTGCTAAGAACTTATGCCTGTCTTTGATATATTGTCCTTCCTTGTTTGATGATTCTATGAATCATAGAAGGTGAGATGCAAGCCGGCTATGGTTGATAGAGTTTGGATTCCTAGATGTTATGTGATTCACATGATAGTGTAGTATGAGTCGGTCTAGTACTCACATGCTAGGACTATGTGTTGTTATATTGTTGTTCACATGATAAGCACGATTGTCTAGCATCTATATGCTAAGGCATTGTGTGATTCGTATTCATATTTTTATGTTTACATGTTATATTAATTATGACATTTCGTGGCTGGGAGAACTCGGAGTTACTCCCCACTGACTGTGGCTTTCGTATTTGTATAAAATGCGATCGACAGGTAGGTGATGCATATATGGGGTACATGGACGAGCTAGCGAGCAAAGTAACCTTGGGACCTAGATTGGCTTTATTTTATGGTGACCCTTAAACACTTTTTATGTCACATACATTTTAGGGACATATGTCTCCCTCTTTACATTGGTTGTATAATTTGCTATTCGCGACTTTAGCGATGGTTATGTTATAAAACTTCTAGTTAGACCTTGTATGTTTGACACCTTCCAATTTGGATATCTTTATAACAGGTTCAGGTTTTAAAAATTACAGGTTTTTACCCAATTGAACCTATTACAAACATATCCATGCAGTTTTATTCTAGAATTACGTGTTTACTTTTCCGCGATAAGTGAGGGTGTCACACTTACCAACACAGATCCCAAGCGGAAGCAGATGTCAAAAAAGGGTGTCGCGAACAAGATTATGTCGATGCTTGATACCAACAGTACCAGCACACGACACGACATGATCTCCGTAGATATCTTCATCAAAGACCCGCGAACAAGCAGAACAAGGTCCAGACACAGAAAACAAAGGAATACCCACTCGATAGCTAAGCACACATCGATAAGTCCTCCCGTTCATAGTCAGCCCTAACCCAGAAATAGGGACTGCCCGAAGCCAATCAGAAGTGTGGGAACCATGCTGAGACTTCCAAAAAGCTACCTGACGAGAAGTCAAAGAGAACTCAGATTCTGCATTTGCAGCAACCTTCGTGAAATATATGTCTGCCAATTTCTTCATAAGTTTTGGGGCAGTGATCTCACCCGGGTTACTCAAAAGGGCAGTACCTGTAGTTTCATTAATCAATCTCATGGCACTATCAGAGGTAGGTCCAGGTGCCAGGATACTAGATGGGCAGAGAAGATTAGCCTACAACCCAACATATTGCAAACGGGAAACAAGGTAGGCATAATGAAGAACATCCCCAACAGCATAGACACCAAGCCCCCCAAAGTGAAAGGGGAAGGTACGAAGTCGCCACTGCCAGTCTCCAAAATAAGGCCCGGACGCAGTGACATTGCGTTCCACGCTTGAACGGAGGGCCACATAAAAGGGAAGCTGAGCCAACTAGAAAATCTGGGGCAAGCAAGTAGGTAAAGCAAGATCCTCAGGCCTAACTAATGAATAATAATGAACTTAGTATGTGTCTAAATAAAATGAACCCCGGGTAGAAACTGTTAGGAGCCCCTCTTAGTGCGGTTAAAAAGCGCGCCTTAATTCGTACCATGGCCCTCTCAGTTTCGAACCGGGAACCTTGAGAGAATACTTGAGAGTTGGGGTAATTTAAAAGGAACATTGGTTATTTTGTTTTGAAAGTTTTGTTGCCTTGTTTGAATGTTGTTTCATTAATGCTTGCGATTACGTGGCCGTAACTTTGCTTTTTCGGTGACGGGATGTGATATGATTTATTTTAAGCATTGTTATAGGTATGTTGATATGAAGAAGTATGTTGGCATGTATGTGGAAGGTGTGAATATGATTAAGCATGTGAAGTACTAATTATTGTGTGGAATTGGGAAGAATGCGATTTTGGTTGATTTCACAAGATTTTTACCCTTGATTGTTGTGGGTGCCATTTACTGCCTGTTTAAAGTTCTTTTTCGAGATTTTTATGTGTGATAGCTTTGTGAGTTAAATTTCATATTGCCACTGGTCTCATGTTCATATAATATACGTGTTAGGAGAAATAAATATTTTAGTGGAAAGTGGTCATAATATTCCTGTACAGTGATGTTTTCGCGCCATGTTATTGTAAAAATTTCCATTTAAAAACTACCTGTCGATTTAGTGTAATTCCAACTACATTGTTTAAAATATTCGTATATGTTTCTAAATTGTAAGTCACGTTACAAGGTAAATTTTTGACAATGAATAGTGATTTTTACAATTTGACCTAAGTTTCTGACATGTTGCTGTGAAATTTCTGTTTTGACCAAGTAGTTTGTAAAATGCATTATAAATTAATCCCATGAGTTTTTGACTTGATTCTTTCTCTCATGATTTACTAACTCTCTGTATTTTCCAAAAAGTATAAGTTCTCAAGAAGTAATTACGTTATTATTTATCTATGATTTTTAGAATTTATAACATGTTTTTCTAGCCTTTTGATGTATCAGTTTTTGTTTCTTATCTTTTGAACACTGATATTTTGATGTTGTAAATTATGTGAAGTAGGATGACATGTCTAGTGGTATGCGGAATATGTTCCCCTAAGCCTATATATATGTTCACGTTAAATGCATCCATGTTTAAGTTAGATATCATTATAAAGAAAAGATTAAACTAAACAATTATGTGTATTTGATTATAAATTATTATTTAGTTCGGCAATGTATTTGTCGATCGCTAAAGTAATAAGTTCGAGTTTAAATAAACACCAGTTCGAATATCTTATGATTAGTTATGCTATTTAGATGTAAATCAAAGATTTTGTTATTCATTTAATCATTACTTGGAGTTGTGCCGGAAATAAAAGTTGTCGTGTGTTACAGTGTGTGTTCTTTATTTTGTGGCATTACAACAATTATTTGATTGTTCCTATTGTTTGATATTCTGAACTTCGAAGACGAAGTTTATTTTTAGGAGGGTAGAATGTGACACCTCATGTTTTAAGTTTATTTTGAGATATATTTCCGTGTTTTGAGTTTATTTTGTGATACATTTTGTTAAGTTTGATATGGTTTGATGGTAATAGAATAGTTAATCGTTTTTAAGTGGTAATAAGTTGAAATGGTATTCATGGTACTCAGTTATGTTGATTGTTGTTGAGACTTTCGTAGCATTTCTGGGTGAACTTCGGGACGAAGTTCATTTTAAAAGGGGAAAACTGTAATACCCCGTAATTTCATAAGTATTTATAAAAATAATTTACGTAATTTGAATAACTAATTAATGGCATTTATAATAGTAATTGCAAATAAGACGGAATAATATAATAAAATAAAATAAGAAGTGAGTCGGGAAGTGATGTTGGGTCGTGATGCATTGGGCCGAGTGCTCTTAATTTACAAGTAATATTAAGAATAATAGCTATACTAAAATATATATACTATACTACCCGTATTATAAACCCATCTAACCTACCTTCCTTATAAAAAGCAAAAGCAAACCCCTAACCCTCCTTAAGGAAACAAACAAAAAAACAGAAGAAGAAAATCGAGAAGCGGAGTCGTGCAGCTTTTGTCGTTCTTTCATCTGTTTATTTCCGTCCTCAACATCCCCATAATCTTAACTAATTAAGGTAAGCAATTCCTCTTTTATGATAGCATTGCGTATGTTCATTAATGCCTTTGATGTTGGGTTGATGTCGAGTAACGCCTTTGATGTCGGGTTGTCATGGAGACCACAATGAAGGGGTGAACCTGCCAGCGGTGTCTAGAGCACGTCAGTAAGATATAGAGGGGATGCGTATGGGTGGTGTCCGAGGGCTGGCCGTGAGGCTTATTCTATTTGGGTTCAATTTCGGCGGAAGTTTGTGGTGGTTTTACTAGTGTTATTGGCCAAGTCAGGTTCCGAGTTTTAGACCATGTCCTAGTATGGGTGTAAGGGGTATATAGGTAGTCGTTTTGGGTTGTTCTATGGTCCGCTTGGGTTGCATAGATGGGGGCAGTAAGCTGCTCTGTTTTGCTCGGATTCGGTGAGGATTCGAAAAGCCGTATAGGCTGTGTTGGATCCCGCTAATGGTTGAACTTACTATTTTGTTATGGGTTTGTGTTGGTAGCAATCTCGGGTTGTTTTAGTACCATCGTGACGTCGCCATAAGGCATGGTTTCAGTAGTAGCATGAGTTTATACTTGTTGTAGGACATGGTGGGTAGTGTTGGCCGTGATTAAGGGTTTTGTTCTTGGGTCATAGTAGCTTGGTTCGGTCGGAATGCTGGCCATGGTGGTTATATGTGGTGTTGTGCTTCGGATGATTTTGGGATCGTAGGTGGTGTTCGTGAGGTTGCCTTGTGCTAGTAATGATGTTGATTGTTACATGGGTTATTATGAAAGGCTACGATAATTTATGGGTAATAGGGAATAGGTTAATTAATTATGTTCATATGTGAAAAGAGGGAGTGATCAATTAATTACTACGGGACTTAGTAGAGTGATATAAGTAAACTTGAATTTCTTAGTTATCAGCTGAGTTACAATAAGTTATTGTTAATAATTAATCACGAGTAAAGGGGATATTAATTGTATATGGTATATGTATATTATGTAGGTCGGATTTTGGTGAAGGACAACAATTACTTGTACTTTATTAATTGGTTTTGCGATCGTTTCAGGTTGGAATTTTTTACTCAACTCGTATTTTATTATTATGTGAATGTATATTGAATTGTGATGGATGACGAGGTTAATATTAATATTAAGAATGAGTATTGGAGAGGGAGTATATGTGTAGTTGTTGACGGAGCTGTATGACGGGATTGTTATTGAGTTTTTTTGTTGTTGGTTACATTTGGTATGGAGAGTTGATTATTCAGTTGAGCATAACACGGAGGTTATTACTGCCAATTGTGCATAGCGAGTAATCGTTACTGCCAGATGTGCATAGTAAGTAATTACTACTGCCAGAGATAGTTGTGCATAGTAAGTGATTACTACTGCCAGTTGTGCATAGTACGGAGGGTACTACTGCCAGTTGAGCATGGTATGAGAGTACCACTGCCAGTTGAGTTGAGCATAGCACGGTGTTAAGGGGGTTGTGCTACTTCCAGTGAAATCGTTGAGTTAGTTACGGTATAGTTGGATGAGTTGGAAATAGCTGGATATTGGTTGGTTGTGTTTTATAATAAATAATTATTGTTGTTTAGTTTATTCATACTCAACCTCGTGGTTGACAGTGTATTCGTGAACACCTGTCATGAACCGTAACTGGGGAGCAGACTTGGCAGGTACTTGAGACTACTTGGCTAGGAGCTTGGGAGGCGTGAGGATATGGACTGGACGATTTAGCTTTAGCTCACTATTTAGTTTCTTATCACCACTAGTTGTCTTTTATTTCCGCTGCAAGTTTGTATTATATTTATTTTAAGAAGAAAAGAAAATATGTATAAGACATTTGAGTTTAATTTATTTAATTTGCCTTGGTTTGCTAAACTCTTTTATTCACTACATCGGACTTTCCGAGATGGTAACAGTCTCACTTATCTAGGAAGGCCTAGTTAAGGATCTTAGATAAATAGAGGTGTTACAAAGTGGTATCAGATTAAAACGATCCTCAGGCCTAACTAATGAATAATAATGAACTTAGGATGTGTCTAAATAAAGTGAACCCCGGGTAGAAACTGTTAGGAGCCCCTCTTAGTGCGGTTAAGAAGCGCGCCTTAATTCGTACCATGGCCCTCTCAGTTTCGAACCGGGAACCTTGAGAGAATACTTGAGAGTTGGGGTAATTTAAAAGGAACATTGGTTATTTTGTTTTGAAAGTTTTGTTGCCTTGTTTGAATGTTGTTTCATGAATGCTTGCGATTACGTGGACGTAACTTTGCTTTTTCGGTGAAGGGATTTGGTATGATTTATTTTAAGCATTGTTATAAGTATGTTGATATGAGGAAGTATGTTGGCATGTATGTTGAAGGTGTGAATATGATTAAGCATGTGAAGTACTAATTATTGTGTGGAATTGGGAAGAATGCGATTTTTGTTGATTTCACAAGATTTTTACCCAAGATTATTGTGGGTGCCATTTACTGTCTGTTTAAAGTTCTTTTTCGAGATTTTTATGTGTGATAGCTTTGTGAGTTAAATTTCATATGCCACTGGTCTCATGTTCATATAATATACGGGTTAGGAGAAATAAATATTTTAGTGGACAGTGGTCAGAATATTCCTGTACAGTAATGTTTTCGCGCCATGTTTTTGTAAAAATTTCCATTTAAAAACTACCTGTCGATTTAGTGTAATTCCAACTACATTGTTTAAAATATTCGTATATATTTCTAAATTGGTAAGCCACGTTACAAGGTAAATTTTTGACAATTAATAGTGATTTTTACAATTTGACCTAAGTTTCTGACATGTTGCTGTGAAATTTCTGTTTCGACCAAGTAGTTTGTAAAATGCATTATAAATTGATCCCATGCGTTTTTGACTTGATTCTTTCTCTCATAATTTACTAACTCTCTGAATTTTCAAAAAAGTATAAGTTATCAAGAAGTAATTACATTATTATTTATCAATGATTTTTAGAATTTATAACATGTTTTCCTAGCCTTTTGATGTATCAGTTTTTGTTTCTTATCTTTTGAACATTGATATTTTGATGTTGTAAATTATGTGAAGTAGGATGACATGTATAGTGATATGCGGAATATGTTCCCCTAAGCCTATATATATGTTCACGTTATATGCATCCATGTCTAAGTTAGATATCATTATGCAGAAAAGATTAAACTAAACAATTATGTGTATTTGATTATAAATTATTATTTAGTTCGGCAATGTATTCGTCGATAGCTAAAGTAATAAGTTTGAGTTTAAATAAAGACCAGTTCGAATATCTTATGATTAGTTATGCTATTTAGATGTAAATCAAAGATTTTGTTATTCATTTAATCATTACTTGGAGTTGTGTCGGAAATAAAAGTTGTCTTGTGTTACAGTGTGTGTTCTTTATTTTGTGGCATTACAACAATTATTTGATTGTTCCTATTGTTTGATATTCCGAACTTCGAAGACGAAGTTTATTTTTAGGAGGGTAGAATGTGACACCTCATGTTTTAAGCTTATTTTGATATATATTTCCGTGTTTTGAGTTTATTTTGTGATACATTTTGTTAAGTTTGATATGGTTTGATGGTAATAGAATAGTTAATCGTGTTTAAGTGGTAATAAGTTGAAATGGTATTCATGGTACTCAGTTATGTTGATTGTTGTTGAGACTTTCGTAGCAATCATGGGTGAACTTCGGGACGAAGTTCATTTTAAGGGGGGGAAACTGTAATACCCCGTAATTTCATAAGTATTTATAAGAATAATTTACGTAATTTGAATAACTAATTAATGGCATTTATAAATAAGACGGAATAATATAATAAAATAAAATAAGAAGTGAGTCGGGAAGTGATGTTGGGTCGTGATGCATTCGGCCGAGTGCTCTTAATTTACAAGTAATAATAATAATAATAATAATAATAATAATAATAATAATAATAATAATAATAATAATAATAATAATAAAAATAATAATAATAATAATAATAATAATAATAATAATAATAATAATAATAATAATAATAATAATAATAATAATAATAATAATAATAATAATAATAATAATAGCTATACTAAAATATATATACTATACTACCCGTATTATAAACCCATCTAACCTACCTTCCTTATAAAAAGCAAAAGCAAACCCCTAACCTTCCTTAAGGAAACAAACAAAGGAACAGAAGAAGAAAATCGAGAAGCAGAGTCATGCGGCTGTTGTCGTTATTTCATCTGTTTACTTCCGTCCTCAACATCCCCATAATCGTAACAAATTAAGGTAAGCAATTCCTATTTTATGATAGCATTGCGTATGTTCATTAATGCCTTTGATGTTGGGTTGATGTCGAGTAACGCCTTTGATGTCGGGTTGTCATGGAGACCACAGTGAAGGGGTGAACCTGCCAGCGGTGTCTAGAGCACGTCAGTAAGATATAGAGGGGATGCATATGGGTGGTGTCCGAGGGCTGGCCGTGAGGCTTATTCTGTTTGGGTTCGGTTTAGGCGGAAGTTTGCGGTGGTTTTACTAGTGTTATTGGCCAAGTCAGGTTCTGAGGATTAGACCATGTCCTAGCTTGGGTGTAATGGGTATATAGGTAGTCGTTTTGGGTTGCTCTATGGTCCGCTTAGGTTGCATAGATGGGGGTAGTAAGCTGCTCTGTTTTGCTCGAATTCGGTGAGGATTAGAAAAGCCGTATAGGCTGTGTTGGATCTCGCTAATGGTAGAACTTACTATTTTGTTATGGGTTTGTGTTGGTAGCAATCTCGGGCTGTTTTAGTACCATCGTGACGTCGCCATAAGGCATGGTTTTAGTAGTAGCATGAGTTTATACTTGTTGTAGGACATGGTGGGTAGTGTTGGCCGTGATTAAGGGTTTTGTTCTTGGGGCATAGTAGCTTGGTTCGGTCGGAATGCTGGCCATGGTGGTTATATGTGGTGTTGTGCTTCAGATGATTTTGGGATCGTAGGTGGTGTTCGAGAGGTTGCCTTGTGCTAGTAACTATGTTGATTGTTACATGGGTTATTATGAAGGGCTACGATAATTTATGGGTAATAGGGAATAGGTTAATTAATTATTTTCATAGGTGAAAAGAGGGAGTGATCAATTAATTACTACGGGACTTAGTAGAGTGATATAAGTAAACTTGAATTTCTTAGTTATCAGCTCAGTTACAATAAGTTATTGTTAATAATTAATCACGAGTAAAGGGGATATTAATTGTATATGGCATGTGTATATTATGTAGGTCGGATTTTGGTGAAGGACAACAATTACTTGTACTTTATTAATTGGTTTTGCGATCGTTTCAGGTAGGAATTTCCTACTCAACTCGTATTTTATTATTATGTGAATATATATTGAATTGTGATGAATGACGAGGTTAATGTTAATATTATGAATGAGTATTGGAGACGGAGTATATGTGTAGTTGTTGACGGAGCTGTATGACGGGATTGTTATTGAGTTTTTTTGTTGTTGGTTATATTTGGAATGGAGAGTTGATTATTCAGTTGAGCATAACACGGAGGGTGTTACTGCCAGTTGTGAATAGCGAGTAATCGTTACTGCCAGATGTGCATAGTAAGTAATTACTACTGCCAGAGATAGTTGTGCATAGTAAGTGATTACTACTGCCAGTTGTGCATAGTACGGAGGGTACTACTGCCAGTTGAGCATGGTATGAGAGTACCACTGCCAGTTGAGTTGAGCATAGTACGATGTCAAGGGGGGTGTGCTACTGCCAGTGAAATCGTTGAGTTAGTTACGGTATAGTTGGATGAGTTGGAAATGACTGGATATTGGTTGGTTGTGTTTTATATTAAATAATTATTGTTGTTTAGTTTATTCATACTCAACCTCGTGGTTGACAGTGTATTCGTGAACACCTGTCATGAACCATAACTGGGGAGCAGACTTGGCAGGTACTTGAGACTACTTGGCTAGGAGCTTGGGAGGCGTGAGGATATGGACTGGACGACTTAGCTTTAGCTCACTATTTAGTTTCTTATCACCACTAGTTGTCTTTTAATTCCGCTGCAAGTTTGTATTATATTTATTTTATGAAGAAAAGAAAATATGTATAAGATATTTGAGTTTAATTTATTTAATTTGCCTTGGTTTGCTAAACTCTTTTATTCACTACCTCGGACTTTCCGAGATGGTAACAGTCTCACTTATCTAGGAAGGCCTAGTTAAGGCTCTTAGATAAATGGGGTGTTACACACTCACACAAACTCCTACAAAAAGAACTTACAAGAAGAGAAAGGATATAAGTGATAATAAGTCCCAAAAAAGCTCCATTAAAAAACACAAACTAACAAAGGCAGCTCCAAATATGGCGTTGGGAGATACCTCAGATAAAAACAAAATGATTGTGCAGAATGAAAATGAGGATGGTTTACAAATAATGGAAGTGATTGAGAAAAAGAAAGAAGCAACTGGTCGACATGAAATTGAGCACAAATTTGTAACAAAGTGTCGGCCAAACAAGCTGTTTGAGCTTATTAGTAAGCTTAATGATGAGCAAAAGAAGGCAGTGGAAGAAATTGGTTTTGGAGGCGAGTTGCTTTTAAAACTTATTAAGGATATGCCTAAAGGGATTGTGGAATTTCTTATAAGAGCTTTCAGGCATTCCAGCTACATGTTAGGGTGAAGAAGATCGAGTTTTTGTTAAGAAAAGCTGATGTACATGATGTATTCCAACTTCCTAGGGTTGGTGATAGGGTCCAGAAAACTGTGACTGGTAATTGTAAAGTGACTGCGGTTGATGAATTGAAAGTTGAGTGGCGAAGAAAATTTGGATTAGAGAGTAAGGCAGACCCTATTAAGTTGAACATTCTCATGATAGATTATTTAGTTGCAATGAGTCGGATGATGATTTCAAGAAGCTGTTTGTTTTATATAGCATGTCTATTTTCCTGACACCTACATCAAATTACACACTGGATTTCAAATTGCTAAGGGCTGTTGAAGATGTACCAAACATAAAAAAATTGTGACTGGAGTTTGTATGTTTTTGAGCAGTTGGTTGAGGGTGTTGATAATTTTAAGGAGAGGATAAAAAAGACAAGTAATATTACTGGATGCATACTTGTGTTAATGATATCCTACCGCTTATTCGATACTGGGATCATAAAAATTTGACAAAAAGGGTAAAAGCGAGTTGGCGACGGGTTCATTGGGGAATGTTGTTCCGTCTAAAATTGATTACCCTATCTGTGAGCAGCCAGGTTATCAAGAAGATTAAAGACCTCAAACTCAACCTCATACTGGAACTGAAATACCAAAGAGATACATGCTGATCAAATTGCCTCCTGGGATACAAAATGACGAAGAAATAAGAGGAAGCGCATTAGATTAAGAAAAATTGTGTTACCTTTTCAGATATTTTATGATATTCTTGAAATCTTATTAGTATTACTAGTATTAGTCGTTATCTTAAGTTGAAGCAAATGATATTGTTTATACATTATAGTGTTAATTTATAGTTGTGACCTTGATATTGTTTTATGATTTTTAAAATTGTTAGGATATTCATGAAATTTTCTTGAGAATGACGAGGGATTCATCATTGTTTTACAAAAGATACACTAATAATATAAAAGAGTTCAACTCAAAGATACCTGAACATGTTGGAAAGGATCCAAAATCAGATGAACTGAAAAGTAATAAAACAGAAGCAGCTGAATCTCCTCCCAAGGATGATAATGTAGAAGAGACTGGTGAAAAAACTAGTGAAAAAACTGTTGATGGCACTGATGATAATGTTGAAGAAAATACAACTGAAAAAGGTCAATTTGGCAGCCAAATTCCTCAAACACTACCTTTTATGAAACATCCATTCTACCATGCCTTTATTGACGGTTTGGTACTGAGGGAAAAATAAATGTATGATTATTCACAAGGGATGCCATCATTCGACGTATGGGCTGAGATGTTGAAAGCCCAGTATAAAGAATTGGACAAGTGATATGGTGGTTGTACTGATAAAGACTTCCAAACGGATTCTCAAGTAATCATTATTGACATGATTTATGGGGATATGAAAGAGTGCCCTAATTTGGATGAGATATTAGCTGATGTGAATATTCAAAATGACGAAATGAATGAGGAAGTCGTATATTTCCATAGAATAGATGAACATTCAAGTAAAAACAATGAAAAAGGAAAAATAACAACTGTTCAAAAAGGAGGAACGAGTGAGTTAAGGAGTTTACTTAGTGACTATTTGCTCCACTCAAAGACTATACCAGAATGTGCACTGTTGGTATCTAAGAACTTGGGTTGTACCGTAGAATGTGGACAACCAGATAAGTAAATGAGACTACTGTTAGAATTCTTGGTGGGAAATAGACAATTGTTTGAACCGGTTTTGAAGAAACGGAAAGAGGTGATGGATTATTGTTTCATTCACGATCATACAATTGAGAAATTGTAAGTCTCTTTTCAAACATTAAAATATTTAAAAGGCTTACTGCTATTTTTAACCATATTAGTAAATTGATCTTTAATTTGGTAGATAATGTATGACAGAGAAACACTTGCAACATATGGGATTTACCATGTAATTTCAAGATCAGATATAGAATCGTTATTGCCTAATGTGAAGATTGAGTCGTCAGTGATTGAATCGTGGTCAATTTTGATGAATGAGTTGTCAAAACAAGAACAAGAAGCATCAACACCTAAAAGGATTTTCTTTGGGCTTGCATATGCAGTAAGTTCTCTTTCTTAAAATTGTGATATTGTATTGAAAAGTTTGTATTATTGTAAAATATTTTTAAACCAGGACTGCAAAAGAATTTTAAACCATGACTGATAAGATTGTTTCAAAAATATGTGATATTGTATTACATAGTTTGTGTTATTGTAATTTAAGCCAATTGTTATTTCAATAAGTGTGATATTGTATTAAAGAGTTTGTGTTATTGTAGTGTAAGACAGTTGTTATTGTAATACTGATTGATAAAACATTGTTCTACCATTGAATGGAACCTATTGTGATATTGCAATGTTATAGACACCTCTAGAAAACATATTAATGCTAAATGGATAAGACTTTAAGAAGACGAAAACACTTACTAAAGAAATTGCTGGAGCATGGGATACGTGGACCAAAGTTTGCAGGCAACCATTGAACTTAAATTTAGTTTTGGTAAGACACTAGCATTGTCGCAATTATTTGTGTTATGAATTTACTCATTAAACTGATAAATTCTTTCACGCAAACTTTATTAGGTGTTCCTGCCTTTGCAGATAAGCGAACATTATTTCTGCATATGCATCAACTTTGAAAACGAGACATTGGAATACTTAGACAATAGGGTCAATGACAACTTCGAAGAATCAGAATTGTTTTAATTTGTTGATTTGGCTGTAAGTCGTAACTCAAACTTTACTGCAAAATACAATTGATGTGTTTTATTAAATTCGATAAAATTTGCTTTACGTTAGTGAAATTTTTAATTTTTGTCAAAAAAAATATAGGCATAGACATTTGGGAGTTACATGTGCAGCAAAGGTATAAAGCAAGGCGAAAAAGTGCAGATGTTTCCCTTAGTTAATAAGAAATTCAAGTGGCAAACAGATGATTTTAACTTAGACTGTGGGTGATGCGTGTCAATTATATGATGTTTTACACCCTATTTTACACGCATTTCAGAGCTCATTTATGTGGTTTAAGGCTACTATTTACCCCATTTCGTCTACTTTCGTATTTTATTGTAATATTGCAGAATTATGCGAAAATGAGTAGATATTGAGCCAAATCCGTCCCCGAGTACCTTGCACTGCATTTGACGTAAAGTATTCACTCAAGGAACGAGCTTGGTGCGCATTTCGAGGCCCAAAAGACAAATCCACGAGAAGTTAAAAGCGTACTGTCAGCTACAGAGGTCGATCAACCGCTGCCCCTAGTCGATCGACCAATGCACGAAAGCTACTGTTTAGAGCTTACCAGTCGATCGACTGCCTATCCTAGTCGATCGAGCACACCGCTATTCTGACGAGAATTAAAAGATCGAGATTTCCAAAGCCCATTATATTTAGGTTTTATAAATAAGTGTTACGTATATTTCTATATAATGTAACTGACTTTAGGAATTAATCATCAATCTTTAAATGAAGTCTTTTACCAGAAACTTTAGGGAAATAATTAGGGTTTGTAGATTATTGCTCTTTCATTAATAAAGTTCGTTTTGCAATCAGTTTTTGATCTCTCTTCTGCAATTCCTCAGCACGGTATTCATCTGTTTCAATATTCAGTTTGTTTGCTTTCATTCGTAGTATAGAATTGCTAGGATTAGATCTCCCGAAACCGATTTATCGTTTATGTTATTTGTTTGTTTATTTAATTCAAGCATGAATTCAGTAGTTTATTTCGTTAATTTAGTTGTTGTTTTAATCAATATCATGAGTAGCTAAATTATTCGTGCTAGGATGTAGGGAACCTATAGTTAGGCGGCATTAGAATTAATATGGCCTGAAATCGCGTGTTGGTCGATCGACCGCCATACCTGGTCGATCGACTGGCCACGTGAGGTGTTACCTTCGTTTTAATTGATTTAATTCTATATTTGACGAATCGATTGCACGTGACTAGTTGAATGTTTAGGTTTTGACTGACCCAATAGATCGAAAGATAGGGGAAGTTGCTAGACCACCAATTAAAATGACTAGATTAGCGAGATCGAAAGATATGCTAGTTTAGCCTTTTGAGTCAATTTTCAGGACGAAAGTCAGTATTAGTGATATTAGGGACCTGTAGCGAGATCGAAAGATGCTACCTGTTAAGAGTGGACCGAGAGGACCTCCTGTTTTCCTGCCTCACGTGTTTGATTTAGACCTACTTAGTATGCTGCCGCCGAAATTATAGTGAACCGACCATCCTAGTACCCTTCTTTATATTTGATTTAATACATTTCTTTAGTTTAATTTATATTTCATTGCCTTTAGTTATAGACCAAATAACATCAAACCCCTGCACACTGTTACTTTAGGACTAGATTTAGACAACCAATAATTACATCTGCCTCTCTGTGGTTCGACCCTGTTACCACTAGCTTCTGTTAGCTTTAATAGGTATTATAAATATTATTTTTGGTACTCACAACGACAGGTATCAAATTTTGGCGCCGTTGCTGGGGAGGCAATTGTTCTAATTTTTAGTTGTTTTATTCTAGTCTGTTTCTTAGTTTAAGGGACATTCGTTCCTTAAGCTATTCTCATATTCTTTTTGTAGTTTCCTCTTATGCGCAGGTCACAGGGTGGTGAATTAGTACCTTTCAATCCTGAGATTGAGAAGACCTTGCGTGAGTTGAGACGATACTCTAGAGTACTGCCGACAGAGGAAGAGCTGAGTACTCTGTCTAGTTACTACGAGAACGAGCTATACGAGGAGGATCCACCTTCATCACCCATTTCCACTTCTTCAGCTGACACAGTCACATCTCCGGAATTTCCAGTCATGGCTGAAGAAGCGAGTATAGCAAGTCACTCTGAGCCGACAGCTGCAAATCTATATAAGGGGTTCGAATTATCGGGAGCTGATAGGAAATTCGAACCGAAGCCTTCTTATATCAACTTGGTTGAGAGAAACCAATTCGGGGGTGCTGCAAATGAAGATGCAGCCAACCATATGGAGATATTTATTGATTATTGCTGCTCTATACCCCCGCCGACCGGTGTGACCCAGGACCAGATAAAGGAGACTATGTTTATATTCTCGCTCCGCGATGCTGCAAGGGAGTGGTAAAGAGATCTGGACCGAGCTGCTAATGGGATCACCGACTGGAATTCTTTGGCCTTGGCATTCTACAAGAAGTCCTCTCTGCCTCGAAGACGAATGCTATTAGAGCTCAAATCACGAGCTTTAAACAGGGTCCTGATGAGAACTTTCATGAGGCATGGGTCCGTTTCAAGAAGCTGGTGCGAACCATTCCGCATCATGGGTTTGAGAAGTGGAGCCTATGCAATTAGTTCTACAATGGGCTCTATGACGATCAAAGGGCTATCTTGGACGCGACAGCGAATGGCAGATTCCAGGAGAATACGGGGGAGACTAAGGGGTGGAAGATCATTGATGACTTGGCCACCCACAAAACTGAGTATGGGAATTCCAGGGGAAATCAAAGGAGAGCTGTTGAATCTCCTTCGGTTGCTGCATTAGAAGCTCTCACGGCGAGGTTTGATAAGTACGAGTTGGGAGGAGCTTCAAAAGGCGGGATTTACCATGTAAATGCTGTTTCAGACGGTCCTTTCGTCTGTAAAAGATGTGGAGCTGAGGGACATGTTTCAGACAATTGTCCTAGTCTCTTTGAGTCTTGTGCTGCCTTTCAACATTATAGGCAGACAAACACATACTATGAGCCGAATGTCCACCCAAACTTGAGGTGGAGTAGCCAAAATGTCTTGAATCCGACTCAACCTCCACAGCAGCAGTAGCAGCAGAATTATGTGCCCCCTCATAAGCAACAACAGTTCCAAAAACCTCCGTATGTCCCACAGCAGCAGCAGCAAAAAGCCCAAGGTTCTGATTTCAATGAGTTGAAGAATTTGTTGCTGAAAGAGTCTCAAACTAGAGAGGCCGGGATGAAGATGTTGGAGAGCCAAATTGCCCAATTGGCTAGCAAGAATACAACTCGAGCTCCGGGACATCTACCGACTCAAACGGACCAAAAGGAGACCCTTAATGCCATTACTTTGAGGAGTGGGTCTACCCTTGATGGGCCCATTATGGTTGAGGACGTCACTGAAAAGGATGAGGCGGAACCAAGCAAGGAGAAGGCTATGACGAACAAAAACAAGAAAAGACGATCGTATAGGTATGTCCGCCGATCGACCGACATACCCTTGGCCGATCGATCAAGTGTGACAAACAAAAGAGCTTCGGGTCTCGTTGAAGTCATTCGATCGATCGACCAACCTGGTCGATCGACCGTGGCTGGCTAGGGCGATGGTGAATCTTTTCGTCCTCCGATGCCCGGTAACTTGAGGGACCACTTGTTTCGGGGTACGACAGCCCCGAAAATATTGAGCCAAGAACCAAATGCTGATGGGTCCGTTCTGGTTCCGAAGTATGACCCTTTGTCGATTAATGGTTCACATTTGAGATGGTCTGAAGAAGGGTCAAGCTACAACAAGGAGAAGGTTGTGGACTTTCAGCCTAAGTCCACCGATGCCGGCATGAGAGATTTAGAGGAGAGGGCTAAGTTGCTACTTTCAGCCCCCTATCCGGAGAGATTAGTGCCGACAAAGGAACATGTATCATTTAATAAATTTGAAAATGTTATCCGTAGCTTAAATGTACAAGTTCCTTTTCTCGAGTTAGTAAATCAAGTGCCTGCTTATATGAAATTTATGAAGCAATTACTGTCTAAAAAGAAGTCACTTGAAACTGTGCACACTGTCGCACTCACTGAAGAGTCATGTTCTTATTTGATCCATACTGCACCTCTTAAGCTAGAAGACCCGCGTAGTTTTTCAGTTCCATGTAATATTGGCACCTTTCCTACTGAGAAAGCCTTGTGTGACCTAGGAGCCAGCATTAGTGTGATGCCTTTGAGTCTTGCTAGAAAGTTAAAGTTGACTAGGTTTGCAGTGACCAACATGACAGTACAGATGGCTGATCGCTCTGCGGTCCAGCCAATAGGAGTCTTAGAGGACATTCCCGTGCAAATAGGGAAGTTTTTCTTCCCTGTTGACTTCGTTGTGCTCAATATGCCCGAAGATGCCTACATCCCTATCATTTTGGGTAGACCATTCCTGCACACTGCTGGTGCAGTTATTGATGTTGATTCGGGTACTTTGACCTTTAAGGTAGGGAAGCACTCCATTGTCATTGCCCAGACGGCTAGGAAGAAAGACCCCATGGGGCCTGTAACTTGTAATACGGTTTCTGAAAAGAAATCTTATTTTGTACTTCCTGATATGCCTATCTCTACCCCTACTCCTGTTGTGACACCTCCGCCCCAGACTGGGAGCAAAGTGGAGGAAGATTCCTCTGTTTTAGATATTGCAGGAGTTGGTTTGGGGAAGGAAGAGCTACGTGTTGCTCCAGCTGTGTAGGAGGCAATAGTTCAAATAGGTGGTCTAGGATGCCTTAGCTATGGCACGGATGAGGAGTCCGAAGATGAGCCAGTCAAGGCAACGGAGTCTGATCTGGATTCCGACGACTCCGAAGAGGTCATCGAATGGGAAGATGTCCGACATGTTGATCCGTTGAGTTCTGCGGATGCTGGAGTTGAGAAGAGTGCAGCTGAGAAGATGAGCACTGTTGAGGCTACCTCTAGTAGCCAGAAGCCGACCAAGTGGGCTATCCCGTGGCCGTACTTGATCAACTACTAGTTGATCGAATGCTTTACAAACTAAACATTTTATTGCTTTTTAAGACTATTTACCGTTTTTCGTGTGCGCGAGACGTTCGCTCTTTTAAGTTTGCTTAGGATTTTATACACTTTAGACTATTGCTTTGGGTTTTGCGCAATTTTGGGCGCGTTATTGTCTGTTTGCAGGTTTATAGACACTATTAGCTCAAGTTATCAAGCTAATTCGAAGAAATCAGAAAGTTACAGCAGTATCCCCAGTCGATCGACCGCCTACCCTAGTCGATCGACCGAGGTGCGACTTCCAGGAGCTTCTTTTCCTGTTCATTCCAATCGATCGATCACCGCTATGGTCGATCGACCGTTGTTGTCTTTTGCACTGCTCACGACCTTTCCCCTGTTGTGTTTGGTCGTTCTGCGGAATTGAGGGAGTCTTTCCTCCTCTTTATTTTCCGACATAATTCTGTTTTCTTCCATTTCTTTATCTTTTGCACACAATTACCGTTTCCACATTGCTTTCTTGGTTTTATGCGTGGTATATGTTGTCTTTTCAGGTACTTATTGGTAGCACTGCTGGCTACTGAAACCTCCTAGCTCACGCTGGTTTGGGGAGGTTTCCTTTTGCTGCGCTTAAAGTCTTGTGAGTCTCCTTGTCTTCACTTTATGTCTTGTTTACTTAATTTTCTCGCAAATTCCCGTTTTCCTTTTCTTCATTACATGATTTTGCACAATGGGGACATTGTGCGATTTGGTTTGGGGAAGGGTTTTGCGTTGCATTTCATTTGCTTGCATTCACGGTTACATTTTTTCTTGCATTGTTGTTTATTTTCCTTTATATATACAAAATTTCAAAAGAAAAAAAAATTGAAAAAATTTCAACAAAATTCAAAAAAATGCACGTTTATTTTAGCATATAGGTCGAGTCGGAACGGTAGTATTTCAATGATGACATTGCATTTGCATCTGTTTTATCGCCTAAGCCTTGCTGATTGACATGTTATTAGTAGAATCATATATGCATATCTACGAGTTTTTCGTTAAATTACTTGTTGGACTTGAAACTTGACTTCGATTTTTGGCAAACTACATCATTTTCTGAGTTTTAGAGCCTATAACTGGTGACATTTATAACCAGTTCATCTAGGATTGTGAATAGTACTCCTTATGAGACATGTTACATAAATGTGCATAAATATGAATTTGATCTGCTTAATACCTGTATGCATTCGGTTCGTGGTTTGTTGACACATGTGGTAGAGGTCCCCTTTTCTCATTTTACCCATAAGCTCCACACTGCCAAAAATAGCCTTTTTGTCCCATTACTACATCCTACATTTAGCCTGCCCTTGTCAAGCTAGTAGTTTAGTTTTTGGGATTGTTACTACGTTTTTAGTAGCATATGCTCGTTTTGAGATGAAGTTGGGAAGTTGGAAAAAGGAAAGAAAGAAAGGAACAAGAAGAAAAAAAAAAAGAGAAAAAAAATTATTCGAAAAAGAAAAAAAGAGTGCTGTACTGTTTAATGTAGTCGATCGACCGCTCTACTTGGTCGATCGACCGCAGCCCGAGGAAGAAAAGAGAAGGATCAATTCGCATGATTTAAAGTTTTATTTTATGGCAATTTTTTGATCCCATGTTGCATTTAGATCTTATGAGGAGTTGATTGATTATAATTATTTCGGAGATTGTGAGTTTTGTGCTTGCTATAACACCGTGTGGATTGAAGTTTGAGAAAGAAGTGGATATTGTCATATGGTTTTGTTACGGTACTAGCTTGATCACCTGTACCCCCACATTCCCATAAATGTTTTGCCTTTCCTGCCCATTACCTCACATATCCCATATATACCTCGGCATGTGTCATGGTCATTTGTTCGGTTGGAATGCATATGTACGGTTGTAGAGATTACTTTCATATTATATTGCAGGCATGTTCTTATAGGTCGTAGTTAGGTGAGTGTCACTAACAAAATGAATTTTTTTCTATCTTTCACACAAATTCACCTTGTGCTTATATGAGTGATTTGAGCGACCCGTGAGAGTCTAATTTGATAAGTCTCTACGGTTGACGGTTCAGCAGTCTTAACGACTCTATAACTCGTTTGCATGATTCACATCTCTAATTGATTGTTGGTTGTGCATTAAATTAGTTTAGGCTATTCAGTTTGCATTTCGCTCTGAGATTGAACTCGTTCCATTAGGTCTTAGGATCGAGTCTAGTTCTTGCTTGGGGACAAGCAAGGGTTTGGTTTGGGGAAGTTTGATGCGTGTCAATTATATGATGTTTTACACCCTATTTTACACGCATTTCAGAGATCATTTATGTGGTTTAAGGCTACTATTTGCCCCATTTCGTCTACTTTCGTATTTTATTGTAATATTGCAGAATTATGCGAAAATGAGTAGATATTGAGCCAAATCCGTCCCCGAGTACCTTGCACTGCATTTGACGTAAAGTATTCACTCAAGGAACGAGCTTGGTGCGCATTTCGAGGCCCAAAAGACAAATCCACGAGAAGTTAAAAGCGTACTGTCAGCTACAGAGGTCGATCGACCGCTGCCCCTAGTCGATCGACCAATGCACGAAAACTACTGTTTAGAGCTTACCAGTCGATCGACTGCCTATCCTAGTCGATCGACCACACCGCTATTCTGACGAGAATTAAAAGATCGAGATTTCCAAAGCCCATTATATTAAGGTTTTAGAAATAAGTGTTACGTATATTTCTATATAACGTAACTGACTTTAGGAATTAATCATCAAGCTTTAATCAAGTCTTTTACCAGAAACTTTAGGGAAATAATTAGGGTTCGTAGATTATTTCTCTTTCATTAATAAAGTTCGTTTTGCAATCAGTTTTTGATCTCTCTTCTGCAATTCCTCAGCACGGTATTCATCTGTTTCAATATTCAGTTTGTTTGCTTTCATTCGTAGTATAGAATTGCTAGGATTAGATCTCCCGAAACCGATTTATCGTTTATGTTATTTGTTTGTTTATTTAATTCAAGCATGAATTCAGTAGTTTATTTCGTTAATTTAGTTGTTGTTTTCATCAATATCATGAGTAGCTAAATTATTCGTGCTAGGATGTAAGGAACCTATAGTTAGGCGGCATTAGAATTAATATGGCCTGAAATCGCGTGTTGGTCGATCGACCGCCATACCTGGTCGATCGACTGGCCACGTGAGGTGTTACCTTCGTTTTAAGTGATTTAATTCTATATTTGACGAATCGAGTGCACGCGACTAGTTGAATGTTTAGGTTTTGACTTACCCAATAGATCGAAAGATAGGGGAAGTTGCTAGACCACCAATTAAAATGACTAGATTAGCGAGATCGAAAGATATGCTAGTTTAGCCTTTTTAGTCACTTTTCAGGACGAAAGTCAGTATTAGTGATATTAGGGACCTGTAGCGAGATCGAAAGATGCTACCTGTTAAGAGTGGACCGAGAGGACCTCTTGTTTTCCCGCCTCACGTGTTTGATTTAGACCTACTTAGTATGCTGCCGCCGAAACTATAATGAACCGACCATCCTAGTACCCTTCTTTATATTTGATTTAATACATTTCTTTAGTTTAATTTAAATTTCATTGCCTTTAGTTATAGACCAAATCACAGCAAACCCCTTCACACTGTTACTTTAGGACTAGATTTAGACAACCAATAATTACATCTGCCTCTCTGTGGTTCGACCCTGTTACCACTAGCTTCTGTTAGTTTTAATAGGTATTATAAATATTATTTTTTGGTACTCACAACGACGGGTATCAGTGGGGTATTTAAGATGCTGCACATGACGTTTTCAATGGGGAAGTATTTGATTGTGATTTGAATGATGAAATAAAGAGGGAATTATATCGAGCTGAGATAGCAGCAGCATTAGTTTTGATTGATTATAACCATACCAGCACTGAAACAATGGATACTGTTACAAACTTCAACACAGTAACGGAATCGTTAGAACCAATCCCGTTGGAAAAAAAGAGGCTAAAGAGAGAATAGGAAGAAAAAGCAAAAGCTGATACTCGGTAGAAAGTTTGTACACCCAAGTCAAAAATCAAAGGTTAATTACTTTTATTCAGGCGCTCATTTTTTTTTGTAAACAACATAGTTGCATTTGGTACTAAAACGGTTGCATCATCTGAACTGTTCTTTAGGTTTCAAAAGACCAGACGACAATGATTGCAATACTAGTGTCTTGGGTAGCCGTCGAAAAGGAAATTCATATGGTCTTGTGTGTACAGACAACTGTGTCAAAGTCTGTTATATGCTGGTTGTATCCAAATTTATGAGGAGCAATCAAGCACTTTTGGCAAGCTTGTTGAAATTAAGAAAAGAAGTACTTGACTACTGCTTATTAGACGACTACACATTCTCAATAGAGTAAGATTGAAAACTATTACGATATCCTTAAATATTTTAACTGATGCTCATCATCTATTTAGTAGCATATAAAAAGAATATTTCCACTAATGCTCATCCAATATACTGCTTGCAGTGAAAGTGTTGTTGTCTACGGCGAAGAAGCAAAACTCCTCAGGGAGGATATACTATCAATACAAAAGACGGTGAATGTCACGAGCAAAATGATTGAATGTTGGGCATATGTACTGAATGACGTTGAGTACAAGGATCAAAGCACAACAACTTTACTGTTTTTCGGACTTCGCCAGATGGTATGCAATATTATTTACAATTAGTTTAGATAATTCATTGTAAATTTAATATTATTACAATGAATATATGGTGTTATTCTTAAACAACTGATTTGAAAACAGGATGATTTTCTTGCATTATATCAACAAGTAGGGGATGAATTTCAGGATGAAACTCATAAATTGAGGATTTTCGAAGTTTGGGATAGTTTCATTACCGCAAACAAGGGTACATGCAACTTGACAGCTGAGATTGTTTTCGTACCAATACTATTTGAAGACCATTACTTCTGTGTTTGTATAAACTTTAACAAAGAAAAGGTTGAAGTCCTAGACGATACATCCGATGATAAATGGGAAGATACGGTGATAAGTTGAATGCTTTAGTTGATAATGGAAACATGAAAAATTGTTGGATAATATATGTGTTTTTTATTCTCATGGTGGCTTGCAATGTGTCAGGCTTCATGTATGAGTGACTATCTGGAAGTAAAGAAAAGGCCAAGAGCTGAAGAAATAATAGTTTTTAAAATTGTTAATGTGAGCTTCAAATGGCAAAAATCGGAACTATAGAACAATAAATCTGGCACTTTTCTAATGCTTCACATGATAAGGTATGAGGGAGAAGTATTTGAAGCAGATCTTGATGGAAAGGTCGGCCGCAGATACTACTGAGCAGAAATGGCAGCAGCATTACTGCTGGCTGACATAAATGGAATTAGGGATCAACTCATTGAAAGGGTAGCAGAGTTCACAACAATGAAGGATGAAGTCTGGCCTCAACTGAAACTGAAAAAAGATTCAGCGATGAAAAAAAACCTGTAAAAGGTGGCAATGGTGAAGATGTGCATAAGCCGACAAATACTGAAATGCCTGTTCTTCGTAGGTCTCCTAATAACAGGTAAATAAAAAAAAATAAAAAATGGCTAATCGGATATATTAATGTCATTACTTTTTGAGACATTCGTTTTTGTTTTATTTAACTATAAACATATATTAATGAGTATCTCTACGCATATTCGGGATTGTAGCGGTATTGTCAGTGTGCAAGGGAAAAACACAAGTGGTGGTCAGTGCATCAAAACAGTTGCACAATATGCAAGAGTAAGGGGTCGAGGTAGAGGTCGGGGTAGAGGCAGTAATGTGGGAAAATAGAAAGTGTTTAATCTGAAATAGGAAATGGGTTTGAAGATTGATTTGTAATAGATAGACAAAAATGGTAAAATGTAGATCATGTGATAAGGTTTTGAAAATGAAATTATAATGAAGATATAACAGACTATTGTTAATGTGCTATTTCAAAGTTCAATTGAATTTAGATTTTTGTGATATTTCAAAGCCTTCATGAATTTGCACATTTATATTACAGGTATGATATTGTATTGAATCCATTGCGAGATTGTATTATGTTAACTGTGGTATTTTAACTTTAAATCGAACATTAGGTGATATTGTTGCTTGTCGATATCATTCGCTTCCTACTACCCTTGTTCTTTGCCTAACGAGGTGGTAGAATCCTCACCTCAGTTGAGGAACTACATCCAAGAAGCATTTCCAACTCTTGCTCTTTTGTCATTGACTGTGCTTGTGGATTGAGTTTGACCCTAAATTGCTTCAATGTGTAAGCAAGATCAGTTATCTCATTATTAGGCATAGTTCTCAGCACACTGATAGTTAAGTAGAACTCTGACCATAACTTGCACATATCCAGCTTCCTTACATCAGTGGCATCAAAATCGTCAAATAACTCACCATGTGAACCATAAAGAGGGATCTTTTGTGCATTCTCTGTCCAGCGTATAAGAATGTACTTATCAGACAAAGTCTTGACTTGTTTCCCAGAGAAAACGCAAATAATGTGTTTGCAAATAATACCCTTTCTATTGAACAACTTATAAGAACATTCTGCATCGTTGCTTGTAGAATTGAACTACTTGAAAGGTCTTATGCATTCTAGCGTCATCTACAACCTCTATACTGTGGACAGGTGGTGTGAAGCCACCAACACTAAGGGAACATGTGGAGGCAGCAGCCTCTTGTTGAAAATCATTGAAAATAGCATGGGTATAAACCTTGGACGCATGAGCTTCCAAGTGTAGAGACGTAGCTAATTGTGGTAAAGTATAATCATTGTCTCGATCATGTAGCTTTTGAGTATGGCGTTGTTGATCCATGGCGATTTGAAACCATCCTAAACTTAACAAGTGTACCATGTATATTTTCAAAATGCTTGAAAAATCTATTCTAGCACTCCGATCGTTGAGTTGTTCGGAGAAGTCATCCCATAGGAATATCAAGATAATAAGCTGAGAACCATCTCCTTCTTTTTTTTTTATACATGTATGACAACCATGAATTTGCTTGCAAGTTATTCAGCAATTAACTCAGACCACTTGGATTCAAATTCAAAAGGTTTCAAGTTAGAGTCCCAAACTACATCATTCAAACGACTCACAAAATCAGTCTCTTTGGATATTGTACTTCCAATCTTATCAGTGACCTTTTGCATAATATGCCACATGCAATATCTATGCTTAGCCTTCTTGAAAACTTTGGGTACAACCTTCTTTATTCCTAGACATTGGTCAGTGATTATACATTGCGGCTCTCGCTGATCCATAGTTTCTAAGAATGTTTCAAAAACCCACTTAAATGAATCTTCATCCTCATGAAACAACAATGCAGCAACAAAAGTCACAGATCTGTTGTGGTGGTCCACCTCAGTAAAAGGAGTGAAAATAATAGAATATTTTTTTGTACCGTAAGTTGGATCAAAAGTGACCAAATCAACAAAGGAAGAGTAGCTTCGACGTGCCTGTGCATCGCACCAAAAAACACGAACCAAACATTTGAAAGCATCCACTTCATAAGCAAAGTAGAAACATGGATTGGTTTTACATAGGTCCTCGAAATGATTGATAAAAAATTGAGCATCCTTTTCTCTTATCAAACATTTGATATCCCTTCCAAAGTTCTTAAAATCAATCAATTGAGCACCAACATTCTCGTAGCCAAATGCATGTTTCTTAGAATATCTATATGCCAAGGTAGGGCCTAAATTAACTTTTGAATGATCAATAATTGCCTTTTTATGAAAAAGATGAAGGTGTCTCTTTTTTCTTTGAAAATATTTTTTTGTAAGTGAAGAAAGACGATGATCAACAACATAAACGTCCTTGATAAGGCGAAATTCAATCATAGTATCACAACCAATCCTAGTTAGTTTATTGTTCTTAATATCAAACGGCTTTATAAGTGTTTGCTCCACTACACTATCATGGACAACTTCCTTACTCTTCTTACCATCTCTAAACCCTTCACGATTCTAGACAACAAGTTTATAAAAGATAGCACCGTCAACATTGCTGTTTTTGGGAGGACTTCCTAGGTTCAAAACCACATGCTTCTGCATACACATCATAAAAACTGATAGCGCCTTCCAAT
This sequence comes from Silene latifolia, assembly GCF_048544455.1. Classification (NCBI taxonomy): domain Eukaryota; kingdom Viridiplantae; phylum Streptophyta; class Magnoliopsida; order Caryophyllales; family Caryophyllaceae; genus Silene; species Silene latifolia. The sequence continues at coordinate 6,461,938 of NW_027413123.1, forward strand.
TTTTTGAAAATATGACCAAGTTTAGGTTTAGACTGAATTGCGACATTCCTTGTCCACAATTCAGTACCACTAGGTGTGGAATCCAAAAACAGTTGATGTTCATTATAAGAAACAGAAGGTTGTTCAATGCATGGAGTAGAAGTAATTTCAGTAAAACGATTATCATTAGACGTAGGTGGAGAAGGACTTTCAATGCGTAGAATAGAAGTAATTTGAGACACGCTGGTATCGTTAAAAGTGGATCCAGAAGAAGGAATACAACTATCAGTATCTGGAAAAGAATATAATATGAGAAGCATTAAAACACATAACAGGTATTAAGTAAAGAGTAGGGGACCAAGACTAATGACAAAGTTTGTTATTGTAATAACTGTGATATTGTATTAAACATGGTGTGATATTATATTGGATATTTGTTGATATTGTAATACTGTGAAAGCAGTGTCAAGATCTGCAAACGAATATAGTACGAGAATGCATAACACAGCCTGATAACAGATGTAAAGCAAACAATAAGTTACAATGACGACAAACTCATAAGAAAATTGAAAATATATGTAGCAAAAACCGTATAAAATTAGAAATTTGTACGGTAGACCAATAAAACCATATGAAAATTTAAAATATAGACAAATTCATAAGAAACGAAGTAAGAGGACTAGTAATTGCAAATATATGTAGCAAAAACAACAAGTAAATGAAAATAAAGCTGGAAATTGCGAAGGTAGACATCAATTCATAACAAAGCAGTAAGATCAAGAGTAATTTCGAATGAATGTAACAAAAAAAACAATTACATGAAAATAAAGGAAAAAATTGAAAATTTAAACATGAATTCATAATAAACGTAGTAAGATGAATATATGTAGACAAAAACAACAATGACATCAAAATAAAGATGAAAATTACAAAGTAAATTGAAAGTAGATGTACCTGACATAGTGAATTAGATTGAAGAGAAGTATGATCGTTGATAATAAATAGAAATCAACAAATAATCACGAAAGAAAGCAGCAGCAGAAGGAAGGAATCCATGGATAAAGCTCCGTCGAAGAAGATGAAATTTAGAGAGAGAACGAATATATATACATATGTATATACATATATATATATATATATATATATGTGTATATATATATATATATATGTATATATATATATATGTATATATATATATATATATATATGTATGTATGTATATATATATAGAGAGTAAAGTTCTAATGAGTCCACCATATTTTTTGAGTCCCTAAGTCCTCACTACATCCCTTAGATATCCCACTAAGGATGGTTGAGATTGAAAGCAAAAAAGCATACTTAACACTAATGAGTTTCCTATACACTAATTAATCCACTTTATCTCTCTAGCTTTAATTATACATTCACTAATGGATTAATTATACACAAAAAAATATTTTTGAGCATAATTTTTTTTTTCGAACTGAAACTTTATACAAATGTTACTACATTTTCACTGTTTTAAAAGTGTAATTTCAACGGAAAAAAGTGTAATTTCAACGGAAAAAATTGCGGTTTGACGGATTTTATTTTGAAATTTGAAAATTTGAAGCAAATTTACAATATATTTTGCGTTTTACGAGTGTAACTCAGTTTTTCGACAAATATTATTTGAATTTTTCCAATTTTAACACAACTCATTGTGAATTGAGTGACTTATAAGTGTAACTTTAGTCCTTTAAAAGTGTAATTTTAGTCCATTAAAGTGTAATGTTAATCCATTAAAGTGTAATTTTAGTCCATTAAAGTGTATTTTTAGTCCATTGAGAGTGTATCTTTAGTCCATATTAAAAGTGTAACTTTAGTCCATTAAAGTGTAATTTCAGTCCATTGAGAGTGTAACTTTAGTCCATTGAGACTGTAACTTTTGTCCATATTAAACATGTAACATGAGTCCATTCAGAGTAAAACTGTAGTCCTTGAGAGTGTAACTTTAATAGATATAAGTGTAACTTTAGTAGAGAAAAATGTAACTTTAATAGAGATAGCTGTAACTTTAATAGAGAAGTCTGTAATTTTAGTAGAAATAAGTGTAATTCTAATAGAAATAAGTGTAACTTTAACTTTAATCGAAAAATGTGTAATTCTAATAGAAATAAGTGTAATTCTAATAGAAATAAGTGTAACTTTAACTTTAATAGATATAAGTGTAATTTTAATCGAAAAATGTGTAATTCTAATAGAAATAAGTGTAATTCTAATATAAATAAGTGTAATTTCAACTTTGATAGAGATAAGTGCAATTTTAATAGAGAAATGTGTAATTTTAATAGAGAAATATGTAATTTCAATAGAAATAAGTGTAACTTCAACTTTAATAGAGATAAGTGTAATTTTAATAGAAATAAGTGTAATTTTAATAGAAATAAGTGTAACTTTAACTTTAATAGAGATAAGTGTAATTTTAATTGAAGTAATTGTAATTTTAATAGAAATAAGTGTAATTGTAATAGAAATAAGTATAATTTTAATAGAAACAAGCATAAAATGGACTAAAAATATCGCATGAAAACATTGGAGGCGGGATTTTCAAAATTTGAATTTTGAAATCATTGGAAGCGGAATTTTTAGCACACAATAGGTAAATTTAAACAAATAAAATTAAAAAAATGAAATAAAAATATAAATGCGAGATTTTTAGCACACAATGTGTAATTTTTAGCACACAAGACGAATTTAAACAATACGAGATTTTAAAAAAACTACCAACTTTTCAAAATTAGATTTAGGTTTAATTTTCAAAACTAGATCTAAATTATTCGCTCTCTTATTTTTTTTAGCTTACATAACATCAGATTAAAAAAAATAAAAATCTCATACAACATACATATCATTCCAGAGAACAATCGAAAACTAAAAAAAACGAAAACACGAAAGTAAAAACGAAGATTAAACAAATATAACAACCTGGCAACAACACATATTTAAAAGACAAATCTGATTTTTTTTTTCAAATACAAAAAAGAGGAAAAATATAAAAAAAACGAACGAGGACTGTAAAAAAAACGAACGAGAAAGCAATCTCCCTGTTTCCTTAGTTCAACTTTAAAAAAAAAAATTTGATAAAAAAAAAAGGAGATCTGGGAAGAGAGAAATGAGGGAGAAAAGGAGAAGAGGAACGAGCAGGGGCTACGGTGGCCGGAAATGGTGGGTGGTAGCAGATTTGGAGAGGAACGAGCAGGGGCTGTGGTGGCCGGCGGAAATAGTGGTGGGTTGGTTGGAGGCAGGGGTGGGGTTTTGGTGATGTCGGGTTGGAGGCAGGGGTGGTGTTGTGGGGCTGGAGGCAAGGGTGGTGTTGTGGGGCTGGAGGCAGGGGTGGTGGCGGTTCGGCGTGGTAGGTGTTGGACCATATAGTTTGTATATTTATGTTTTGATGATGTCAAGGTGTTTTACAAATTATATATTTGTTGCGTGTAATCGGATGTTAAGTATCTTAGGACTAATTTATTACGAGCAACAAAGAGGATTGTGACAATTGCATAAGAAGTTAAAGCCTTCGTTCAAAGATCAAACAATTCAAGATTTATTCAAGTATCACGTGAAGACGAAGTTCATTTAAAGATTAATCAAGCTTGGATGATGACGTAGCCTATACTCGAAGATCTCTTTAAAGATTAGAATAGTATAGGTGATTATCTCATAATGATAATCAAGAATGAGTTTCTTGATTAGTAAAGTTATAGCTTTGCAGCTATAACCTTATTAGTTAAAGAGCTCAATGTTATAGCTCTTCTACTATAACATTGAAATGCTGAGTTTTTATACACGACTAATAAACATTTCGAAAATTGTTTTATTATTGTTTAAAGTTTATCTTAAATGTTTTAATGAAAGTATTTATTTTATAAAGCCGGTTTAGTAAGGAGTCCGGTTTTATGATAAGCGTTAATTGGTGGTTATGTTGGATCAACTTATGAGTTGGACTTTACTACTAATTAGGGTTTCCATATAGCCTCTCCTTTAAACCTAAATTCTAATTATATATTGAGATTGGGGTTTACATGGTTCACGAGCTTATGAGCCGTGATATGTCGTGTTGCCTAAAAGATATTTGGTAAAGATTTTATTCTATAATAAGATCTTTACATATCTTATATATCTTCTTAATATATTTGTTTATGGTAAAAGATATTCTTGGTTTTGGAAATCTTATCATAATCTTAGAATTTATAGTGAAGATAATATTTAGAAAGATTATATTCTATCTTTTAGAATATTCTTTATTATCTTTTAAGGCTTTTAGAAAAGAGATAATAAGAAGATATAATTTGTAATTATATCTTATTATTTTGGCTATTAGGGTTTGTATAGAAACCGTGTAGCCTACCTCTTCCTTGCTTATAAATACTTTGCTATTTACAACATCTAAGATAGAGACCTTAAGCATAAAAATTGTTTTCATATTTAAAAAGCAAACCGTGTGTTTTAAGAAGAAAAACCGATTTGCAATTTTGAAAGGTCTTGTGTCATAAAACTCGCATACTTGTTCTTCGTTTTTTCGTTATAAGATAATAGTGCTTAGATTGATTTCTTAACTTGTTCATTAACGTGAACCTTTATTAGAATCATTAGTGATTTCTTATTAGCGTAAGTTAGTCACTCGAGTATTTAACGGTACTCATTGAGTTACAGCTAGAGTTAGTTGTACGAGTTGGATTAGTAAATTTGTAATCCGTAGAAAGGTACTAAATTTATTAATCGAGAATAGTGGACGTAGGTTTCTACTTGTGAAACTGAACCACTTCAAAAATCCGTGTGTCTCTTCTTCTTTCGTTTGTTTTGTTTATTTTGCTTACAATCGTTAGTTGATTAGTTAGAGTTTAACCAATAAACTTTAAATAATCAATTACATACGCACAATCGAAAAAGCTTTAAAAAGTTTTAAATCCTCAATTCACCCCCCCCTCTTGAGTATTTTGGATCAATAGACTCTTTAATTGGTATCAAAGCCTCGTGCTCTTGATTGCCTAACCGCAAAGAGGCTGATCTATCTTGTTTTTCATTTATCGTATTGTTTTATATTCCGCTGCCTATCACGTGATAAATGGATTCCAAATATCTCAAGTGTCCCGTCTTTGATGGGAAGAATTACGAATTGTGGAAAAACATGATGACTCACTATGTGAAAGGACACGATTGGGAGTGCTGAAGGATCATTCAAAACGGACTGCACAAAATTCTTGTCGCATCTGAGGAAGGCACTACCTATGAAAAGAAAGAAGAGGACTATGTCAAGGCTGACTACAAGAAGGCCGAAAAGAACTCCAAAGCAATAAGTCTTCTGCAAAACGGAATGACTTCTACCGAGTTCGATCGGTTCTCTTCATGCTCCACGGCCAAGGAGATATGGGATGGGCTCGAATTAGCTTATGAAGGTACTTCCATTGTTAGGAAGCACCGAATTGATTTGCTTTTGCAAAAATATGAGCTATTCATTACGGAGCCTAATGAGTCTCTAGATAGTATGTCCGCAAGCTTTTCAAGTATAATAAATGAATTAAAAAACCTAGGTAGGAAATTCTGTACCAAGGACATTGCTAGAAAGGTTCTTAGGAGCCTTACTAAGAAGTGGCGTGCTAAGGTCACCGCAATGGAGGAATCACGAGATCTTGAAACCCTATCCTATCAAGAACTCATTGGTGCTCTCATGGCCCATGAAATTACTCTTAACAAAGACGACGCTGAACCAAGTCGCAATAAGAGTATGGCCTTAAAGAGCGAAGAAGTGGACTGTGACCTAGAGGATGAAACTGTCTTGTTTGCACGACGTTTTAAAAATAATATTTTTCGAAATAAACAAACAAAATCATCTTATAACAACAATAACAACAAGTCATTCAACAAAAAGGTTAATGACTCAAAGTCGTCCTTCGCAAATAGAGGTTGCTTCAAGTGTGGAGAATCTGGTCATATGATCAAAGATTGTCCAACATGGGAGAAGATAAAGGACAAGACGAAACGTGAGAAGACGAAGAGAGAATTCAAGCAAGTTATGATGGCTTCGTGTTGGGGAGACCTTGACTCAGAAGATGACGAGGAATATGAAGACGATGAAGTTGCAAACCTTTGTCTCAGCAGTGTAAGTCTTGACCTAATCTCCGACAGTGACGATGAAAACACAAATTCTCATTCAAACTATTGCCTTCTTGGAGAATCAGACGAAGACGACGATGAAGAGGTAAGTTATCTTGAGCTTAAGAAACGTGTTAGGAAATTGTCTAAAAGTGCTTTAATTGAATTCTTTGAACAATCTCTTGATAAGTGTCACGAACAGGATTTGGAATTAAAAGATCTAAAGGAACAGATTCTCGAAATCGCGGAAGAGAATCATACTCTCAAGACTAAAGCTAAGAAGTTGAAATCTAAAGTTATAGCTGAGAAAGCTACAACATTAGATTCTACTATGGCTGAAAAGAAGGAATTAGAGTCCAACGTTATAGCTAATGAAGCTATAACTTTCGACCTAAAGCTTAACATAAAGCACCTTCAAGCCAAAGTTATAGCTAATGAAGCTATAACTTTAGAACTTAGAAAAGTCAAAGAACTCTTGGAAACTAGGGTCACTTCTAATGAAGAAGTGATCTTGGATCAAAAGAAAGAGATAGATTCTCTTTTAAAGCAATTGAAAGAATCTAAGACCGATATGATCAATGTTAAGAAACACCACACCGATGTTGTGTTCATTCTTAACAAACGATTCCAAGACTTTCATGACAACTTTAAAAAGGACAATGATGTAGATCACACGAAATGTCAAGAGGAAATTAAAACCCTAAAAGACCTACTTCTACAAGCTAGAAAGGTCCATGACAAGTGGGAAGGTAGCACAAAAGTCCTAAACTTCCTAACTGAACAATCCGATAATAATATGAAGATGGGGTTAGGACATGAGTGCTACAGCCGTAGAGATCACTCTAAATGCAAATCAACACCTTCGGATTTTGATTTTAGAAAAAGGAAGTATGCTGATCTTCCTGAATACTTGATTTGCAACTACTGTGGTCATACGGGTCACATCCAAATCAATTGTGTCAAAAAGGCTCATGATATAAGAAAAAATGCCGAACATGCCAAAACTGTTCACACGGTTGTCGAGGATAAGGAAACCCACACTAACGAACCTAACGAAGAAAGAAATAATAAATTTCGTTGGTTCTATGACATGGCCTTTGACTACTCTAAGAAACCTAGCACTTCACAAAACCCTTGTCGACCTCAACCCAGTAAACCTATTCACAAGGGAAGTAGTCAAGAAAGACCTAGAGAAATCCCTAGACCTAGAGAAAACCCTAACCCTAGAACTCCTCCCAAGTCAAACAAAACTAAGATTAGAAAAACGGTCATTAGACGTGTTTGGGTTCGAAAAGATTTAGTATTTAGAGTAACTAATCATACGGGACCCAACTTAGCTTGGGTACCTAAAAACTGTATCTAATCCTTTCTGTAGGAAAAAGTGAAAGAAAACAATCAATGGTATCTTGACAGCGGATGTTCAAGACACATGACCGGAGATAAGAATCTGTTTCTTTCACTCAAGCCCTTCAATGGAGGAAGAGTAACGTTCTGGGACAATAAAAAGGCAAAAGTAATCGGCGTTGGCAAAATCGGAATCTCTAAGTCTCACGCAATCAGTGACGTTTATCTCGTAGATGGCCTAAAACACACTTTGCTAAGCATATCTCAACTATGCGACAAAGGTAACAAAGTAGTTTTTCATACTGATAGTTGTCGCATTATTATTGAAGGAACTAGCAACGTTATTCTTGAAGGCCACCGAAAAAGGAATGTTTATATGGTAGATTTAAATGTTGTGCCCACTAACACCTTTTCGTGTATGAAAGTTACACTTGACGATCCTTGTTTATGGCATAAACGTTTCGGTCACATTAGCTCACTAACCTTGAATAAGCTCAAGAAGTGGGACTTGGTTGAAGGATTGCCTAAGATCAAGTTCGACCAAGAAAAGATGTGTGACACGTGTGCAAGGTGCAAACAAGTAAGATCATCGTTCAAACCTAAAAGAGTAGTAAGCACAAATCAAGACTTGGAATTAGTACACATGGATTTATGTGGACCAATGAAGGTACGGAGTAGAGGAGGATCCAGGTACGTCTTTGTTCTTGTAGATGACTACTCAAGGTATGTATGGCCTATCTTTCTACATTCCAAAGACAAGACTTTTGATGAATTTGATTGTCTTATGAAACGTGTTCAAAACAAATATAAGACTAATCTTGTATCTATTCGTACGGATCATGGCACCAAATTTGACAACCAAACTTTTATAGAATATTGTAGAGTTAATGGTGTAGGTCATAACTTTTCTGCACCAAGAACTCCTCAACAAAACGGTGTCGTTGAACGTATGAATAGAACTTTAGAAGATATGGCACGTACGATGCTTCTGTGTAGTGGTTTACCTCGTAATTTTTGGGCCGAAGCCATAAGCACTTCTTGCTACATCCATAATCGTGCTACGATCTGACCTATCCTTAAGAAAACCCCCTACGAACTCCTTAGAGGTCGAAACCCTAATATCTCCCATCTTCGTTGCTTTGGGAGCAAGTGCTTTGTGCATAATAACGGTAAAAACCGTTTAAGCAAATTCGACCCTAGAAGTGATGAGGCGATTTTCATAGGATACTCAGATTATAGCAAGGCTTACAAAGTCTTCAATAAAATAACTCTTTGTATTGAAGAAAGTGTCCACGTTGCTTTTGATGAAGATAACGTGTTCGAAAAGCCTTTACAGGATGAGGAAGAAGACTTGGATGAACCCGACTTTCGTCTTTCAAGAGACGACCCCCCGGAATTGGAATTAGAGGATAATGAGAATGAGGGAATAAACGATGAACTTGATCGTTCCTCAAAAGACAAAAATGAGAAAGATAAAGTTATAGTTGATGATACTATAACATTGACTCAAGATAGGAACTCCCAAACCAATGTTATAGATGATGTTACTGTAACATTAAATCCAAATCAAGGTGTAGAGTCCGAGGTTATAATCGGCTCAAACGCAACACCCGAATTGGATTCAGGGGGAACTTTCTCTAATTCTGAACCAAATGAAGTCGGGACAAGCTCAAATAACGATGAAGAACCAAGCACTTCAACGAAGTGGAAATACAAGAATTCACACCCCATGGATAATATTCTTGGAAATATTAAGAAGGGTGTTCAAACAAGACGTTCCTTAAACAACTTCTGTTCCTTCTACTCTTTTCTGTCCATGATCGAACCAAAGAATATTAATGAAACTCTCGCTGAATCAGATTGGATTATAGCTGTGCAAGAAGAGCTTCAACAGTTCGAAAGAAACAAGGTTTGGCATTTAGTTCCTAGACCAAAAGATCGTATAGTCATTGGAACTCGGTGGGTCTTCAGGAACAAATTAGATGATGCCGGAGTCATTGTCAGAAACAAAGCAAGATTGGTGGTCCAAGGATATAATCAACAAGAAGGAATAGATTATGACGAGACTTTCGCACCTGTTGCTCGTCTTGAAGCTATTAGACTTCTGATAGCATTCGCCGCACACAAGGGAATGAAGCTTTTCCAGATGGACGTCAAGACGGCATTCTTGAACGGTTATTTACAAGAGGAAGTCTTCGTTGAATAGCCCCCTGGTTTTAAGAATATCAAATTTGAGGATCACGTTTTCAAATTAGATAAAGCCCTATACGGATTAAAGCAAGCACCTAGGGCTTGGTACGACAGATTATCCAAATTTCTACTTGACAGTGGATTTAGTAGAGGATCCGTCGACAAAACCCTATTTCTGAAAACGGAGGGTTCAGACCTTTTGGTTGTTCGAATATACGTCGATGATATCATCTTTGGATCGATCAACCGAAGCCTATGCTAATATTTTTCTGAGTTGATGACTTCCGAGTTCGAGATGAGTATGATGGGAGAATTGAAATTCTTCCAAGGTCTGCAAATACAACAAACAGATGAAGGCATTAAGATCTATCAACAGAAATATATCAAAGAGTTGATTCGGAAATTCGGAATGGAAAATTCACACGCTATGCCTACTCCAATGGTCGAAAACAAGAAATTGACATTGGATGAAAACGGTAAATCAGTTGATGAAACTACTTACCGTGGGATGATTGGGTCACTGTTATATTTGACAGCAAGTAGACCCGATATTATGTTTAGCGTATGCGTTTGCGCGAGATATCAATCATCTCCCAAAGAATCGCATATGATGGCCGTAAAACGGATTTTACGTTATTTGATTGGAACGGCCAACTTATACCTATGGTATCCTATGGAATGCAACTTTGACCTAGTCGGTTATTCTGATGCCGACTACGCAGGATGTTCTCTAGACAGAAAAAGCACGTCGGGTGTCGCCACGTTCGTCGGACCGTGTATCATCACGTGGGGTTCGAGGAAACAAAATTCGCTTGCTTTCTCAACTGCTGAAGCCCAATATATTGCTGCAGGACTGGTATGTACTCAACTTTTATGGCTTAAGCAACAATTACGTGATTATGGTGTTGACGTAGGATGTATTCCTATTTTATGTGATAATACTAGTGCGATAATTATTTCTAAAAATCCCGCACAACATTCACGTACCAAACATATTGAAATAAGACACCATTTTATTAGAGACCATGTTGAGAAGGGGAATATAAAACTCGAATTTTGTAGTACTGAAAAACAATGGGCAGACATTTTGACAAAATCATTAGCTAGAGAACGATTTGAGACTTTACGGTTGGAAATTGGTTTAATCAGTGGTACCTAAGTTTCTATATTTGTTCAATCTTTTTATGACTGACTAGTTAAGTTAAGATTGTATGACTGTGTTTGTATATTGCGTTGCATGAATAATTTCGTTATAGAAATATTTTTATCATAAGATTCTATTAGCTATTTAGAATTTAATTGATATACAAACTTATTCTTATCACAATAAACAAAACACACCATATGTGTATCTTTCCAAATCATAAAAATCTCTCAAATAAGCTCACAAGTACACGACTCATCTTTCCTATATCTAACCAGCTTCCTAATTCATGTCTTATCACCATAAATTTCCATACTTATCACTTTCCTATTCCTAATTAAAGACACTTACCATATTTTACCTCCACTTGTTAACCCTAAAACCTACACCTATATCTACCCTTGCGTGTTACCCGTCCACCCATCCCCCACTTGCCTACTTTTATTTCTTCCAAATGTTTACCAACATTACACCTCTTCTCCTTTACTCAAACAATCACCATCATCCCCTTTTTCAACAAATCACCATCATCATGCATCCATCTCATGCAAAAAATACCCGATCCTCAACCCGTCACCACCAAAACCGTCCCTTTCCTAACCAAGCATCACCTTTACCACCACATGATCCTCATTCCATGAATCATTCTTCACCACAACCAAACTCAAACTCGCCCCTGTTTCGTAGTCGGGACGAATCGGTATTCGAAGGCAAAAGACGCCGTCTTTTCAAGGGTTGTTGTTGATGATAGTGAAGCTATTATGGAGGAACCCGAGGTGATTGTTCGGAATGGTGTTGCTCATACTCTGCTTAGGGATGCTTCGAAAGCCGCGACAAAGGAAGGGTTGAATCGTGTTCGGCTTACTCATGATGAAAGCATCTTAGTTAATCGAGTTTTGAGATATTCCATTCATGGTGGTCGGTATTATCCGAAATCTTGGTTGGTTAGTGTACCCGCTCTTGCTTTCTTTGTTAATTTTCTTGATTTTCAAGGGTGGAGTCACATTAGTCGGTTTTGGGTCCTATTTACCCGATTGAGGTGGTACAATTCTTTGCTAGTGTCTCAATCAAGAAAGGTGTCTTGCATGCGGTTGTTAATGGAGTCGATGTTACTGTCTCTGTTTCGGATTTTTGCTCTGCTTTTTCGGTTCCCGATGAAGGAATCGAATTAAATCCGAGTCTTGAGTGGTCTAATGTTGTGAGTGAGATGGAGTTGTTAGTGAAAAAGTATTTTGAGGAGATGACGGAGGGTGTAAATATTGTGGTTCGTCCTCTCTCGGCTAAGATCAAGTTCCTCTTGAACTTTTTAAGGAACACAGTGGTGCCGAGGAGAGGCGGCCGTGATAAGGTGTCGAGTTATGAAGCGATAATGGTTTATTCTTGGTTGGAGGGTCAAAAGGTGAATTTAGGTAGTGTCGTTTTGTATCGTATAATTCACACTAGTCTTACGGTCACTAAGGATAAGTTGAGCACTACAATTGATTTACCGTATGGTATGTGGATATCTCGTTTGTTGGAAATTAAGAGAGTGGTAGGGCCAGACAGTTACGGTGTTAGTGCTCGGGATTGTATGTGTGACAAGTTGATCAAGCTAATGGGTCTCGTTGTGGATGGACCCGAGTTGCACCTTGCAAAGGATGTTTCGAAAGCCCCGATTGATTTGGGTTTGGGAGGTATGGAGTCAAAGTTGGAGGGGTTTATGAGTGGTTTAATGGAGAAATTCGAGGAGCATTCGACTAATTTGGCTACGGCATTGTCACGGGTTGGACCATCTCGGTCTTTAGACTCGGGCTTGGATGCTAGTCGGGTGTACTCGTGGATGGAGGACGTAGAAAAGAGGTTAGCGGGTTTTGAGAGGGAGTTGAAGGCTATTCGTGGGGAAGTGTTCCCACACGGTGATCGTCTCACTTTCCTTACGAGTCAGGGTGGTGCTTTGGTGATGCACGGGAAAGCGATGGCGGGTGATCAAGTTCTCACGTTGGAAGCTACAAAGGCTCTTTCCTTGAAGGTGCTTAATTTTGAAAGGAGCATTGGTACTCTTTCACAGTTGGTTCGGAGCTCGTTTGACCATCTGGATGCTTTGGAGCACCGTACTAGACCCGACTACGTGAACCCGTATAAGACCCGCAACATCTGATTTCTTCTCGTCCTACTCTTATTAGCCCTTACCTTAATTAGCTTTTCTTTTTATTTTTCTTAATGGTGTGTTAAACAAACTCTTATTCGGCCCATTTTGGCAATGCACTTGAGGTTATGGCCCAAGTGTTCTATTAGACATGTGTTCATTCGGCCCACTTTGGCTTTAAACATGTTTAATTCTTAGTTTGTATGCTAATTATCTTTTGGATGCTTCTAGTTTTGCGTGTTATTCTTCTATCTAATGAAGTTTTTATCTCTTGTCTCGTCTTATATTATTCTAGTCATTTTTGATTTGTTCTTAACTTTTCGATGATGTCAAGAGGGGAAAAGAACGTCTATAGTAAGCATCTACCTAAGCTTGCTCCTTGTCAAGACCAATTGTCTCTTAAAGTCCTTAAAGTTTCGGTTTTGAAAAATTGTCTTGATCTTGCGTTAATCGTTATTATCAAGATGACGGTGTTATATTGAGGGAGAACTTTTTAATTAGTCACAATTTTAGGAGACTTGCCATCATCAAAAAGGGGGAATTTGTTGAACCATATAATTTGTATATTTATGTTTTGATGATGTCAAGGTGTTTTACATTTTATATACTTGTTGCGTGTAATCGTTTGTTAAGTATCTTAGGACTAATTTATTACGAGCAACAAAGAGGATTGTGACAATTGCATAAGAAGTTCAATCCTTCGTTCAAAGATCAAACAATTCAAGATTCATTCAAGTATCACGTGAAGACGAAGTTCATTTAAAGATTAATCAAGCTTGGATGATGACGTAGCCTATACTCGAAGATCTCTTTAAATATTAGAATAGTATAGGTGATTATCTCATAAAGATAATCAAGAATGAGTTTCTTGATTAGTAAAGTTATAGCTTTGCAGCTATAACCTTATTAGTTAAAGAGCTCAATGTTATAGCTCTTCTACTATAACATTGAAATGCTGAGTTTTTATACACGACTAATAAACATTTCGAAAATTGTTTTATTATTGTTTAAATTTTATCTTAAATGTTTTAATGAAAGTATTTATTTTATAAAGCCGGTTTAGTAAGGAGTCCGGTTTTATGGTAAGCGTTAATTGGTGGTTATGTTGGATCAACTTATGAGTTGGACTTTACTACTAATTAAGGTTTCGATATAGCCTCTCCTTAAAACCTTAATTCTAATTATATATTGAGATTAGGGTTTGCATGGTTCACGAGCTTATGAGCCGTGATATGCCGTGTTGCCTAAAAGATATTAGGTAAAGATTTTATTCTATAATAAGATCTTTACATATCTTATATATCTTCTCAATATATTTGTTTATGGTAAAAGATATTCTTGGTTTAGGAAAGCTTATCATAATCTTAGAATTTATAGTAAAGATAATATTTAGAAAGATTATATTCTATCTTTTAGAATATTCTTTATTATCTTTTAAGGCTTTTAGGAAAGAGATAATAAGAAGATATAATTTGTAATTATATCTTATTATTTCGGCTATTAGGGTTTGTATAGAAACCGTGTAGCCTACCTCTTCCTTGCTTATAAATACTTTGCTATTTACAACATCTAAGATATAGACCTTAAGCATAAAAATTGTTTTCATATTTAAAAAGCAAACCGTGTGTTTTAAGCAGAAAAACCGATTTGCAATTTTGAAAGGTCGTGTGTCATAAAACTCGCATACTTGTTCTTCGTTTATCGTTATAAGATAATAATGCTTAGATTGATTTCTTAACTTGTTCATTAACGTGAACCTTTGTTAGAATCATTAGTGCTTTCTTATTAGCGTAAATTAGTCACTCGAGTATTTAACGGTACTCATTGAGTTACAGCTAGAGTTAGTTGTACGAGTTGGATTAGTAAATTTGTAATCCGTAGAAAGGTACTAAATTTATTAATCGAGAATAGTGGACGTAGGTTTCGACTTGTGAAACTGAACCACTTCAAAAATCCGTGTGTCTCTTCTTCTTTCGTTTGTTTTGTTTATTTTGCTTACAATCGTTAGTTGATTAGTTAGAGTTTAACCAATAAACTTTAAATTATCAATTACATACGCACAATCGAAAAAGCTTTAAAAAGTTTTAAATCCTCAATTCACCCCCCCTCTTGAGTATTTTGGATCAATAGACTCTTCAGCAGGGTTGTTGGTGGTTGCATGGTGGAACGCATTTATGGGGGGCGGATGGCGGTGGTGGGCGTGGTGTGGGGGTGGGTGGAAAGAGGTCGGGGGAGGAGGTGGGTGGTGGTTTCGGGTGAGGAGGTGGTGAATGGTGGCCTGGTGGGAAATGAGAGATTTATTTTATTGGATTTTTGATTTATTTGGGATTTAGAGAGATGAGGGAATGGTAATTTTGTGAGATGAGAGATAAATGGGTGGGAGAATAAATTATATATAGTAGATTAAAGTTTGATTAATTTGGATTAGTGAGGGTAGAGAGAGAGACCCCTTAATTACCCATTAATCCCCTCTTTTTTTCTTTCCATCTCAACCTTCCATTTCCCTCATCTAAAGGCTCTCAAGAGGACTCATGGACTCACACTTGGAAGGGGACTTACTTGATCTTAACACTATATATATATATATATATATATATATATATATATATATATATATATATATATATATATATATATATATATATACATAGAGGCAAGATCCGGTGAGTCCACCTATATATTTTAGTCCTTGAGTCCATAAAACAATATCACGCACTATACAACACAATATCACGAATTTTTTTTTTTCGAAATTTTTTTTTTCAATTTTTTTTTTCGAAATTCTTTTTTTCAACTTTTTTTTTCGAATTTTTTGCTTTCGAAATTTTTTTTTTTCGAAAATGTTTTTCTTTTTTTTTGTTTTTGTTTTTTTTTTTTTTTTTTTAAATGTAAGCTGTCATATTGTTTAGTATAACGTGTGATATTGTATTACAAAACAATATCACGATTTTTTTTTTCGAATTTTTTTTTTCAAAAACATTTTTATTCAGCCGTGATATTGTTTAGTATAGCGTGTGATACTGTAAACTGTGATATTGTATAGCATAACGGGTGATATTATATTACAAAAGAATATCACGAATTTTTTTTGGAGTATAAGTTGTGATATTGTTTAATATAACGTGTGATATTGTATCATGGACTCACGGACTCAAAAAGATAGGGTGGACTCATGTGATCCTAATTCTATATATAGGCAAGATCCGGTGAGTCCACCTAAATATTTGAGTCCCGTGAGTTCACTTATGTATCACAGCCTATACACAAGAATATCAAACACTACACGAAATAATATCACTGCTTATACTGAACAATATCACGCAAAATATACAACGAAAACAGTAAAAAGAAGACTTAAAACTATAGTCAGTGACACTAATCGTCGACGACAATCACCCACGGCCCACCACCACCCCTTCACCTCCCCAACAACCACCACCCACGACCCACCACCACACGTTCACCTCCACAACAACCACCGCCATGGCGCACAAGTCCGTCTCATGACCATCGCTACCACCCCTCACTAACATACCATCAACGATCCTTCTTCCATTAACCTCCATCTAAGAACAATGCCGCCGCTGTTAAATTAGGGGTCTCATCGCCGGCGATGAAGGAAATAGGCGAATATAAAGAAGAGAACAAGAGAGGAAAAAATATAAAAGAATTAATATGCAATAACTCCGACGAACACGTCGCCAAAATCGAGTCACTGGCGGGAAAGTGCGTGAGGTTGATGGTATTTGTCGGAGCTCCGACCCTAGCACTGATGGGTGTAAGAAAAAGTATGAGAAAAGAAGTTAATAACAGAGGGCGAATATGGTTCAATAAGAGTGATATTGTTTAATATGACGTGTGATATTGTTTAGTATAACTTGTGATATTGTATCGCTGGACTCACGGACTCCAAACGATAGGGTGGACTCATGTGATCCTAATTCTATATATAGGCAAGATCCGGTGAGTCCACCTAATTCTATATATAGGCAAGATACAATGAGTTTGACACTTTTCGTGAGTTTCCCCCGCATATATAAGCAAATGAGTTGACAAAACCCAATTATCAAAATTTGAGCCGTCATAATTTTCCCAGCTTTTTCTCTCTCTTCTCTCCTTTTCTCTCTCTACTGATCAAACACTTTGTTCATCAAAAAACCACGCGAAATTTTTTCATCAGTTCTTCAAATTTTGATCAACAAATTCATCAGTTCTTCAAAATTTGATCAACAATTCATTCATTATTTTGATTTTTTCAATTAAAACTATCAATTTGTTCATCAATTTTTCGAAATTTGATCAACAACTCTCCGAAAACCCTAATTCTTCAAATTCGACAGAAGGTATTGATATTTCTTCCGATTTCTGATTTAAGAATCGAATAACTTTAGTAATTGAATCAAATAACAAATTCTGACTTGATTTACGTGTTTTTTCCATAAATTTCAGCTTCAACGATGCTGAATTCAGACGATCAAACGCTTACTCTGCTTGATAATATTGTTGATAATCAAACAACGATGAATTCAGGTTTAAATTTGTGACATAATAATGATATAATAACTGTTGTTATTAGGTTGATAAGTTTTTTGTAAAAATTACTGATTGCATGAAGATTGTTTTCATATTTTTACTCATTTTGTCATTATAATAACAATAACAACTACTTAATATAAGAGTAATTGCATGTAGGTTTTCATTCATGATATCATTCAATATCTAATATTTGAATAACTGGATTACAATAATACAATAACTGCCTTACTGTATTAAAATAGCTTTGATATTACATTAAAATAACTGTGTGTGAATTGTGGTGGACTAGGCTACCAATTTCACTAAAACCCTCCCCTCTCTGATAGAATAATTGCATTTGTATAATACAATAACTGCATTATAACGGTAAAATAACTGCTGTAGCAGAGATTGTTTTTTTCATAATAAATACTACTTTATAGGATCTGACAAAAAAATCCTTACAATAACTACTCTTTAATAATGAAATAACTTTAATACTACATTAAAACAACTGTGTGTGCATTATGGTGGACTAGGCTACCAATTTCACTAAAACCCTCCCCTCTCTGATAGAATAATTGCATTTGTTTTGTATAAAATCTAAGATATTGAAATTAATAATACCATAACAGTTCTCCTGTTTTAATGTTTCCAGGCATTGAAATTAATACTACCAATGCAACAACTTTTTCTACACCTACTGTTGTGTCTGAAACAGGAGAAAATACTATCCATAATCTGGGATTAAGATATACTCCAGGTGGCAGTGAGGAGTGGGATAGGATGGTAGAAAATGGTTTCAAACCTGATCTGGGGTTAATGTTTGTAAAGCTTGAGGAGGCAATAGAGTTTTACAATTTATATGCTGTGGCTTGTGGTTTCATACCAAGAAAGTACACACAAACAAGATTCAGTGATGGTTTGATAGAAAAAAAATCAATGGTGCAATGCAGACATGGATTCAAAGAGGATCGCAAAAAAATTCAACCCTGTTGTGGAATTTGAAAAAAAAAAGAGAAAAAGAAGAGGAAAAGATCTGTAGAGCCAAAGAAAACAAAAATAACAAGATTTGGTTGCAAGGCAAAAATACGGTTTTGTGCTGTATTCAATGACCTTAAGGAGCTAATAGGGTATGCTATTGATACGTTTTATGAAGGTCATAATCACAGACTCTGCTCACTCAAAGAACGGGAATTCCAGAAAAACATAAGAACACTTAACCTTTACATGAAGCAGACAATTGTTAACAATTGTAAACTCAACATCGGGGCAACCAAGACATTTAGAATTCTGGCGGAACAATCAAATGGGTATGCAAACATTGGTGCATCTCTCACAGAATTAAAGAACTTCAAAAGAAATATTAAATGTTATATAGGTGACAAGGATGCTGACATGATTCTCGATTATTTAAAGGCGCTTTCTGAATCACAAGATGGCTTTTACTATGCTTATCAAGTTGATTAGGATAATTGTTTGGCTAAAATCTTTTGGGCAGATGCACAAGCAAGAATGAATTATTCCTTGTTTGGGGACACCATCACCTTTGATCCTACTTACGGTACTAACAAGTACCACATGGCCTTCACCCCATTCACTGGTGTTGACAACCACAAAAAATCAGTGACTTTTGCTGCTGCACTTGTCGATCATGAGAACGATGGGTCATTCATTTAGGTGTTTAAGAAGTTCCTTGATTGTATGGGCAGCAAGGAACCTCAATCCATTCTTACTGATCAAGATCCGACAATTAAACTCGGGGTGTGTTCTGAATTCAAGAAAGCAAGACATCGCTACTGCATGTGGCATATAATGAAAAAAATTACCGATAATGTTGAGTCACAAATTTGTAAGGAGACTGACTTTGTTGAGCGGATATGTGGAGTTGTGTGGGATACTGACTTGGAACCCATTGAGTTTGAAGAAAAATGGACTCAAGTGATTAATGACTTTGAGTTGAATGATAATACTTGGTTGACATACATGTATGGCAAAAGGCACAAATGGATACCTGCTTACTTTAGGAATTTGCCTTTAGGCTGCCTTTTGAAAACTACACAAAGATCAGAGAGTCAAAATAGTTATTTCAAAAGATTTGAGAGCATAGATGGCACACTTTTAGAATTTTGGTTTTGTTTTCAAAGTGCAATAGAACAACAACGGTATAATCACAGATTTCTTGATGCTGCAAGTGACAGCACATTGCCACAGGTTTTGATACGTGCTTTTTATATAGTCTTTTAAGCCTATTTCAGCACGTATTTTTATGCATTTCTATACTGTTTTTATAGTATTTTGCCCCGAATTGGCTACTTTGGTTTGTTTTGTCCATTTTGTAGAAATGAACGCGAAAGTAGTGAAATCGTACTCTTTTTCGTCCTTTTGCATGCATTTAGAGGAGACGGGATTTTCCTGAGAGAGATACTACGTTTGGAAGCATCATGGCACGGATTACGAGGCATTTAAGCGCGGACTTGAGCTGAAATGAAGTCAAAGTACTCGATCGAGCAGTTCTACCACTCGATCGGTCCCAGGGTGGTCGATCGAGTGGTTTTCCACTCGATCCTTAGCTTGCAGAAAGACCAGTTACTCGATCGAGTAACTTTCTACTCGATCGAGTAGATTTGCTGAGGTGTTTGCTCGATCGAGTGGTTTTAATCTACTCAATCGAGTGGTTTCTCTATTATGGGCTTCTAAACAGCCCGTGTTATGTTTATTTTCGCAAAACTTAATTACTTTGCTATTTAAGCACGCTTTACTAGGTCATTAGGATCTATCTTTGGCACTATCAAACTTTCTACTGTAAACTTTACTGCGTTGCTTATTTTCCCTTCACTGTTACTTTATTTCTTGGGTTATTTTGCTCGGATTCGATTGTTCTTTACGCCGGATTCGCAAGATTGTAATCCTCTTCTCTTTTCATATTAATAATTAATCTTCTGTTGCTTTAATTTCTTGTTTGCTCTATTTATTCTTCTGCCCTAATTTCTCTTTTATGCAATTTTATTGTTATTTCATTATGTTTACTGCTGAAATATTATCTGCTGTTAGTTTAATTAGCGACATGAGTAGAGTAGCTAAACCCCTTTCATGTTGGGATTAGGGGATCTGCGGTAGGAATGTGACGATGTAGTGAATGATTTAGATGAATTGATTACAAGACTCTGTCACCATAGCAATTTAATTGTATTTATTCAACTTAGTTGAGTGCACACTTCTGAGTTAACCTTTAATCTAGCTAAAATTAATCCTAGATCGAAAGATTGGACTAAATAGGCCTGCTATGAACAGTAGACTACCCTGACGAGAATGAAAGTTATGTTAGTGGTATTTTAGGATAGAAAGTGGACCGAAAGAACCTTTCAACATCCGTCTTATATTAATTCGTCCGAGTCATTTACAGTTGAGTCACTGGAGTACCGTAGTGAACCGAAATCCTGACATGTTCCTCTCTATCTGATAGTTTTATCCTTATTTCTCTACTTTTATTGCTCTTGCCTTTATTTCTCTTTCCTTCAAAACTCGTAGTTTAGACAACAAATCAAACACCCCCCCCCCATTTTTGACCAAATAGACGGACTACTACAAAAATCTTGCCTCCATGTGGAGATCGACCTGACTTCCCTAGCTATATAGTTAGTTTAGTTAGTTTATTTTTGACAGGTACACGACAGACGTGTCAAATTTTGGCGCCGTTGTCGGGGAGACAATTGCCCTATTTGTTTTCGTTCCGTTTATTTTATCCGTCTGAGGGAATTTTTATTCCTTGAGGCCGTTCTTATTATTTTATTTCAGTGTTGTTTATGCCCAGGTCAGATAGGTTTGAATTAGTTTCAGCAGATTCAGAGCCAGAGATATTATTCAGGCATAGACTCCGTCTGCAAAGGAAATCACGAAAGGAAGACTTGAGTACTTTCGAGCCCGAGCTACATCACTCTCTTTTCGAAAACAGTCCGATTTTTACAGTAAAGATGCCTAAGCTTTCCAGTCATTCAGTGCTTAAAGCATCCTCTATTCCGAAGGGTTTCAATCTCCAGACTGATGATGGGAATACATTCGACATCCGTCCTTCTTATATAAATCTGGTGGAGAGGAATATATATAGAGGTGTGGCAGGTGAGGATCCGAGGAAGCATATGGAGACCTTTACCGATTACTGTTCTATTATCCCCGCCACTAAGGGGTAACTCAAGACAAGATTAAGAAAGTTCTATTTCTTTTCTCTTTAGCTGATTCAGCCAGGGAGTGGCTGACTGACTTGGACCACACAGCTGCTGGGGTTACATATTGGGAGTCTCTTGCTCTTGCCTTTTACAAGAGATTCTTCCCTCCACAACGCACCAATCTGCTGAGGGCCAAGATTACTAGTTTCAGACAGGCTCCCGATGAAAGTTTCTATGAGGCATGGTCGCGATTCAAGAAGTTGGTGAGGTCTATATCTCACCATGGTTTTGACCCATGGTTTCTAGCTAATCAGTTCTACAATGGGTTGTATGACGACCAAAGAGCCATACTTGATGCGGCATCTAGTGGAAGATTCTAGGAGAATACAGATGACGATAAGGGATGGTCTCTTATTGAAGAGATGGCTAATCACAGTGCTGAGTACGGTAACCCGAGGGATGGGATTAGAAGAGTTCATGCATTTGATAAGCAGGTTTTGACTCAGCTGGAGACCATGAATGCTAGATTTGACAAGTTGGAGTTACAAGCTGCTGGGGAGCCTCAGACGGTCCATGTTCTTACTAGAGGAGAGGCTGTTTCTTGTGAGAGATGTGGGAGTAATGATGGCCACACTACTGTTGGCTGTCTTGTACAGAAGGAACAAGTCCTTGCCTTTCAGCAATATAGGCAAGGAGGAGGTTCCTATTACAATAATCAAGGGACAGTCCATCCCAATTTGAGGTGGACTAGTCAAAATGTGCTTAATCCTACTCCTCCTCCACACCAGCAGCAGCCTTATGTTCCTCCACACAAGAATCAACAAGGCTTTCAAATGTCTCCTTCCTTTACTCCTCCTAACCATGGTGCATCCTCGTCCGGTGGGGTGAGTGAAATTGGCGAGCTTAAGTCTATGTTGCAAGCTTTTACAAAGCAGTTTCAGCTGAGTGATCAACAGAAAGATGCGTCCATAAAGGCACTTGAAACTCAAGTCGCCCAACTAGCCATGAATCAATCCTCAAGAAAGCAGGGTCAATTACCGACTCAAAATGAGAAGAATCCGCACGAGATGGTAAACTTGATAAATATGAGAAGTGGTCGTTCTTATGAGGGACCGGAATTACAAAAATCAGACCCGAGGAGAGCTGTAACTGATGGTGAACAGTGTTCTGGCGAAGAAAATGAGCTGACGGTTAAGAAAGTACTCGATCGACTAGTTTCTGGAGGTCGATCGAGCACTTTTAATGTTCAAAGCACTCGATCGAGTGGTTTTTCAACTCGATCGAGTGAACAGGAAGATGGAACTGTTCGATCGAGTAGTTTTCCTACTTGATCGAGTGAACAAGAAAGTTGACTTGGTCGATCGAGTGAGATTTTCACTCGATCGAGTGATTATGTTGAAGATTCTACTCGATCGAATGGATATATTGGTCGATCGAGTAGTTTTGATGATGGGAAGCTTATTCGAGAGCCTGCTAGTGCTCGTTTAAACGATAAATCACCGGAAAGACCTCGTGCGAGAGGTAAGAAGCGTCCAAAGGATACAGAACTTGCTCCGGAAGATACATTGGAAGGGAGAAACAAGGGACTCGAGATACCTATCACGGTTCCCTTCCCGAGGTGGCTGCAGAATACTAAGGCCAATCAACAATTCGGAAAATTTGTCGAACTTCTGAAAAGCTTGGAAGTCACTGTGCCGTTCACTGAGTTGCTGACAAAGGTACCCTCTTATCTCAAGTTTATGAAAGAAATTTTATCGCGTAAGAGGAGTATTAGTGATAGTGCGACCGTAGCTTTGACTGAGGTGGGTTCAGCCCTATTTCAAAATAAGTTACCTCCTAAGCAGTCAGACCCGGGTAGTTTTTCAATTCCGTGTCATATCGGTAACTATTTGATTGATAATGCGCTATGCGATTTAGGCGCTAGTGTAAGTGTCTTACCGCTGTCTCTGGCTAAGATACTTGGTTTGACAAAGCTGAGTCGCACTAACATGACAGTCCAGATGGCCGACCGTAGTATATCATGGCCACTAGGTATAGTAGAAGACGTACCTGTGAGGATCGGGAGGTTCTTTATTCCCGTTGATTTTGTTGTCTTAGACATCCCCGAAGATGCATACACCCCTATTATCTTAGGGAGACCATTTTTGTCTACTGCTCTTGTAGTTATCGACGTCAGGGGCAAGACTTTGACCTTTCAGGTAGGGGAAGAGGAGCTGATTTTTCATCAGTCTAAATCCCAAAGGGCTCCTATGCAAGCTCAGCCTTGCAATGCCCTCTCTTCTATTGACCCTATTATTGACACTCCAGTTGAAAATTTGGAGTATTGTGCTGCAATTGTTACCCCTCCGCCTCAGACTGAGAGCAAAAAGGAGGAAAGTTCGTCTGTTTTCCTTGCTGCAGGTACAGATGAAAGCAATGAAAGAGCTGTCAAAGGGTGTTGTGCAATCACTGTCAATCAAATTGGAGAAAAGGATGCTAAAGATGGTGATAGAGGAGCAATGACGAGGAAAGTTCGCGCTTATGTGGATGTGAACTACTCCCCTCCTACCGTTTCAAATGATAATTCATGCTCATGGAAGTTGAAAAGGACAGTCAACGTTGCTGAGATGACGTCCTCCAGTCAGGAGCCCTTCAAGGGGCTACTGAATTGCATTGGGAATTAAACGGGGAAATGCCCCGTGTAACACTTTGTAATAAATAATTTTTGATTTTCCGTTGAATTTGTTTTATTGCGTTTAATTAGGACAATTAGTTTATAGACTGTTTTTAGCGTAGGTTTAAAACTATAGACTGTTATCATGCGTATTTGGTATGCCGGGATACTTTTGCACGTGTTTTTATGCAGGTTTGGGGAAGTTTTACGCATTCCAAGGGAAGAATTGACGAAATTCAAGAGCTTACGCGAGAAAAGAGCTCGATCGAGTACTTTTTGTACTCGATCGAGTGAAAAATTGGTCGATCGAGTGCTTCCTCTGGTCGATCGAGTAAAGCAATAAAGGGGATTGCTCGATCGAGTAGAATTCTACTCGATCGAGCAGCTGGATCATGGAAGTCCTCGATCGAGTAGTTTAAAACCACTCGATCGAGTGGAAATGAAAAAGGGACGCAGGGAGTTTTCCTTAAACTCTTATGTTTTGATTTCTTTTTCATTTGCCCCTAATTGTTCGCCTAACAACCCCTAATTGCGACAAAAACTCCCCCAAATCCCCAATTTTTCTTGCCCAATCTCCAAATCCGCCACCTACAATCTCTTGCTAGCCAATTAATCTCTCATAGCCCCTTATTTTCCCCTTGATTGGTGTCCATTTACACGGCTTTAAAGAAGGGTTAGGGTTTGCGGTTTTTAGCTCGAAAAATCGCCTCTTTTGCTTGTTTATTTGAATATTAATTGCATTTGTAGGATTTCTATCATCAAGTAAGTGTTTTCTACACCCTCTTTGCATTTTAATTTCGGTTATTTGGAATTTTATGAGGTGAAATTGAAATTAGGGTTCGAAAATCCATTGTTAGTCGAATTTTTCGACTTTAATTGTGTTTATTGCCCTTGTTTATCTTGCTTGATGATCAACCCCAATTCCTCGCTGTTTCTGGCACCTCTTTTTCGAATTTTCCATGATTTTTGCGATATGGGTTCAGGACAGTCGAAAATTTCGACCGTCATTTTGGTTATTGCTGCTGTAATTTGTCTAATTGACCTCCTTGTTGCTTAATTGCTGCTGTTTTAGACTGTTATCACCCCTGTCGATGCTTAACATGCTTCAAATTCGAATTCTGTGCGAAATTTTCGTGATTAGGGCTGCCTCAGTCGAATTATCGGCTGTCAGACGGGTTCATATGCTTCTTTGACTTACTTAACCTCAGTTGACGCTTACATGCTGTTGTTGTTGACTGTTATGCCCGCTTTATCGCCATTTACATGCTGCTATTCAAATTTGTTTGAGGAATTGTTGGGATTTATGTGTTGTAGGTCGAAAATTTTCGACTGGTAGAGGAGTTTTTCTGGTTTAACATGCTGATTTCCTGTTGTTTTAGCCTCTGTTAGTCATTGTTATCTTATCATATCCCCTGCCCCTTGTTACACGATGGAGTCTAGTTCTCTACCTTCTACCAGCTCCACTTCTAGCCCGTCTTTGTCTGAGACAGTGGCCCCCGCTGCTGCCACTGTCTCCACTTTAGTGACTACCGCAACCCCAGTGTTTCTAGTTTCAGCTGCGGGAACAGTTTTTGCTCCTGCTAGCTCTGCTGCTAGCTCAGTTCAGGCTGCCACTTCCTCTACGGTCACCACCACAGCTAGCACTACTGCTAGTTCTTCTTCAGTGGTGGCCATAGCAACCCCTACTCCTACACCAGCCCTTACTATTACTCCTGTGGTGGACTACGCCACTCGTGTTGCTTTGAGCGACCCTGGTTCCTCGCTCCGTCACTGCACGGGCTACTACTTCGGGTTCCAGAGGCCGGGGTCGTAGACAGTCTCGCTCTGCGCCAGCCCCAGCCACCTCTACTTCTCTCGCACATGCCCTTGTTCTTGCTTCTACCACAGCACGATCCACGGTCCGAGGGGACACTTCCTCGACTCTCCCCCAGATTATCCGCAGGTACATTTTGTTAACGCTTTACATCGTACTAAATTTTATAACCTGCTAGGCTGCGTGCATGTTCCTTCCCGTTTTCTAGAGAAAACGGCACTTGTGAGACTCGGCATTTACGAGTCGGTTTGTGACTTACTGCGGGCCACGGGGATGGCCGGGCTCATCACTATGAGCGGCCGCACTTTTTTCGGAGCCGAGCCTCGAGTTTCTCGGCTCCTTTACCTTCTCCTCCGGGGCACACGATGCCGGCCCTCTAGTTCTTCAGTGTCCTTCCGGTTGTTTAACCGGACCTTTCCGATGACCTTAGGGGAGTTTGGTAGGTTACTTGGCCTTACCTCTACGGGCGCGGTTGCCGCCCCTAGGACGGTCTACCGTCAACTCTGGAGAGCCTTAGCTTCAACAGGTCCACCTCCCCGCTGTCCGCTGTTTCCTTAGACTGATGGGGAGCACTATTTTCGGTCGAAAGGAGCCGAACAACATCACAAACACCGAGCTCTCCATCCTGGGCGGTTACTTGAACATCGACTGTGAGGGTCCCTTTGCCCTCAACATATCTTACTTGACCGCCCAGTACCTTCAGAGCCAGGGGAAGAAGGAGACGGGAACCATTGCCTGCGGTGGCATAGCCACCATTCTTGCCCTTCCCTCATCCCCGTTTGGCCTCGTGACCTACAGTACCTCCAGGGAGAGAGGCTACTGAGTTTGGACGCCATGCTTTCTCAGCATTGGCTTACCCCAGACTACCAGACATGGAAGATAGACGGCTTCTTCTCTGTAGACTTACCTTGTGAGACTCTCCCCCGTCTAGAGCCCCTTCCTACTGTTGCTAGGGGCGCCCGCCTGCCACCACTGCCTGACCTTCACCTTCCACGTCGACCACCTCCTGATGCACCCGCCGCCAAGAAGCGGCGTCTTGAGACCGGAGAGGGGTCTAAACCTTCAGGGAGCACCCAGCCT
Source organism: Silene latifolia (assembly GCF_048544455.1). NCBI lineage: Eukaryota > Viridiplantae > Streptophyta > Magnoliopsida > Caryophyllales > Caryophyllaceae > Silene > Silene latifolia. The sequence continues at coordinate 6,489,058 of NW_027413123.1, forward strand.
TCCACGGCTGCTCCCGCTCCGACCCCTACTCCCACTACTACTACCACTCCTACTCCCACTCCCACTCCCACTGACCAGACACAGACTCAGCCGGACCTACCGGCTACTTTCATACCACCTCCTCCCTTTGTGGCGCCCGCGGTCCTAGACCAAGGGGGCGCCATTTACAGTTTGTTACTTAAGGTTGCAGCGCGTCAGGCTTGTATGGAGAGGGACTTGGCTCTAGCCTTACACCCTCTGTACGAGTACCACTTGCGGCGGCACTGACCGATCCCAGAGGGTTGGCCACACCCTTCCTTCTTCCGGTACCCACCTGAGGGGTACCCGGTGTCCGAGGAGGAGGAGGACGAGGACCCGGAGGTGGCAGTGGAGAGAGCTCGAGCTGAGGAGCAGAGGAGGAGAGAGACCCGGAGTACACGGTGGTGGACGACGACGACGAGTAGCTACTGGTCTACTCACTTCCCCAGTTTTCTGGCTAGTTTGGGGAAGTTCGTATTTTGTATGTATCTTCTTACTCTTTTATTTTGTCTCCTTTATTTTTATTGTTTTTATTTTCTTTTGGTTGTATATTTCCATCTCCCCGTATATATCTGCTGGTGTATGCTGGAGAACAACGAGGGCGTTGTCCGTTTTGGTTTGGGGAGGATATTGCATTCTTTTGAGTCTGCATTTGCATCTGTTTTTGCATTCACGTTTATTTTTCAGCCTGCATTGTTGTTTATTTCATTAAAAAAAATCAAAAATCCAAAAAAAATAGAAAATTTCAAAAAATTTCAAAAAATATTCACGTTTATTTTTGCATATAGGTTGAGTCGGAACGGTAGATTTCCATGATGATAATGCACTATAACTTGTCATTTTACTTGAGCCTTGCACTTCTTTTGATAGTTATTAGCTTTGTCATACGCATAGTCTACGAGTTTCTGTTCAAATATAGCTGGCTGTTTAGACTTGACCTGAAAATTGGCAAACTACTTGAAAATTCTGAGTTTTAGAGCCTTATAACTGGTGACATTCATGACCAGTTCATTAGGAATTGAGAGTAGTACTCCTTCCATAGCATGTTCATCTTTTTTGCACTTTTATGACATTCAATTTCTCGTCAAATGCACATATTCGGGTTTGTGGTTGGTGTCACATGCAGGGAGGTGCTTGCAAATTTCCCTTTCTTTCTATTTTTCACCCATCTAGCTCCACATTAGCCAAATTTGCCTTTTTGACCCATTAGCTACATTCCAAATTAAGCCTGCCTAGTCAAGCTAGTTAGTATGTTCTTTTGGGTACGAGTTTTCATTTGCATTTTGGCCCGTTCTTCCTTTGTTTGGAGTTGTTGGAAAATAGAGGAAGGAGAAAAAGAAAAAAAGAAATGAAAAAGAAAGAAAAAGAAAACGTGAGAAAAAGAAAAAAAAATGAAAAAAAAAAGAGAGCTGGAAACGTGAATCAGGAAGAAAGAAAAAGAAAAAAAAAGTTTGAAAAAAAAGAGTTGTTTGTTTCAGTTAGTTATTTCAGACGATGTTTGAAAAAGGGAAGTTTGTGACCGTCTGACTCCTCCATTCTTATTCTATATTTTTGAGGAGATTGTGTTTGAGTTTAGTGAGCTTTGTGCCAAATGAAGGGCACTTGTACTTAGTTTTTCAGTCAGTTGAGATTCGGATGTTTTTATTATGGTCCTGTTAGGAACTAGCTTGACGCTTTTACCTCCACATTTCCATAACATGTTTTGTCTTTTCTCACCTGAACCTCACTACTCCCAAATTATTTGTAAGCCCTCGGCTGTGACGGACATTATTGGTTGGAGTGTGCATTAGTACCTGAATTGTCTTTCATTTTTGTTGCATGCATGCTATGTAGGTCGCAGTTAGGTGAGTGACTCCCTTTCCTTCTCTCTTTTACATATTATACACCTTTCGCTTCATGAGAGAAGAGTGACCACGAGAGTGTCCGATTTTGTTGGTCTTGCAAGGTCGATAGGTTGGCTATATTTCTGAACAGCTTATAATTCGTTTGCGTATTGACTGCTTAGCTTTAACTGTTAGTTTTTGTTGCATTAAATTGGTTCAAGTAGACAAGTTAAGCTAGCTCTGAGTTATCATTTCCGTTCCATTAGTTTTGTTTTGAGTTTACTCGAGGGCGAGTAAAAGTTCGGTTTGGGGAGATTTGATACGTGCTTTTTATATAGTCTTTTTAGCCTATTTCAGCACGTATTTCTATGCATTTCTATACTGTTTTTATAGTATTTTGCCCCGAATTGGCTACTTTGGTTCGTTTTGTCCATTTTGTAGAAATGAACGCGAAAGTAGTGGAATCGTACTCTTTTTCGTCCTTTTTGCATGCATTTAGAGGAGACGAGATTTTCCTGAGAGAGATACTACGTTTGGAAGCGTCATGGCACGGATTACGAGGCATTTAGGCGCGGACTTGAGCTGAAATGAAGTCAAAGTACTCGATCGAGCAGTTCTACCACTCGATCGAGTGGTTTTCACGTCCCAGGGTGGTCGATCGAGTGGTTTTCCACTCGATCCTTAGCTTGCAGAAAGACCAGTTACTCGATCGAGTAACTTTCTACTCGATCGAGTAGATTTGCTGAGGTGTTTGCTCGATCGAGTGGTTTTAATCCACTCGATCGAGTGGTTTCACTATTATGGGCTTCTAAACAGCCCGTGTTATGTTTATTTTCGCAAAACGTAATTACTTTGCTATGTAAGCACGCTTTACTAGGTCAGTAGGATCTATCTTTGGCACTATCAAACTTTCTACTGTAAACTTTACTGCGTTGCTTATTTTCCCTTCACTTTTACTTTATTTCTTCGGTTCTTTTGCTCGGATTCGATTGTTCTTTACGCCGGATTCGCAAGATTGTAGTCCTCTTCTCTTTTCATATTAATAATTAATCTTCTGTTGCTTTAATTTCTTGTTTGCTCTATTTATTCTTCTGCCCTAATTTCTCTTTTATGCAATTTTATTGTTATTTCATTATGTTTACTGCTGGAATATTATCTGCTGTTAGTTTAATTAGCGACATGAGTAGCTAAACCCCTTTCATGTTGGGATTAGGGGATCTACGGTAGGAATGTGACGATGCAGTGAATGATTTAGATGAATTGATTACAAGACTCTGTCACCATAGCAATTTAATTGTATTTATTCAACTTAGTTGAGTGCACACTTCTGAGTTAACCTTTAATCTGGCTAAAATTAATCCTAGATCGAAAGATTGGACTAAATAGGCCTGCTATGAACAGTAGACTACCCTGACGAGAATGAAAGTTAAGTTAGTGGTATTTTAGGATAGAAAGTGGACTGAAAGGACCTTTCAACATCCGTCTTATATTAATTCGTCCGAGTCATTTACAACTGAGTCACTGGACTACCGTAGTGAACCGAAATCCTGACATGTCCCTCTCTATCTGATAGTTTTATCCTTATTTCTCTACTTTTATTGCTCTTGCCTTTATTTCTCTTTCCTTCAAAACTCGTAGTTTACACAATAAATCAAACAAACCCCCCCCCCCCCCCCATTTGTGACCAAATAAACGGGCTACTACAAATATCTTGACTCCCTGTGGAGATCGACCTGACTTCCCTAGCTATATAGTTAGTTTAGTTAGTTTATTTTTGACAGGTACACGACAGACGTGTCAGGTTTCTTTTAAGACAATGATTGAGAAACATGCCTCTAAAATCTACACACACACTGTTTTCTATGAGTTCCAAGAGCAAGTGCAAATGGCTCCCTATTCGTGTGCCGTTAGGAGGTTTTCTGAGCAAGGAAACATGCATATTATAAATGTTGAAGATGCCTACAGGAAGCATAGAATATTTCAGGTTATTCAATTTTATAAACATAATTGTCTTTTTACTTTAACATACAATAACTGTGATAAAAGAATACAATAAGCGTGTTTTACCATTAAAAAAACTGAAGGACTTCTACCTTGGTGTTAATTGCTAGTCTGCATAAAATAATTCATGTTGAACTATATAATAACTATGTTTGCCTTATAAAATAACTACACTGTAATGCAGGTTGCTCACAATAACGATCAAAGGAAACAACATGTACGTGCAAGATGTTTGAGAGGAAAGGAATCCTTTGTAAACACATTATATGGATTATATCAGAAAAAGGACTGCAAATCATACCGGAGCAGTACATCGAAACCAGATGGACGAAGAAATCATATAGAAAGCCTTAGTATGGACTGGATGGAAAGTTATTGCAAGACTACGATCCCACTGATTTGAGAAAGTTGGAATTATCAAGGGTATGGTCAGAGTTTTATGCAACAATAAGTGTTCTTAAATCGATGCCTGAAAATCAAATCAAGGAGCTAAGTTTGATGCTTTTACAATTCCGAGAGAAAATAAATCTAACCAAAGAGAGCTTGACAAAGGATCAAGAACTGGAAATGCTCTTAGGTTGTTCAGCAAAATCAAATATTACTGTTCTTCTACCCAAGATTGCAAAAAACAAAGGAAGCGGCAAGAGAATGAAATCAAACAAGGATAAGGCAATTAAGAAGGTGAGCAAACCGAAGAGGCTATATAATAACTGCAAACAAATGGGATGTTGGAAAAATAGGGGCTTTTTTATGCCTTGAGTGTTTTTCATTTGTCCTACATTGGTAGTGAAAGGCTTGTTTCTTGTGTTTATATAACAACCCTTATCATACCATATCACTAGTGGGTCTAGGGAGGCTTTTGTGGAAGCCTTGCGAGGTGCTTAATTCAGCTCGCACACGCGCGCGCGCACCGTGCACGTGCCCGAGCCTGGCCCGGCCCTGCCCGGATCCGGATTCGTGATTCGGGATTTGGGATTTTGGATTTGGCAATTGCCTGCGGCGGGCTGTGCCAATCTTTTTGGACCGGGTCTGAGTTGAGTGTATGTATATTCTGTTTTTACAAAACAGACTCAGTCAATTCTGACTGTTGAGTGGAGAGTAATGCTCCTGAAGAACAGGTCTGTTTGCTGGTGTATAGGGCCACGTTTTTTTGCTGATGCTAACTGCCCTATACTGCTATAAAAATACCTCCTCTTCAGTCATTTATTCATTCAATATACACATCTCTCTTCTCCCCTCTTATTCCTTCTGTCTATAATTTTCTGGGTAACTGTTTATAATCGTTCCAAGTCTCTCTGTCACGAGTGGGCGTGACAGCGAGGAGGCTGTAGTGTGATCCTTGGGGAACTACCGGCACTAGCTGATCGCCACCACGGTCGTACCGGAGAAATAGTTTTCAAGGCAGTGGCTTCTTACCACGACACTACTTACGGGGTTTATTTTTTCTGATCGCTTATAATTCGTCTTCAACTGGTATTTCTATTCTCCTTCTATTTCTGCATCTTTTGAATAATAATTTGAAAACTATTTGTTGCTGTAACATGTCTGTTATTTCGAAAACTGTTCCTGAATTGGCGAATCTGGAATCGTTAGATGGTCATAATTATAAGCGTTGGTCCCAGAAATTATTGATGTATTTTGAGCAGTTAGAAATTGATTATGTTTTATTTAATGACCCGCCTAAACCTATCACCCCTACTGATGTTGAGACGACCCCTCCTGCTGCTAAAGATGTTAAGTCCAAAGAAGAGGATATTGCAAAATTTGTCAAGGACAACAAAACTGCTAGGTGGCATATTCTGAATAATATGACCAACACCCTGTTCGACTTATTTGCTGTGAATAAGTCTGCTAAGTTTATTTGGGAGTCTTTAGAAACTAAGTATGGGGCTGATGATGCGGGGAAAAAGAAGTATGTTGTGGAAAAATGGTTGGGATTTCAAATGGCTGACGGGAAACCTATCATGGATCAAGTCCATGTCTATGAAAACCTATGTGCTGATGTTGTGAATGAAGGCATGAAACTTGATGATATCTTTATAGTTAATGTTCTGCTAGAGAAATTCCCTCCCTCCTGGTCTCATTACAGAAACCAAATTAAGCACAAAAAGAAAGACCTGTCCCTTAAAGAACTTATAGGACATATGAGGACCGAGGAGGCTAATCGCCTTAAAGACCTTCCTGCTAGTCAATCTGTGGACTGTTCCGCATTTATTCTTCTTTGTTAAAGCTAATCTGGTTGAGTCTGGTGGTCCGTCTAATGCTGAGAAATAGAAGGGTAAGGGTAAGGCCAAGGTTGGTCAGTGTAAGAACCAGGGTCCTGCTAAGAAGAAATCTGCTGAGGCCAATGTTGCTGAGACTGATGATGTTATTGCAGCTGTGGTTGTGAAAGCTAATCTGGTGGGTAATGTTACTGAATGGGTCTTGGATACTAGAGCTTCAAGACACCTCTGTGCTGATAGGGGTTTATTTGCTGAGTTCGAGGAAGTTGCTAATGGGGAATGCGTCTACATGGGCAACTTTTCATCTGCAAAGATCACAGACAAAGGCAAGATCTTTCTCAAACTCACCTCGGGGAAAACACTTGCTCTCAGTAATGTTTTATTTGTACCCTCATTGCGTCGAAACCTTGTGTCTGGTGCCTTATTAAACAAAGCTGTTTTGAAACTTGTTTTTGAGGCTGACGAGGTGGTAATGTCGCGTAATAGGGAATTTGTGGGCAAGGGTTATCTTTCTGGGGGTCTTTTTGTATTGAACTCTGATTCTGCTATGAATAATATTGCATCTTCTTCTGCTTATATCACTGAGTCTATTGATATTTGGCATGGTAGGTTAGGTCATGTGAATGTGGATTACATTAAAAAACATTGAACTATGAGTTTAGTTCCAAGTTTGACGAGTCAAGAATTCTCTAAATGTGCTAGCTGTGTTGAGGCTAAGTTTACAAAGAAGCCTAGTAAACCTGTGACTACTAGGAACACGAGTCTTCTTGAGTTAATCCACACCGACCTGGCTGACATCAAAAATGTTGCAAGTAGAGGTGGCAAGAATTATTATGTTACGTTTATAGATGACTGTTCTAGATACACCCGTGTCTATTTGCTTCAGACTAAAGATGAAGCAGAACATTCTTTTATAAACTTTAAGAATGAAGTTGAGAACCAACTTGATAGAAAAATTAAAAGGGTAAGGTCTGATAGAGGTGGTGAGTATAAATCCAATTATCTAGCTGACTTTTGTGCTGCAACCGGTTTAATACATGAGACTAGTCCACCTTACTTACCCTAATCCAATGGTGTAGCTGAACGAAAAAATAGAACCTTAAAAGAAATGATGAATGCTATGCTTTTAAGTTCTGGCCTATCTGACGATATGTAGGGGGAAGCAATTCTTTCCGCTTGTCACATTCTTAACCGTGTACCTCATAAGAAAATTGACAAGACACCCTACGAGATTTGGAAGGGCTATCCTCCTAACCTGAGCTTCCTTAGGGTATGGGGGTGTTTATCTAAAGTGGGTTTACCTGATTTTAGGAGACCTACCGTTGGACCTAAGACCTATGATTGTGTGTTTATAGGTTATGCTCAAAATAGCTCTGCTTATAGATTTATGTCTTCGAGTGACCGCTCTATATCTGAGGCTAGAGATGCCGAATTTTTTGAGCATGTTTTTCCATTTCAGAAAACTGTTGTACCATCTCCTAGTTTATCTGTTGCATCTCCTGATTTGTCTTCACATGCTAGTGCTAGCACTTCTATTGATGTTTCTGTTGAACCTAGAAGAAGTAAAAGACCTAGATGCCTAAAGAACTTTGGTGATGATTATGATACAATTATGTTGTCTGAACTTGGATACACTGTTTGGGCTAGTGATGAGTTTGTTTCAGCTTTTTAAATAGAAGATGACCCAAAAACCTATAGTGAGGCAATGAAATCCATTGATGCTAATTTTTGGAAAGATGCTATTAAAAGTGAACTTGACTCTATTGTGTCAAATCAGACTTGGGAGTTGACAAATTTACCTAAAGGTAGTAAACCCATTACAAGTAAATGGATCTTTAAAAAGAAAATGAGACCTGACGGTACAATAGAGAGGTTCAAAGCTAGACTTGTAGTTAGAGGCTTTACACAAAAGAAGGGTATTGATTATTTTGATACTTACTCTCCTGTGACCAAAATTTCGACTATTAGGACTCTTGTCGCCTTATCTGCTATTCATAACCTTGTTATACATCAGATGGATGTTAAAACTGCCTTTTTGAATGGTGAACTAAGGGAAGAGATCTATATGTCTCAACCTGAAGGTTTTGTGATTGAGGGTCAAGAGAGTAAAGTGTGTAAACTGAACAAGTCACTTTATGGACTGAAACAAGCACTTAAACAGTGGTATGAGAAATTTAACAACACTTTAATAAGTAATGGCTATGTGGTTAACAATTCGGATTCATGTGTTTATTCAAAAAAGATGGAATCTGATTGTGTAATTATATGCCTATATGTTGATGACATGTTAATACTTGGTAATAATTTGGAGGTCATAATTAGAACCAAAGATTTTTTGTCATCACAATTTGAGATGAAGGACTTAGGAGAAGCTGATGTTATCCTAGGAGTTAAGGTCATCCGAAACCCCAATGGAATCTGTCTAAGTCAATCTCATTATGTTGAAAAAGTGTTGAGAAAGTTTTTTGCTTTGATGATGTGCCTGCTAGAACACCCTATGATCCTAGTGTACACTTGTGTAAAAACTTGGGCAAGAGTGTTTCCCAAGAAGAGTATGCTAAAATCCTAGGTAGTGTGATGTTTTTAATGAATTGTACTCGACCAGATATTGCTTATGCAGTTAGTAGACTGAGTCATTATACACATAACCCTAGTAATGAACACTGGAATGCTCTTCGTCGTTTACTAAAATACCTAAAAGGAACAGTAGACTTATGTTTGCATTATAGTAAATTTCCTGCTGTGTTAGAGGGATATTGTGATGCGAACTGGGTTGCAGGTAACGATGAGATCTGTTCTACTAGTGGTTATATCTTTACCATGGGTGGAGGTGCTATATCGTGGAAGTCCTCTAAACAGACTTGTATCGCACGCTCTACCATGGAATCTGAGTTCATAGCTCTTGAGTTGGCAGGACAAGAGGCTGAATGGTTGAGAAACCTTTTAGCTGATATACCAGTGTGGGGCGGACGGCTAACACCGGTCTCCCTACACTGTGACTCGCAGGCTGCTATTGGTGTTGCAAAGAATAGTGTCTACAATTCGAAAAAGAGACACATTCGAATAAGGCACGCTGCAGTTAGACAACTCCAAGACAATGGAGTGATTGCTTTGGACTATGTGAAGTCCGAAAACAATCTTGCTGATCCCTTTACTAAAGGGCTGGCTAGGAGACTAGTCGTTGATACGTCGAGGGGAATGGGGCTTAAGTCCTTAGGTCAAGAGTGAGACTTGACTAGGTCTAAAGCTTCTATTCCTATGGCGTTGTATGATTCATAGCCTTATGGTGGTGCTATTGAGACGCACTTGATGGATCATACAACAGGTTGGACTTAGGTCCTTAATGACTCATGTGAGAAGCGCTATTGAGAAGCACTTGAGTCACCTGCGTAGGTGTAACAATCATTAGACTATGAGAAGTCTTCTGAACACATCTATTAGTACCGAGGTAAACGCATAACTCTAAAAGAGCGCGTTGCACTTTCGCGGAACGATCTTAATCTGAAGGTATGATATGTGTTGTGGAGGGTATCGACCGAAGCTCAGGTAGGAATTCAAATCGCAAGATATTCTCTCGCTGTAAGTAAGTTGTTTCCTCATTGCACTAACGTGTCAATTCAAATCGAAAGATATTGATACCTAAGTATCCAATCCTTCCTTTACCCAGGAATTCTTCTTTCTCTTTCTGTGGGGCCCCTAGTGATGGATTGTTGGAAAAATTGGGGCTTTTTTATGCCTTGAGTGTTTTTCATTTGTCCCACATTGGTAGTGAAAGGCTTGTTTCTTGTGTTTATATAACAACCCTTATCATACCATATCACTAGTGGGTCTAGGGAGGCTTTTGTGGAAGCCTTGCGAGGTGCTTAATTCAGATCGCACACGCGCGTGCGCGCCGTGCCCGTGCCCGAGCCCGGCCCGGCCCGGATCCGGATTCGTTATTCGGGATTTGGGATTTGGCAATCGCCTGCGGCGGGCTGTGCCTATCTTTTTGGACCGGGTCTGAGTTGAGTGTATGTATATTCTGTTTTTACAAAACAGACTCAGTCAATTCTGACTGTTGAGTGGAGAGTAATGCTCCTGAAGAACAGGTCTGTTTGCTGGTGTATAGGGCCACGTTTTTTGTTGATGCTAACTGCCCTATACTGCTATAAAAAGACCTCCTCTTCAGTCATTTATTCATTCCATATACACATCTCTCTTCTCCCCTCTTATTCCTTCTGTTCTATAATTTTCTGGGTAACTGTTTATAATCGTTCCAAGTCTCTCTGTCACGAGTGGGCCTGACAGCGAGGAGGCTGTAGTGTGATCCTTGGGGAACTACCGGCACTAGCTGATCGCCACCACGGTCGTACCGGAGAAATAGTTTTCAAGGCATTGGCTTCTTACCACGACACTACTTACGGGGTTTATTTTTTCTGATCGCTTATAATTCGTCTTCAACTGGTATTTCTATTCTCCTTCTGTTTCTGCATCTTTCGAATAACATGGGACACCATGACAAGAGAAACTGTCCAAATCCGTTTGTTGAGCATGCTTTGGAGGAAGAAGATGAAGAGGAAAATGAAATGGAGGATGAAGATGAAGAAGAAGAATGAAAAATGAAAAATGCATTACGCTTTGAAATAATCAAGATTACGTTTTAAAATAATCCATATTATGCTTTACAATAACCGCAAGATTGCAAAATAATTGTGTTAGACTTTTTTACAAATAATCAGGGGTATACTTTACAATAAGTGTGTTAGACTTTTACAATAATCAAAGTTATGCTTTACATTAATTGATGTTGAATTTTTTTTGCAATTGTTCTCATTTTGTTCATTTAATAGTACCTTGCGCTATTACAATAATCATGTGAAAACTATACAATAATCACAATTATGCTTTACAATAATTGATGTTGAGTTTATTTGCAATTATTCTGATTTTTTCCCATAAATATATTAATTTGATAATACTTTACAGTAATTGATGATGCTTTACACTTGCCAATTTGTTACAATAATCAAGGATATGCTTTAAAATAATTTGGGAAGTGCTTTACAATAATCAGATCCATGAGAGCTTTAAAATAATCAGAGGTATGCTTTAAAATAATTGGGCAAACGCTTTACAATAATCAGCTACATGAAAGCTTTAAAATAATTGCATTTGATCATTTGAATAACTTAATAATCATGTGAAAACTATACAATAATCACAATTATGCTTTATAATAATTGGTGTTGAGTTTATTTGCAATTGTTCTGATTTTTTTCCATAAATATATTAATTTGATAATGTTTTACAGTAAATGATAATGCTTTGCACTTGCCAATTTGTTACAATAATCATAGATATGCTTTAAAATAATTGGGAAAGAGCTTTACAATAATCAGATACATGAGAGCTTTAAAATAATCAGAGGTATGCTTTAAAATAATTAGCCAAACGCTTTACAATAATCAGCTACATGAAAGCTTTAAAATAATTGCATTTGATCATTTGAATAACTGTCTAGAGATATTACAATAACAACTTATAGGCATTACAAAAACACTATCTTGTTCAGTCAATCAATAACAGCTACATCAAATTTGTTCACTCAATCAATAACAGCTATCTAAACATTAGATTATCCAACAAATCCATCTAGAGTTGTTTGCTAAATCCATCTAGAATCAATCAATTGTTCTTTTATGTGTTTCGCCGAGAAGGACCAGTAACGGTGTTGTTTTAACCCTTTTCCTCCATGATCTTCTGTCTTTTAAATGTTCTTTCTCTACTTCCAATATACTCCGCCTCAAAGTTTCCACTTCTTCCAAAATAGACGCTTTTGACTCGTTGACATCTGACATCAACAAAATAGCCACCATCTCAAGCCATATAGGAATCCTCTCAACTTTCTTCTTAACCGCATACAATCCTTGCTCGTGCTTCCCTTCATATGTGAGCATGTGAAACATGGTGAAAAATCCCGATTCCTAATCAGCCTTGACATTCGCTTTCCATTCAAAATCAACATTCACGAATGTAAATGTGTTAATGAGAACTCCTTCTTTTGCTGTTTTCCTTGTATCCAAAAAGTCAGAAAAACAATCAACCTACATCATGTACAAACAAAAAAAATAATTAGAAAGCACGACTATATAATAACAAGTTTAAAACAATACAATAACTTTGTTACAACAATACAATAATTCTGACTGAAAATAGGATTTGTATATGACCAGGAGTTAGAAAAACGTACTGCAATCTTTGCAAGTCTGTAAAAATCGGAATTTTCCCAATATTTATGCGACGTATGGTCCAGCACATCAACTGTCTTGTTCATAAAGTTCACACAAACACAAAAGTAGTACTTCTCTAAAGACAAGGGGATGAAGACAAGGTCCACATCGATCTCAGAGTTTACAACATTTTCACCTAATAAATAGGACCAAAACCGCACAACCTTGTCTTTCTGGCTGCCAGTTACAGCATCACTATCCCCTCCTTGCTCTAGCATTTCTTCAAATATTCCCTATAAATACCATAAATGTGTGAAGAAAATTGAAGATAAATGATTAAACATTCTACAGCAATTGCACAATGAAAAACAGATCATACCATATGTTCTGTCCCAAGAAACATCATCACTGGCGCTTCTTTCTCTTTAACCTCCATGAAATTCAAGACAACTGACCAGGCAGCTATTATGCGCAACTTAGTGTAATTATCGGGCTTCGTAGAAAGAATATCAGACCTATCCAAGATAGCATTGCCCGCAGAAAAGAAAAGTTCACTGCAAAGGAGTAATAAAAAGTTTAGTAATATTTCAAAACAATATAAAAAAAATTAATGACCAGCTACAATAACTGAGTTTTCATAATACAATAACTATGTTAATGTAATACAATAATCGATTATTGTATTACAATAACATAGTTATTGTATTATGAAAACTCGGTTATTGAAACTTGTAAAAAAGATAGAATAATTGAACTTGTATAATACAATAACTGCAATACCGTATTAGAATAATCACAGAAACTTGTTTCTCATTGGGTTTGGAGAAAAAGGAACATACTCATTTGCAAGATTGTAATCATCCAAGAAACAATAATCAACAACTTGTTTCTTCTTGCTTGGCATGGCACGTGTATATCTGTTGTTAGCCCTCATAACTTTTGAAACAACAAAAAGATTTGTATCTGCCTTGCCACAGTTTATTGAGCAACCAAGACCACTAGAGATCGGTCTACTACCTCGGCCTGATCTAATCATCCCAGCGCTCATAGGTGTATCAGGCATACTCTTTTTCCTAGGCCCCGGAGTACTTACACCATCACCCAGTTTCTATGCCATGACCCTAGCAGCTTCCAAAGCATCTGCTTCAGCCCTTGCCGCTTCCAACTCAGCTAGCTTACGCTTCTCAAGCAAAACAGGCAGCAAAGGTGCCTTTGCCTTTGTAAAATCATCAACCAAATCCAACAACTCTTTCCTAATTTTATTGATATCGGCTAAAATCAAGATGGCAGCTATCTCAGCCCGATATATGATCCTTTTCAATGGGTCATGCAACTCTGATTTGAACAACTTCCCAACATAAAACATCATATGAATCATGACAAAAACACCACAATCCAAATTCTGAGACCCTTCCGATTTCCACCCAAAAGCAACATTTACAAATTTCATATTGTAGACCTCACTGCCTTTTTCAAAACCTTTCTCGACAAGAAAACTATCAAATATTTCAACCTGGTTACATTTTTAAATCAAAATTCATCACTGAAGAACAAAAAACATAACTAAAAGAAGTAGATGAAAACAAAAACTTATAATAAGGTACATACAATAGAGTTTGTAGCCAACACCCAGATACTATTTTCAAAATCATCATATACACGATTGTCAAGATAGTCCACAGTCTTCCCCACAAAATTAACAACAACACAGAAAAAATGATCTCCAAAATGAACAGGGATAAAAACGTGGCATGATAAAACAGGCGTACATAAACCTTTGCTGTTCTCAACGATAAAATAATCAACAGAAGAAAGAAAGAAGAGAATTGGAAAAATTACCAAATCGGCACCAATGTCAAGAGAACCTTCGCTGTTCTCAATGACAGTGTCCCAAGCATTACAAATTTCCTTTCTGTATAAATCTTTCTCATCATCAGCAGCTTTGATAAGATTAAACAAAAAAGCCTATGAAAAATATTACCACACAATAAGAGAAACTGAAGTATCACAATTGAGAAAACTTGGTTAACTGAATATAATAACTACTATTCTGCTTTACAATAACTATCACAACAATAACAGCTTTCATAATACAATAACTGATTTTTCATAATACAATAACTATGTTATTGTAATACAATAACATTGTTATTGTAATACAATAATCGATTATTGTATTACGATAACATAGTTATTGTATTATGAAAAATCAGTTATTGTAACTTGTAAAAAAGATAGTAGAGTTTTCTTAATACAATAACTGAGTTTTCATAATACAATAACATTGTTATTGTAATACAATAATCGATTATTGTATTACAATAACATAGTTATTGTATTATGAAAACTCAGTTATTGTAAGTTGTAAAAAAGATAGAATAATTGAACTTGCATAATACAATAAATGAAATACAGTATTAGAATAATCACAGAAACAATAAACAAAATTGAAGAATAGGAAAATTGAAGAATAGGAAAACTATTTTAGCTGAATAAAATAACTGCTAATATACTTTACAATAATCAAGTAACTACAATAGAATAACTGTCATAACAATTGTAAATTTACCGATACAGAAATATATAAAAAAAATTTCACATACCGAATGACTTGTACAAAAAAAACTTCTTGTGGGGGATAACCCTTTCCCAGCCTTGACCAGCATGTCATAAAGTAAAAATGACCAGCAATCAATCACGTTCGATGTGATCATAGTCTTAGCAGACAGTGAAATAATGTCATCTCGAGTTAACATGTGAAATGAAAACACAACCAAATCCTCCCATGCCACATGGAAACAAATTATATAGTAAAGACAAAAACCCAAACAACAATAAAAGCTTTTAAAAAGAAGATATATTAGCAAAAAAAGAAAAAAAAAGAGTGGAAACGAAAAATATATAATGCTTACCCAATTCGTAGGTCATGATTGTGCAGAAAACAGTAATCAAGTACAGTCTTCCTCCGCATTAAAATAGGAGCAAAAAGCTCCTTGTACTCGCACAAAAAAACAGAAACTACAACTGCATCAGGATTGGGTGATTCACAATTTAAATCACACCCTATACCACAATTCCCAAAAAACGTATGCTCAGGCATAACGTCTAAATGCAGCAGGTAAGCATTTATAACAGAATTATCTTGCATTCTATCCCCAACAACAGCCTCGTTGACAACTTTGTTAACAACGTCATCCACACTACTCAAGTCCACAGCTTCATTCTCAACATCAATATTATCAATTTCGTCATTAGTTGGCACCTCCTCATTCGGTTTCTCAACCGCTACATCAAGGATCTTATTTTTACCTTTCTCCCGAGAATAAACCACCTTATATTTTTCTGGATCAAACGCTAAACCCCCATTCCTTTCATCTTTTCCCTTTTCATGCTCCCTCTTTTCATGCTCCTTGCAAAACCTTTCATACAACGACAGTTTACTTCCCGCCTGTTTCATTTCCTCAGCTTTTTCACAAATAAAATTGAAATATTTAGTGAACAAAGAATCATCGTCACTAATGAAAGCAGGAGTCGAAGAAACTGATGTGGCTGTCGAAGAATCATCAACTGTTGAAGAGCCACAATCCTTTCCCATCGCTTCCTTCCGTTGCGTGTACAAATGGAGAAATATCTCAACATCCCTCTTCATCATCAAAAGATGTGCTTGGGAAAACTAAGAAAAAAAAAGAATGATTGAAAAAATAATTATACTAAGGCCTGTTTTTTTCGGCTTATTTTCACCTACTTGATTGATTCGGCTCGATTGATTCGATTCGGCTCGATTCGATTGATTGACTCCATTGATTCGATTCGATTGATTCGGCTCCATTTAGTTCAGTTCGGCTCAGCTCGGCTCCATTGATTCGAGTTGATTCGGCTCCATGAAGTTCAAATTTCATTTCAAACCTTACTCATCTTAAATTTAATAGTTATTAGTAATTTTGTTATCAATAATACTATTTTTTTTAATATTATTATTATTATTATTATTATTATTATTATTATTATTATATTTAATAATAGTGTTAATAATAATGTTATTAATAATTTATTTATTATTATTATTATGGATATTATTATTAAAATGAATAATATTGTTGTTGTTGTTATTGTTAAAATGAATAATAATGTTAATAAAGTTAATAATAATAATATTATTTATTATTATTGTTGTTGTTATTATTATTATTAGTAGTAGTATTGTTGTTGTTGTTGTTGTTATAATTATTGGTATTATTATTATTAAAATTAATAACATTTATTATTAATATTATTGATGGGGCACGCCCAACCGACTTGACCCAGTAGCCAATACGGGGTCATACAAGTCAACACGCTTGCGAACATGGTTACGGATTCGCTTGATACTCTACGAATCACGAATTGTTAAAAGCGAATTCTATCAATTGATTACTGAAAATACATATAACACATTTTCTATAAGCGAATCGCGAATCGATAAGGCGTATTCATAGCGAATATGGTAACTATGCTTGCCACCCATCATTTGAGGTACACATAGAAATCTATAAATACCTCATTATTCACCCATCAATGGTAAAATACTTCTCACCAACAACTTCCTCTCTCTAGAAGTAAGACTATTCGAACTACTATGAGAGGGCACGGAAACCTTAGCTTCAAGCAAGGTCCCAACTATCCAACAGTACCGTAAGGCATCAGAGAAGGACCTATTGCGAACCCTCTGAGGCCCTATTTGTTACGCGTGAAAGATCCATCCGGAGAGAGCAAGCATAGGTTCGAGGTGCCATCGTTTGAGAGGAGCGCGTTGACCCGACCAGGATTCGAGCAACGCTTACTTGAGTGTTTTTATTCGAAACAATTATTTTTACTAATATCATTATTAATATTGACATTATTATTTATTATTGTTATTAGGAATATTATTAGTAAAAAATTACTATTTTTTCATTATTATAATTTATGATTATTCATATCCTCCTCCCTCTATCCCGGTCAATTGTTGTCCTTTGGTTTTGGCACAAAGACCAAGGAAAGAGGAGTGGCCAATTATAAAATGACAAGCGGACCAAATTGAGTGTGAATGATCAAATTGTTCATCAAGTTCATTCTTAAAATAGAAAGGACAATAATTGAATGAGACACCCCAAAATGGAATAGGACAACAAATTACCGGGACAGAGGGAGTATAATATTATAATTTTTTTCTTAAAAATATTAATTTTAGTATAAATAGTATTATACTATGAATATTATTATTATTATTATTATTATTATAGTTGATAATAACAATAATATTAAATATTATTATTATTATTATTAATATGATTATTTGATTCATTTAGCTCAATTGACTTTATTGATTGATTCATTCAAATTCATTTATTTATCTTCGATCATTGATTCATCCAGCTCGGCTCATTGATTGATTCAGTTCAGCTGTTTCGGCTCCATTGATTCATTCAGCTCATTCAGTTGATTCAGCTCCATTGATTGATTCGATTCATTCGGCTCTAAAAAGCCATAAAGAACAGGGCCTAAGTCTTTACAATAATTATACTAAGTCTTTACAATAATTTACAATAATTGAAAAAATAACTGCTACAAAGCTTTAAAATAACTACACTACACCTTTACAAGAACTACACAAAAATGATGGAAAGAATGATTGGAACTTACATCAGCAGCCTTTGCTCGAATAACATCATCAGTATCAAAACAGTCAGGCAATTCCAGATACTTTTTCCCAGGTTCAGGTTTATCAACGACTACACATACCTCAGCAACTTTTGCTTCTCTTAAGCGTTTGCAGAGAGGATACACACCATTGACATATTCCCCATTCCCTAGCGAACCAGAATTGAGCTCTGAAATACCCCTACTAACAAAAGACTTCTTATCCCAGTGCCTGATAAGAGGAGTCTCAGAAGACATTGTATATTCCTTAAAAGACATACGATGGAAGTATGCCACCATAACAACATGTATACAATCACGCAAAGTAGAGGACCCAGTTCTACACCGCTGAACACCTTCAACTAATTTATCAAACACATACCCACACCAATCCAAATGGTGGATACGTGAAACATCTTGCACCGCTTTAAGAATTGAAAAGTCAATTCCATAATTTGAAGGGGGAGCAAGGACAATGGATATAGCATAAAGCACAAACAGCCTTCGAAATTCATCTCCCCCATCATCCCCCATATCAGTAATTGCATTATAAACAACAGGGATAGTAACATAATTTTTCCCTTCTACATTAAACTTCTTCCGGAACTCAGCTTTCAACGTTTCTTGTGAAGACAATACACTATGTCCAGTGTAAACAACCTCAACCTTATCACCACCATTTGGCAATCCAAAAACAGCATACACATCATCTTTTGACAGAAAAAATTTGACATCTCTTGCTTGAAAAATATGAGCAATAGCATTAAAGTGTTTTACAAACAATGGTATAACACCCAATGGTAAACTGTTCACTTTAAAATCAAGCAAACCACCAAATCCGATCTCAATGACAGCCTTTCGCTGATTTGGACCAACTTGTTTTACCAGATTAACCAAACCATTAGGACGACAGCTCACTTTAATGTTTGCAGCACTGAAAATGGAAAATCAAGCAAAATATAAAAGAGTAACACATCAAATAAACAGAAACTCATAACAAGGGGGTAGGACACATATACTCACATGTTCAATCTCGGAGTTCCAGGAACCTTACTGAGCTTCTTTTTTGGAAAATTTAGTTTTGAGCGTTTCAAATAAGCTTTATTACCATCTTCAAGCTCCCTGCTACGTTTAGGACCCATTTGTTTTTATCACTGAGCAACAGAATACAAAATTATCAGAATAAACACAAAAAATATGATGACAACTAATACAATTACTAAGTTTTAATAATACAATAATCAGCATACAATAATACAATAACTGGACTTGACTAAAATGATAACTAAATAATACTACAAATAAAATAACTATATTACTATATTACAATAATTATCCCAATACATTACAATAACAATATCAATATATACAATAACAAACTTTTCATATTAAAATAACTGGACTTGACTAAAAGCTGACTTTAAAACACTAACCAAAGATCAATATCTAAAATAATACACATTACAATAACTGATTTTCTAAATTACAATAACTAGCACAGATACATTACAATAACAACATCAATATATTACAATAACAAAAATAATTCCAAACAAACACACATTATGTTCATTAGAATGTACATGAATTCAAGACAAAAAGAAAAACCTCAAGAAAAGATACAAAAATGAAAAAATGAATTACGAAACCCTAAATTATGCGAAAACAATGAAAAAATTTAATTTAACAACAAAAAAAAAACAAATTAAACTATATACTAAACAAAATGAAGAATAAACACAGCAAACAAAAGAAAATCAAGTAGAAAACAAGAAGAGGACTAATGCAAAATCAGCGGAAAAATTTAGAAGGACGAACAAATTGAGTTCATTGATTACCTGTTGAGGGAAACCGAAAATGGAGTAGAAGGACAAACAAATTAAGCACAATAACTGAAGTTCAATTGACGAGAAACACGAACGAAAATGGAGAACAATAGAAACTGACGAGAAATAGAGAACAGCAGAAACTTACGAACGAAAATATGAGAGAGAGAGAGAGAGAGAGAGAGAGAGAGAGAGAGAGAGAGAGAGAGAGAGAGAGAGAGAAACAACAGAAACTGACTGAGAAAAGTGGGAAAAAAATAAGTTGAATTGTAAAAATTTGGTTTATATTTGAGATCTAAAATTAAATCCCAGCCACATATCTTATGTTAGATGAATGGTCCAGATTTAGAGGGGTAACTCACCAAAAGTACCCTAACTCATTTGATCCTATATATATATATATATATATATATATATATATATATATATATATATATATATATATATATATATAGGAATGAGATCATGTGAGAATACATTATCTTTTTGAGGATTGAGGATTTCGTTACAATATCAGAGGTTCTAGAATACAATATCACAGGTTATTCGATAAAATATCACACAAAAAAACACCTGTGCAAAAATAAAAAAAAAAAATTTTTTTGACAAAGGTCTGATTTTTCATGATATTGTACTAAAGAACTTGTGATATTGTATTCAGAAATCCTCAATCCTCAAATATTTAGGAGTTCTCACCGGATCTTGACTATATATATATATATATATATATATATATATATATATACTCCCTTATCCCTTACCCTTATCCATTTGCAATCCACCAAAATCCACCATCAAATTGTAGAGAGAAAAGAGAGAGTTTAGAAGAGAAGGAGATTTTGTCCCTCCGCCTCGAGTTTGTAAGGTAAGACCGTTATGCTAGCCTTTATGTTATAATTTTTATATCGTTGACCCGCCTTGACCTTGGCTCATCTTTGACCGTATTTGACTACCTGTTCACCACCGTTGAATGCCCTAAAATAGGGTTTGGCCGAGTTAAAAAGGGGGTTTTGGGGGTATTTGGTGACTCGGATTAGGGCTGCTTTTTTAAGGGTGTTTCGGGCCGGTTTGTGTCCGGGTTTTGGGTGGTTATTGTCGAGGGTGTTGAGGGGAGTTGAGGGGTGGTCACGGTTGGTGGCTAGGGTGGCTGGGATCTGGGGTCGAAATAGGGTGAGCGAACGGGGTGGTTATTGTTAAATGTGGTCGTGTTGTTGCTTGTTGTTGTCGTCACTTTTGTTGTTGGTGGCTGCCGGTATGGTGGCCACACTTGGACCACCGTTGTCAGGCCGACGCAATGGTGGTGGTGGCAGCCATGGTAGTGATGGTTTGTGTGTGTGTGTGTGTATAGTGTGTGTGGTTGTTGTGGGTGGGGTTGTTGGTGTTGAAGGTGGTCGTTGGTGGTGGTCGTGGGTGCTACGGCTAGCCGTGGCTAGTGGCGGTGGTTCACGGTGGTAGCGAGCTGGCGGTGGTAATCGAGTTTGAGTCGGGTTTTGGGTAGTGTATAAGAAGGGTTTAATTAGTCGTATTTTTATAAATAGAATAGTATCTTTATATGTATTTAGATAGGTATTAGATTGGTGTATTTACACGTATTTTTTATTATTATCGTATTTTAGGAAATGGGTTTTGTGAGACGGTTTTATGAGACGGGCCTAACTTATAAGACAGATTGCTTTTGCGGATTTGCTGTGAGGTATGTTTATCCTACTCAGTCTTCATTGTCGTATTTTTTTTTATAAAATGAGACTTTGTCATTTACATGTATTGAGTGAGTCGTATTGCATGTTGTTGGTCATAACGACTCGACGAGTCGGGATTTGAGGAAATGGTATCCATTGCATATTTAGCATGCCATGGTGTATATGGTCTGTCATGCATTTCATATTCTGACGGTTGTGATTGTATATGTTGGAGGATTCTTGTTGTTTTTGTTTTGGAGACGTAAGACAGTTGTGAGACCGTCTTGCGCTTAAGTCGCCTCTTGGAGCTTCCCACTTCAAGAGGTATGTGCACATTAATGGCTTGACTTACGAAGAGACTCGTGTGGTTGAGACATGGCGTTTGGCAGTGGATCCGGTTGGCTTCCGGACCCGGTACGTCTGGGCATGTCCCGGTACCTGTTTGTGGTTATTGGTATTTCTGGGCGTGCCCCGGTACAAGCGTGGTTATCGATATGTCTGGGCGTGTCCCGGTACCATGGTGGTGGTGGTTGTTGATGGTGGTTCATTCATATCATAGTCATGTTGTATGTTCACACACTCGAGTCGAGTCACACTTTATTTATTTAATGAAACTGACGTTTGTTGTGTCTGTGTAATTGTCACCTATCTCTGGGGTGGCCTGTGTCGATCCATATGATATTCTTTGGTCATATGGGGAGCAGGTTAAGTACAGGTTGTTTGGATAGCACGCGAGAGACAGGACGAGCTTGATGAGTCACGAGACGAGTCTAGTTGGCTAGAAGAGTATAAATGTCATGAGTTGTACTTTCATTCATTTGTTTACGTGTTATGTAAAGCATTAAATATTACATTAATAAAATGTTCGTTGATTGAAGTTTTGAAACCCTACCTCGGGAATCCGAGATGGTAACGTTCCTATTATCTTAGCCGGATAGATTAATCGTCTATTGAAAGTCAAATTATTGTTAATAAGGCAATATGTTATGTCAAATTGGAAAGATTCGTCTTTAAATCGACTTAAATTCTCAAAACACATGACCTTATTTCGATTTTTAATTATATAGTTAAGACATGAATTACTCGCCTTATGGTGCTTCAAACTTGGTCAATAGTATTTGAAAAATGGGTAATGTGCATACCCAAAGTTTTGATTCTTGTAATCAACCCTTGATTCTAATTGTGTCAATGACTTTGACAATTTCGAAAAGTTTTGTGTATTGCCTTGAATTGGGATAAATTGTGCCTAGTTTCACAAGGATTCCATTTTTCCGGAAAATTTTATGGTTTGAGTAAACCTTAGCTTGATGAAAATTTAGGGGAGACCATGTCACTTTTCCTTTAAAATGTTGAATTATCAATTTAGAGTGTTGGAAACTTCTCATTCATTTCCAAAGTTATCTTTGACTCTCATCTTTTATATCCAATACCTTGTTATGGGAATCGATTTTGTAGCATGTCCAGGAATGCAAGGAGCAACCGGGGAAAACAACCACGCCAACAACCGGAGGCACCACCCGCTGTCATAGCTCCGGGATACCCGGGGGTAGAGTTTGAGAGCGAAGCTCAAAGGAACACTTTCCTTATGCTAGCGGATAGGCATATGACAGCGACTAAGTGTGTATTGTCCGAGGCATTGAGAGCATTGGGTATTGATGTAACACCTTCTTTTACCTAGGAGCCTTAACAAGACCTTCCCTAGTAAGTAACGGCGTTATCATCTCGGTTACCCGAGGTAAGTATATCAAATAGACCATAAAAGAACAATTAATAAACTCCGTTACAACATTCTGTGTCCTAAGCACAAGACGTGCATACCAGAATGCCATGATCCGAGCGGCCCGACGAAGAGACGAGCGGATTAGGGAGATTTGTTCCAGCGTGCTCCTAGTGATCTGAGCGAATCCCTTCACAAAATCAACCGTGCCTCAAGCCAGGACGCACGGATCTACCCGGGAGTAGCAGCTTGATCTGCGCATTTCCCTCGGGACTTGCAATTCTCTATTCAACACTTAGCATTGTTATTTACTAGTCTACCCTTGCTTAACCTAATGATGTACCACTATATGTATTCCATTTGTAATAATCAATAAAGGAGAGCCCTCTTAGAGGAGGCAAACCTTCCTTAGATTAGATTAGAGGTAGATTAGAATAGATTAATCGCAATCATTCCACAAAAATTACACTTTAATCTTTCCTAAGTTGGTACAATTATAATCTTTCCTTAATTATTGTTCAAGCTTTATTATTGGGTAATTGAAGATTATTGGGTTATTATTGGAGAATTGACAACTCTTCTTCAAGTTTTCTTCTATTATTCATTGCTTTATATTTGGATCATTCCTAAGTTGGTACAATTTCTCTACTCTTTACTCTTTATTGTTTATTGTTTCACTCATTCACCATGTTTAGACTTGCTAATATGATTGACACCATTGATAACATGTCTCCCATGATAATAAGTGAGTAGTTACTTAACTAGGATTAGTGGGGAATTAAGAGAAACAAACATGGGGATTGATCTATGCTTAATCTAATATGTTTTCATAATTAATTTGCTAGCTTGTCGTGTTTTCAACCTATGCACATGTTATGCTTGATGAAATGCGAGCCTATGAATCCTTGCATTTTTTACCCATCTCTTATCTCTTCATTGAGGCTTGTAAGACATAAACCAACTCGAGCCTCTTTAGATCATCCATAAAGTTGAATAGAAGGAGACTAAGTCGACTTGTAGGCGTTGTACAATCTAGATAATTCGGCTCCGGGACCTGAATCTTCCTAGGAATTGTAATATATACACTAACTCGATCCCATCACAACAATAAATGCTTGCTTCTAATTGATAACATGTTTGTATGATATCTTTCCATGAATCCCCTATGAACCCATGACATCCTATTGCTTTTAATCATTTTTTTACATCTTTTGATTCATTGCTTGCTTTACTTTATTGCTTTCATTAGTTTAGAACACAACTACAAACCCCAACAATTGTGACACTTGCATAAATTGAGGTAGATAGTCTTAGAACCCAAAGCACACCGTCCCATGGATTGACCTCGACTTAACCACTAACTAGTTGTTTGTTGAGAAATATAAATGTGTTTGATTGGGCGTGTGACGACCACGTTTACCCATCAAAATGGCGCCGTTGTCGGGGACGGTGTTTTGTGGTTAAGTTCTTACTTGTTTGTCTATTTTTATTTGTGCTTTAACCTTGAGGAACTTGTTCCTCAAGGTCGTTCTTACCGTTTTCTTGTAGTATCCATGCTTGTAGTTGTTTCCTTGTCTTAGCTATGATGATGGCTCAAGACTTGACATATAGAGTATGTGGCGGATCTTTTGAGTATGACTATGGGTATGGGGAGTTTGAGTTGCAAGTCAACACAAACCTACCTTACAACTCATACAATAAAAATACTAACTACTACCCCAACTTTTCCCGCCAACACCCGCACATCCCTTATCCATAACAACCACCCTCCCAATACCTACTTTACAACCAATTCCAAATACCACAATATGAGCACTTTCACACCCACCCACAACAAGAAGATGAACCCATTCAAAATGTGATTCTCCAAATGATGGGAGATCAACAAAACTTCTTCTAACAAATGCTAGAGGAAAGCCAAAATAGGGACAATGTCCTCCAAGGCATTGTTACTCAAGGTGAGGAGTTGGAAACTCGAATTGCCTAAATAAAGGCAACCCAAGCAACCATCCCTCACGAATTCTTGAGCATTGGCCATGAATGTGAATTTGAGGTAGTAACCTTTGAAATGGAATAATGAGAAGTGGGAAGAGCCAATCTTTTTGAGCTCTTATGAGTATGAAAGTGTGGTGTTTGATGAAGAAGATATGAGGTTGAGTAAGCCAAATACTCTTAGCCTTTGTGAGTATGAGGGTGTGTCTTTTGATGTGAATATTTAGATGGCGGAAGAAGAATTATTAAAGAAGAGTGAAGCCCCCATTTATGATTCATATGAAGATAGCCATGATGACAAGATTGTGAAAGAAGCTTATGAGGAACATGTGTCTTGTAAGGACGTATGGAGTAAAGAGGAGGAAAAGAGTTGTGAGATTACCCAACTTGAGGAGCCCATCCTTGAGAAATTTGAGGTATCCTGACATGAAAATTAATGTCTCTCCCCTATTACCTATGAAGACCATTTCACACCCACTGTTTTAGCAGGATTTTCCTGAATGGATCCGGCTTGATTAAAGAGTAATTTGGGTATCTAGTTCTATATGCTTGGAAAAGATTAATGAGTAAATAATAAGAAAAGACTAAGTATAAAGAATATTGCTTATATTATATGGATAAGTTGAGTACAAATTAGTGTATATGATCGAATATTTGGGAAGTAATGAGAGGTAAAATGTAGAATAACTAAGGAATAATCAATGAATAATTATCTATTTACAAATGCTATTTATAGTTCTACCAATATGAACGTTGCATTGATCTCAACGTTCCTCCCTTTTGTCGGAGCTGTTACCTGATTAATAGGGCATGCTCCCTATTAATCCGCTTGACTTATTCCACTCTTAACCAATCTTCAGCTTTTTCTCCTTTACCCGTCTTGATTCATGGATGATATAGTCTTATAGTTGGACTTGGTCTTCCTTGAGAATAGGACACGATTATTTATTCCCAACAACCGCATTTCTTGTTTATCTTCTTAATCCAGCCTGTTTGAATGCCCTGCCAGGCTATTAATCCGCTTGACTTATTCCACTCTTAACCAATCTGGTATGCACGTCTTGTGCTTAGGACACAAGGATCCTGGCATTGGATTATATCCTCTTGCTTAAAAGCCTATGATCTATGTATACTCTTTTTTCTTACTTCATTGGTCATCGTTTTTGCCTGCTCTTCATACTAGTCCATCCAAGATCATCATCAAGCTTCCAAATATGCACGGGAGACGAGAATTCCGTCTCATCATCTTCTTTCCTATAAGACATATACAATCCAATAGGAAAGCAAAATAGGAAGGAATTTGACGGATAAAACGGTCATGAAATGCTATATTAGTATGCAAAATAGGTTAAATTAGTGGTATAAATGTGGGCAATTAAGAGTCACATCAGCTGGTTGTGTTGGTGGTGGTTGTGTATGGTTTAGCGTGAAACAGGGAAAACAGGGGATACGCGTGTGACCGTCTTAAGACGAGCACCAGGACCGTGTCTGTTGACCCACCGGGAAGAGGGGACCATACCTGGAGTCGGCGTGAGATAGTGGTGTCGATAGGTGGTATTGGTGGTTGTGGTGGTCGTGAATAGTAGTTTAATCGTGAGTTGTTTAGGTTGCAACGGGTTCAGGTTCGTATATTGTGTTATCGTGAGTTACACTACGCCAAATCTGGCAATCAATAAGGAGCGTATCACAACGGGTTAATACATTTAATAACGACACTGAGATTACCATTTTCCAAATATTGGCGGAAACCTAGACCGCGATAATGAGAATAACGGTTTCCCATGAAAAATGTTGTTATTATAATGTGACAACGGCTACTTAACAAACCGTTATAAAAAATGTTTAATGGTTTCCAAAAGCTCGTTATAAAAGCTCTCTTACGAACGGTTGTTAGACGGCCGTTACCAGTTTAAGAAAACAGCATTTCAAAAACCGTTCCTAAATTAGCACCAGCAACGGTTTGTGGTACCCATTGTTATGTTATAGATACGGGTTTCTTGTTACCGTTATCATTTTCAATTATGAAAGAACGGTTTTTGATTTCAACCGTTGTCACGATTTGATTTGATTCCTCAGTTTTACCACTGCATGCAAAACTTTATTAGAACTTTAATAAATATTCAATTTGACCAATAATATTAAATTTGACCAAAATAATTCTATAAATATGTCTTCATAATGTTTTAGGTCAAAATCTAAATTATCATACATTTACACTTTAATTTCTCTATAAAAAAATATGTCTGGTGTATCGGAGCTACAATCACGTTCTCGTTACGCACAGCCTTTTACTTGCATTCTCCATAATCTCCCGGTTCATTATGATGTGAATGGAAAGGCTTTAAACCCTAATTGTGGGTGGTTGACGCAAATGCTTCTTGTCTTCGGTTTCACTGCGGTTAAAAAAGTGTACCCTGTGTCTACAAACAAGCAAGGTTTTATAGGCTTTGCTTTTATCGAGTTTGACGAAGCCGGCTGCCATGATAGTTTTCGCCAGGCAAGAAAATTAGGGGCTAGATTTACAGGGAAAGATGCGGGGAAAGAGAACTTCTATTCTGATGCTAGACAAAAGGGCTCTTATCTATGGGTGGCGACCCATGTTGATCATCATCTGCTGACACATTACAGGAGGCATCACATTCCTGCCACCGTGCCTATGTTATGGGAGAAAGAGGCCATTCTACCTGCGCTGCCTGCTGATGATGAAATGTCGATCTACGACTTGATCTATGCCGAAATTGGGCATAATGACTATCCTAGTACTTCATCAGATTCTAATTAAGTCTTTAATTATTATCTGACATTATGCGTTGTATTTTGATTATGGTGGTTATTTGAATTAAAGTTTAATGATTTATGTTATTTGTTACGTTTTAATTACGTCCTTACACTCAAATGCAATCCACCAAATAAAATATTATAATGTCCAACTTTCTACTTATAATAAAAAAAAAAGAATGGAAACGGCATAATAAGATCCACTGTGAAAACTGATAAGTTATTTTAAAGCCGTTGTCATATTTTAAAGCCGTTGTCATAATAAGATCAACAACGGTTATTTTAAAGCCGTTGTCATATTACACCAATTAAAATCGGTGTTTCTTAAATCCGTTGTAAAAACAGATCCACTGTGAAAACTGAAAAGTTTGGGATTTTAGTTTACCAATGCATGCCCTATTATTATTTGTTGTTTAACCATTATTCACCTCCTCCATGCATGCACAATTACCACGGTTCTTATAAGATCCGTCTTAGATTATGCAACACTAAAAATAAATGAAATTTTAAAGGTATTAATAATAGAATGACTGATGGTGAACAAGTCATCTTTGCCGTGATCACCGTCATTAATCAGCTTAAAAAAGGTAATTTCATTTTCATTTTCATAGCTATTGGCTTATATATGGGTCGTACTTGGATGATTGATGGTGAAATTGGTGATCCTATTTATAATGATGGAATTGCTGAATTTTACAATTTCGTTAGTGAAAATTTTCATCTCCACTCATCAATCCCCTGCCCTTATAATAGATGTGGTAATATCAGGGTTTTACCTATTCTAGATGTCAAAATACACTTAGAAAAGAATAGTTTCAGTAGAGACTATAGGCATTGTATTTTTCATGGAGAATTAGAGGATGAGGATGGGGAATCTGATGTAGAGGTAAATAATCACACACCTGAAGCTGCTGGTTTAGATATAGGGGATGAGGGATATGATGTCTGTGTAAACAATCATTCACCAACACCTGAATTTGTTTTAGGTGAGAAGATTGCTGAAGATGATGGATTCGATGATTTTGAAGATACCGGTGATGGGGAAATAACTGTTGATGATTTAATTGAGAAGTTTAGTCAATCTGAAATGCCTTTATTTACTGGTTGTAAGAAGTATACCAAATTGTCTGCGGTGGTAAAGTTATATAACTTGAAGGGGACAAATTAGTGGAGTGATAAGAGTTTTACGTATCTTCTAGCTTTGCTATGTGACATGCTTCCTGACGGTAATGTTCTTCCGAGTCGGACAAATGAGGCTAAAAAAATGATTAGAGAATTGGGCATGGAATATGAGAAAATACATGCTTGTCTCAATGACTGCATATTGTACCGTAAAGATTATGAGAAATTATCATATTGTCTGTGCTGCTCTGTATGGCGTTATAAGACTAAGGAAGGGATCCCAGCTAAGGTGTTGTGGTATTTTCCAATAATACCAAGATTCATAAGGATTTATTTGAATGAAGAAGATGCAAGAATGTTGACTTGGCATAATAGTGAAAGGATTGAAGATGGAAAGTTAAGACACCCAGCGGATGGTCAACAGTGGAAAGAGTTTGACGCTAAATATCCTGACTTCGCCAAAGAAGCAAAGAACTTGCGTCTAGCGCTCTCCACAGATGGAATGGACCCTCATCTAAACATGAGTAACCAACACAGTACTTGGTTAGTTGTGTTGGCCATCTATAATTTTCCCCCATGGGTTTGCATGAAAAGGAAGTATCTGATGTTGTCTTTGTTGATATCTGGCCCTCGACAACCTGGAAATGACATAGATGTGTATTTGGAACCACTTCTAGATGATCTGAAGATTCTGTGGGAAAGAGGGATACCAGTGTTTGATGGTTATAAGAAGGAAAGTTTCAATCTGAGAGCTATGTTATTGTGTACAATAACTGACTTTCCGGCGTACGACGATCTTTCTGGACATACTGTACATGAGAGAGAGGCTTGCCTATTGTGTGTGTGTGCGGGGGGGGAGGGTTGAATCGAATTTTTGAAGCATTCTCGCAAGCATGTGTACAGGGGAAATCGTCAATGGTTATGCCCTGATCATCATTATCGTAAGCCTCAGAAGTCGTTTAATGGGTGTCCTGAGCAACATGGGAGTCCTCAGATTTTGAATGGTGATGAAGTGTATGAGAAAGTGAAAGATATTGAGATAACGTATGGGAAGAAGGGACCTAAATTGTCTACTCGTGGTTATAAAAAAAACCATATTTTTTGCCAAACTTCCGTACTGGCGTGACCTCCCGGTTAGACATTACCTAGATTTTATGCACATTAAAAAGAAAGTTTGTGATAATATAATCAACACTCTGCTGAATGTTCTGGGTAGGACAAAAGACAACAAGGCAGCTAGGGATGATATGGTTGAGATGGGTATTAGGCCCGAGCTGGCAGCTAAAACAAAAGGAAATCGGACTTTTTTGCCGCCTGCAGCTCATACTCTTTCAAAAAAGGAGAAAAAAGATTTTGGCTAATGCTTGCATGGTATTAAGGTGCCAGAGGGCTATTCACCTAATATTAGAAGCCTTGGTTCATTGCAGGACCTAAAACTTACTAGTTTAAAGTCACATGACTGTCATACATTGATGCAACAACTACTAGTTGTGGCCGTTCGTTCCATTCTACCTCCAAAGGTTCGACATGCTATTATTAGATTTTGCTATTTCTTCAAATCAATCAATAGTAAAGTCATTGATCCCAATGAAGCGGAAACTTTGCAAGACATCCTTGTCACCAGTCTTTGTCAGTTTGAAATGGATTTTCCTCCCTCATTTTTCACCATCATTTCATTTGATTGTCCACCTAGTCCAAGAGGTTTTGTATCTCGGGCCAGTGTGTTTGAGATATCAGTACCCATTCAAACGATTGATGAAAGTTTACAAGGATTACACATCTAATATGTATCGGCCAGAGGGGTGTATTGTTGAGCGATCAATTATCGATGAAGCTCTTTTGTATTGTTACGCATACCACTCCTTGGATGAGTTATTTGGAGCACCTACGAATCTTCATAGTGACTAGAGGAATGAAAAAGGTGTAAGGGGTCGTGTTTCCAAGGATATATCATCTGACATGCGATATAGAGCTCATACATACGTTCTTTTTAATGCTGATCATGTCCAACCTTATAGTATGAAACATCAGAGTTACCTTAAGGGAAAACACCCTCTTAAGAACGAAAGGTGGTATGCAAATGAGCATTACAAGCAATTTAGTGACTGGTTTAAGGATACTATTTACGATGATGACAACCCAATTGATGATTGCTCAACCAGCCTACGACATCTCGCTTTCGGTCCTGATGCTCGTGCAACTTTTTATAGTGGGTATGCGATCAATGGGTACACTTTCTACACCTGCATTCAAGATGAGGCGAGCACAATGCAAAACAGTGGAGTTTGCGTAGATTCTGAGGCAATATACTTTGCTAGTTCAAAGGATAAAAATCCTATTTTGGATACAATGCAATATTATAGAGTTATTCAAGAGATATTGGTTTTAGACTACATGGATCTTAAGATACCTCTATTTCGGTGCAAGTCGGTTGA
The DNA here is from genome assembly GCF_048544455.1 of Silene latifolia. Lineage (NCBI taxonomy): Eukaryota > Viridiplantae > Streptophyta > Magnoliopsida > Caryophyllales > Caryophyllaceae > Silene > Silene latifolia. The sequence goes on from NW_027413123.1 coordinate 6,520,538, forward strand.
CAACAATAATGGTGTTAGAAATGATGATTTAGGATTCACATTAGTAAATTTTGACAAGGTTGGAAGCAAGGACGATCCTCTTATATTAGCGTCACAAGAAAATTAAGTGTTTTATGTTACCGATCCTATGGATAAGAAGTGGTCAGTTGTTCTATCTTACCATCGCTGAATTTCAGATGATGAAGACGTTGAATTTGAAGGACTTGTCGCAATTTGGTAATGATGTTGAAAATGTTAACATTCCAAACATATATACACAGGATGATCATGATGAAGGTATTTGGGTTAATGAAGAGACTAGCAAATCCAAAAAACGTTCCCGGCAGCCGGGAAAATATCAGCAATCGAATCAAGATATCTTACGTCATGTGTAATTATTGTCTTGCTCTTATATATCAAACTGATGTTGTAAAATTTTTCAGTTGTTGCAGCGGGCGGGTTAGGGAAAAATAATATCAAATGATGCTTTATTTCTTGGCGGTAAAATCAAACTAAAATGAATTATTAAATACAACGGTTATACCTAAACCATTGTTCAGGACGTGTACAGTTATAACGGTTTAGGCCGTTGTTATCTATATAAAAATGATGCTTTATTTCTTGGCGGTAAAATCAAATAAAATGAAATATAAAATAAAACGGTTATACCTAAACCGTTGTTCTGGACATGTACAGTTATAACGGTTCAGGCCGTTGTCATGTATATAAAAATGATACTTTATTTCTTGGCAGGAAAATCAAATAACATGAAAATATTACAAACAACGGTTATTTCTAACCCGTTGTAGATAGTACTAATCAATTACGGTTTTAAAAAAAAGCGTAGCCTGTTTGGAAACAAAATACAACGGTTTTTCTTATACCGTGTTTATTACTTTCCAATAAATAAGATCTTGCAAGTGTTGTATTATTCACACATATATACTCTGAGCTTCCCCTCCCCCACATAATATCCTCAAACATTGAGCTTCCCCTCAACCACCAGCCTACCCCATCGCCGTCGCAGTCATCGTCATCATCGCCATTGTCGCTGCCAGATAAATCCGGATTCTCCTCTTTAAAGAAGTAATAAACCCTCCTCTCTAGAGATTTGTTTGTTATTATAAGTATGCATTGTTATTATTTTTTTATTAATTTCTGCTCTAGATATGGTCGAAAAACGGAAAAGAAACGATATAAATGCGTCAGGCGACGACTCAGGTGATGAGAATAATTTGCAACACACTGCGGGTCGAATGCGCCACAGGGTTTCCCTAGAAACAATAAATTCAAAGATACCTAATCCTTTACAGTGGGATAAAGACACGGGTCTGCCATATGGTGAGAATGCCGGGTATTTTGCGAGTTGGATTTGTTGTTGTGTAAGACAGTATGTGCCTCTCGGTACGCCACGTATCCGTGAACTGAGTAAAATACGGAACACCATGCTAATAAACAGAATAAAGGTATGTATATACAATAATAAATGTTTTAGGTGAAATTAAGTTACTACTTGATATGTGTATTAGCCGAAACACTTGTACCTACTATGCTCATCATATATACAGTTAGCTTACGTTGTCCCCGAAAAGTATGAGAAGTACCTAAAAAAAAAGACAGGGGAAGCCCTCAGATCTTGGAAGTTAAAGATTAGTGAGAACCACTTGTTCAACAAGGAAACCGGCGAGATGAACAAGAACACACCAAAAAAGAAGTATCCGTATGTCAGTCAGGACCATTGGGATAGCTATGTCACTTATAGGCAGTCTGACAAGTTTAAGGTAACTTAATAATAATAAGTAAAGAAGTATTCTTAGTTTGGTGTTTGGTCATGCTTACGTTTCTTGATAAAATTTATTTGATGAAGGCTATGAGTGAGAGGAACAAGGCGAACATTTCAAAGAAAAAGACAGTCTTTTACGGCTCCCGAGGTGGTTATAGATTGATTAAGTAGAAACTTGTAAGTACATAATTCTTATAGTATTAGACTATTAGGTGATTTAGTTGGATGTTATATATGTTCATAGTTGTTGGGCCCAGAATTATCCTGCTTGACCTGACAAAGGCCACACAATGTTCAAAGCCAAGGCTCAAGCAAAGAATACCTAAAATCAGGCACTAAGAGCATATGGATAGGCACCAAGTAGGAGAGAAATACAAGACAGGCAATTACTAACTCTAGCCTGAGAGGAGACTACATCAGGCACAAGGGAAACGTTGTACAAGCTGCGCAGGCAACAATCAGGCCATATAAGTAAAATCTCTACAAATAAGGAAGACCAATTCAAAAGGAAAAGATAGAAGAAAGAATCAAAGGCAACGGCAGAAAGAAGTCAATCAACTACTTCCGGGTAAATAGGGCACGAGTCCTATTTACCAGGAAACCCTAAACGGAAGGAAAAAAGCTACCTTTGGAGGCTAATATAAATAGAAGAGAAGATAAAAAATAGAGGGGACCTTGGAACACACTCACTACTTCTCTCATCCTTGTATTCTTAAGCAATATCTTTGCCTGTCACGCCTGATACATAAATACTCTGTCAGGCTATCTAAAATCATAGTAACAATCACTCCTGGCTTGGTGCCCGTGGTTTTTTCCCTTATTCCCAGGGTTTTTCCACGTATAAAATCTTTGTGTCTTTATTTTTTATTTATTTATTTACTTACTAATACTAGTCAGGCAAATTATTTGAGTTAGATCACCCCTCCTTAATTCCCCTGGCAGGACGCTTCTATTCAATGAAATCCCTGCCAAAACAATTGGCGCCCACCGTGGGGCATCTAGCTCAAAAATAATCAAAACCAATAACCAAATAACACAAAAACTTTGAGAAATGACAGGAGATAGCATTGAACAACAACTGGCTGCCACGCAACAACAATTGTTGGAAATGGAACAGCTGAAACAGAAAATGGCCTAGGCTGAAGTAGAAGTTGCAAAATTAAAGGAATCAGAATCCAGCCTGAAACTAAAGCTAGGAGAGAAAACTTCAGCATCAAAGTTGAAAGTTCACCCTGACACACCATTCTCTTCAATCATCAGGAATATTGATTTCTCCAACTTTGGCACTCCGACTCCACCAAAGTCCAAAGCAGGAGAAGAAACAGACTCAGAGGAAATTCAAAATGAAGAAACCCCACCAGATCAAACCAACACAGCAATCATGATGGCTATGCTCTAGGAAATCCAAAAACTCCATGAAAGATTTGAAAATATTCCTGGAGTCCCTACCCCAATTGAGGAAGCAAATCCAGAAAGTTATGCTGATTCACCCTTTGTGGATGAAATAGCAAGAATAGACCTACCAAAGAAATTTGTGGTTCCCTCAATGAGAATCTATGATGGGACAACAGATTCACAAAATCATGTAGCCTATTACAAGCAAAGGATGTTGACAACATCTATTCCCAGTGAACAACGACAAGTCTGCGTGTGCAAGGGTTTGGGATAGCCCTGAATGGGCCTGTCCTGCAATGGTACATAAACCTGCCAAATGGAAGCATCAAGTCCTTTGCTGACCTGGTCAACTCCTTCAACCATCAGTTTGCCAGCAGCAGGGAACTAGAGAAGAGATCTAGTGACTTATACAGGATCAAGCAAAAGCCTAGTGAATCAATTAGATCCTACATGACAAGATTCAACAAGGAAAAGGTGTCAATCCCCATATGTGATGTTGGAACAGCCGTGGAAGCTTTCAGGCAAGGGCTACCCCTGGATAGTGACTTCTGCGATGCAATGACCATGAAGCCCTGTCATACCTTTGAAGATGTCCAAGCATTAGCAATAGGCTATATTCGGCTGGAAGAAAATAAAGGCTACAAGGCAGACAACACTGACAACAATTCATGATATGACAAAGTCAACAGAAAAAGTTCCAACCACAGAGGGAGCAGTTCCAGGCCATCCCCTTACACAAAACCTGATAGATCAGAAGTCAACTACACACATGAACAACGAGGTAACTCCTATACTTATCCCCCTATCCAAGAATATAACTTCTCTGTTGACATTGCAGGAATAATCAAGAGACTTGACAATATGGGAGACCTTGTCAAATGGCCAAAGAAATTCGATAACCCCAACTCAAGGAAGGATACTACAAGATGGTGCGAATTCCACATGGATATAGGGCACACAACAAAAGAATGCCTGGGATTGCGCAGGCAAGTGGCCTACCTGCTAAAGAAGGGATATCTGAAAGACCTGATTCCAACAAAGAACAGGGAAGATGATGGAACAAGAAAGAACCCAGAAAGGCAACAGCGTGACCTACCCCCAGCACCACCCATCTATGAGGTCAAATTCATCAATGGAGGATCTGAGATTTGTGTCCTGACCAGTTCAGCTGCAAAGAAAATTGTCAGGGAGTCAGAAATAAAATCTCCTTTTAAACCTAGAAATTTACCTCAAATTACTTTTGACGACACTGATATGCAGGGTATTCCTGATCTACACCATGATAGCCTGGTTATCACCATGTAAATAGGAATTGCACGTGTCCTGAGAATCCTGGTGGATGGAGGCAGCTCAATGAACCTGATCATGCTTGATTTCCTTAAAGCAATGAAGATTGATGAAAGTCAAATCATAAAGAAGTCTAATGTCCTGGTAGGATTCAGTGGAGAAACAAGGAATACACTGGGTGAAATACACTTGCCAACATATGTGGAAGGTGTCTCCTCATATGAACAATTTGGAGTCCTGGACTGCGTGTCATCCTACAACGCCATCCTAGGAAGACCATGGATCCACAATGTGAAGGCCATACCCTCCACCTAGCACCAATGCATTAAGATACCAATAGAATGGGGAGTAGCAACCATAAAAGGTGAACAAAAATCTTCCCAGGAATGTTATACTGAATCATTGAAACCCTCCAAGGCAAGTAAGTCTCTCGCCTAGCAATTACAGTACCCTGTCAGGACAACTTATGTGGCAGAAACCAAAATGGAGACGGATCAAGTAATTTTAGACCCAGAGTATCCTGACAGGAATGTACAGATATGATCTAATGTTCCTGACAACATCAGACCAGAATTAGTAAGCTTTCTTAAAAACAAATCTTCATGTTTTGCCTGGTCACATTTTGATATGACTGGTATAGATGCAAATATCATTACACATAAACTAAATATTGATAAATTTTATAAGCTTGTACAACAGAAAAGAAGAAAGTTTGCCTCTGAACAAAATGTTATTATTAATGAAGAAGTGGAAAAACTAATGAATATGGGGATGATAAGAGAAGTCATGTACCCTGACTGGTTAGCCAATGTGGTAGTAGTACAAAAAAAGAATGGTAAATGGAAAGTTTGTGTAGACTACACAGACCTCAAGAAGGCCTGCCCAAAAGACCCATTTCCACTCCCTCACATAGACGCAATGGTAGATGCCATAGCAGGACATGAACTCCTAATATTTATGGATGCCTCAAGTGGATTCAACCAGATTAAGATGCACCCATCTGACCAGGAACACACTGCATTCATCACGCAAAGAGGCATATACTGCTACACAGCAATGCCCTTTGGCCTTAAGAATACAGGGGCAACATACCAACGCCTGGTCAATATGATGTTCAATGATTAAATAGGGGATACAATGGAAGTTTATATTGATGACATGGTGGTCAAATCAAAAAAGGCTGAAGACCATGTCAGGGATCTGGAAACAGCATTCAAAATCCTGGAAGAATTCAACATGACGCTCAATCTTTCTAAATGCCAATTTGGAGTTTCTTCAGGCAAATTTATGGGGTACATGGTAACCAAAAGAGGAATAGAAGCTAGCCCAGAACAAATAAAAGCTATACTGGAATTAGAATCTCCCAAGTCAGTCAAAGTCATTCAAAAGCTGACAGGACGAGTTACGGCCCTGAACAGATTCATATCTAGATCATCAGAAAGATGCAGGTCTTTCTATGACCTCCTCTGGAAAAACAAGTCATTCAAATGGTTGCCTGAACATGAAGCAGCCTTCCAAGATCTTAAACCATATCTGACTACACCTCCACTACTTGCCAAACCAGACAAAGGAGAACCCCTGACGGTCTACCTATCTATCATAGAGAGAGCAGTAAGTGGAGTCCTGACTAAGGAAATTGACGGCCAACAGCATCTAGTCTATTATGTAAGTAAGAGTCTCCTAGATGCAGAAACCAGGTATGGCCTACTTTAAATGTATGTACTTGCTTTAGTTATGTCCTGCACCAAACTTAGACCTTATTTTAAAAGTCACCCAATCATTGTTAGAACTAACCTGCCTATCAAATCTGTCCTGAGAAAGCCTGAGTTGTCAGGCAGAATGGCAAAATGGTCAGTACAATTCAGCACCTATGACATAACCTTTGAACCTAGGACAACAATTAAGTCCCAGGCATTAGCAGACTTCGTGGCTGAATTCAGTCCTACCCTAGAGCCAGACCTCAGAAAAGAGGTCAATCACCTTAACACCCATAAATCAAACGAGGAATGGACCGTACATATAGATGGAGCAACAAATATAAAAGAGACTAGCCTAGGACTAGTATTAAAATCACCACAGGGAGACCAAATTGCACAGGCTATTAGTTGTGAATTCAAAGCCACAAACAATGAAGTTGAGTATGAAGCCATGATAGCTAGACTTAAGGTATGCATAGAACTTGTTGTAGTAAACCTCAAGGTAAAAACTGACTCTCTCTTAATTTCCAGTCAAGTCAAAGGAACATATGCAGCAAAGGATTCAAAAATGGTACTTTATTTAGAATATGTCAAAAAAATTTGTAAAAAATTAAAATCCTTTGACATTAACCAAATACCAAGGGACTTAAATACCTAGGCCGATGCCTGGCCAGCCTGGGATCAAACTTCAGCCCTGCTGTGTTTGATAAAATACCCATTGTTCACCTGTTGGAGCGAACCATAGAAAGGCCTGACCAAACTTGTCCTATTCACGAGGACACATCCTATTAGACCAACCCATAGTATGATTGGTTCTTACAGGGGGTACTCCATAGTTATAAAAATGAAGCGAGGGCCCTAAGAATCAAAGCCTCTACCTACACCATTATCAATAACATGTTTAAAAAGTCACAGGCTGGACCTTACCTGCGTTGCCTTGAACCACACGAAGCTAAGCAGGCTATAAAAGATATACATGATGGATACTGTGGAAATCACAAAGGTGGCAGAAGCCTGGCAAGTAAAGTTCTCAGGACATGTTATTTTTGGCCAACCCTAAGAGCTGACTGCATAGCATACATCTCTAAATATGAAGCCTGCCAAATTCACTCCCCTTATATCCACCAACCATCAGAGCTACTACATTCCGTCTCAGCCCCCTGGCCATTCATGAAATAGGGCATGGATATAGTAGGCAAATTACCTCAAGCACCAGGACAGAAAGTTTTCATGCTGGCAATGACTGATTACTTTTCCAAAATGATAGAGGCAGATTCATACAGGCAAGTCAAAGAGAAGGATGTCATATCATTCATCAAACGAAATATCATATGTAGATATGGAATACCTTCATAAATAGTCTATGACAATGGTACACAATTTGTGGCAAAAAGGACAACAAATTTCTGTGCACAATGGAATATTAACCTAGTCACATCCACACCAGGCTACTCAAAAGCTAACGGTCAGGCAGAATCTAGTAACAAAGTAGTAATTAGCTGCCTGAAGAATAAGTTAAAGAGGAGAAGAGGAAGATGGGCTGAAGAACTCCCTTTAGTCCTATGGGCTGACAGAACTTCACCTAAAACAGCCACAGACCAGACACCCTATTCCCTAGTCTATGGCTGTGAAGTAGTAATCCCAGCAGAAATTCATGTACCAACCACCAGAAGCAGCCTGAATGCCATAGAGGAAAACAGACCACTATTGCAAGATAACCTGATCCTAACTGAATAACTAAGGGATGCAGCCAAGGTCATGATAACCTCCCACCAACAAACAGTAGCCATAAGCTACAACAAGAATGTCAACATCAAAGTATTCAAGGAAGGGGACCTGGTCGTGAGAAAAGTCTTCCCTAACACCAGAGAGAAAAATGCAGGCAAGTTAGCTCCCACATGGGAAGGACCATACCTAATTAATTAAATAGTAGGACAAGGAGCTTAGAGGCTACAAACTTTGGATGGAGAAATGATCCCCAGATCCTGGAACATTTCCTACTTAAAGTTATTTTATGTCCTAAACCAGAAACAGGTAAAACTATCAACTCCTTATATGTTTAACTAGAATCTTATAACAAATCCTTCCTGTTAACTGCCAATTTGCCTGAAAACATGCCTGGTATTTTTAGCTCTGCCTAGTCTGTTTATTTAAATCCTATTATATCGAATCCTGAAAACTTGTTTTACGCCTTCTTTTCATTAGTTACATACTGCACTTAGGCTTAAACAAATATTCAGGATTGAGGGCCACTCCACCCAACCTGAAAAGCATTCCTGAAATGCTCTACAACAAATTTGGCACTTGCCTGCCCAACCTAAAAATTAAATTGAGCTCAGCACATAAAAAGATAAGTACAATGGTGAAATAGACCAGACTACTTGTCCAAATAAGCCCTCCTGACAGGCTGAGGGCCATAAGCCCCCCTGACTTGAAACCACCCTCCTCTCAGAAAAAAGCCCTCCTGACAGGCAACAGAGCCATCATTTCCCCAAAACGGAATGAGGGCTATAAGCCCTCCTAACATGCATTATTCCAACAAAAAACGTCAAATGTATTATTTACATGTACAAATCAAGCCAATCAAAGAAATCAAGGAAAAAGAAGATGATATATTTATACAGAAACAAAATGTTTACCCAGGGATACATGCCTCCTGGGGAAAGACAAAACAAACCTCAAAAAACAAAACCAAAAACTAACTATTTGTCCAGGGAACATCCCCCCCTGGATAGGCCAAAATCACACAAACCAAAATATCACAAAAGCAACAAAAAGTACCAGCCTGCCTTGGAAGCTGTAGCAGAACTAATTCCCTCATCATCAGTCTCTTATCCCTCTTCCTCTTCGTCCTTATCTCCTCCCTCTTCAGCAGAACTAATTCCCTCATCAGCAGACTTCACCACCAACCGAGCCTTCCCTACCTCATTGTCCTCCTTTAATGAATGATTCTCAGCCTTTGACGCTTCCAATTCAGCCTTAAACATTGCAGTATCTTTCTTCAAAATATGCACCTCCCAATCTAGGGTATCTTTAAGGCTGTGGACAGATTCCAGTTGACAAGCGCCCCTCAGCATATCATTGACATTCTGGTAAAGGAAACATACCCATTTAAGCCACAAAACAAAAAACAAACACACATAAATACTCACAAAAAACTTGACAAAAAGAAAATACCTCTTGAAGCATGGTGATCAGGTTGGCAGCACAATCCCTAGTATGATACATGGCAGCCAAGGCACGGGCAGAAGAATCCTCTACCTGATACTGGTAATAAGGGTCATCAACCATAAAAGCTTGGGCCTGGATTTGTTCCTTAGCAAACTGAACCTCATCCAACCGAGCCCTAACCCCCCGAACCTCATGAACCCCTCCTGGTGTTTCATTTACCCTTTCCTTTTCTCAGGACGACCACCCTCATCCACAACTTTCTCAAGGGAAGCCAACTGTACTTCCTGCACAGGCTCCTGAATTTGTATAGCACTGTCACTCCCTGTAGCCTCACTACACTTAGACTTCTCCCCTATGATTTGGGAAACCCCTGCCTTAACCAAGGACAGACCAAAACTAGCTATCCTGGCAGAAGCCCTGGTGGCTGCACGACGAGGTTCTACATCAGCAATATAAACACATGTCCAAAACAAAAATCATGAAAATAAAAACAAACAAAAACTTACTCCCTGACGAGGAAGCCCCTAAAGCTTTAACACTCTTCACCGATTTATAAGTACTTAATTTAGCCTTCATGAAACGAGGCATAGGTGTCTGCCCCAGACAGGCAGGCCATGTCCTCTCCTCCTCAGGAAACGGCATAAAAGCTGCAATCCGATCAGCCGATTTCTCAGCATCAGGATTATTCACCCAGTCATTTACTACAAAGATAAAAGCAAGTAAGTATACTTCCCAAAACATGACATCTCCAATCAAAATACAACGCAAAAAAGGAAATTACGTCCTTCAACCGCCGGATAATTAAGGTAGTCCAGGTTAGGGGCAATAGAATCAGCCTTGATGAACATATAAGTCTGATCCCATCCCTTCTCATCCCCTAAATCAAAATTAGTAATCAGATGAGCCATTTATGATATGACTCGAAGGTTGAACCGGCCAGTGCAATGACTTTTCAAGTGGTAGACATTCTTGAAATCTTCCAGGGTGATAACCAGCTTATGTTTGGAACATAACTGCTCAACTAAATGAAAAATTTTCCAAACCATTGGCATGAGTTGGAATGGAGGAACCCTAATAGCCATAATCACTTCAGCCATAAAAGGAGAAAGGGGAAGCTTTCATCTACCCTTAAATGCCCATTCAAAAATACAGAACCAGCCTGGACTGCTTCAATTAGCCCTGACTGGACCACTCTCAGGGATCCAAACTTCAGCCTTAACAGGAATGAGACCCCTGCCTTTCAGATAATGCTCAAAGGTTGGTTTCAACTGATTAGCTTCATGGAAAGAAGCAGCCAGAGCCTTAACAGGAGTATATTCAACCCCTTTATATGTCATTGATAAAATTTCTAGGGCAGCAACCGCCTCCACCACTTCATCCTCAGGGATGATATCTGGGACATTGACAATAACAGGGACCTTCTCAACTTCAGCAGGAACATTCTCAACCTCAGCAGGGGCCTAAGAAGCAGCCGTCTTTCTTCTACCACCAGCCATATTTTATTTTTGCTGAAAATTGATTTTTTGCAAGAATACAGTTCTAGAGAGAGAAAGAAGAAATTTTGAGATTGGAATGTGAAAGCAAGATGAAACAAAGCAAGGTATTTATAGCCGCAAAATCAAACGCCCAAGAAAACAAGTGGTCGAGGCTAATCATGACTCTCTTAGGGTTTTGTGAATCTACCCTATTTATGGCAATATAGCCGTTACAGAAGCTGAACCAAACACAACTTCTAACCCGTTAGAGATTCCTACACAATTTTTTGCCTGGCCTAAATTTTTATCTCCTTATTCCTGGCCAGCCCCAATGATGGAATAAGCAGATGAGGGGCAATTGTTGGGCCCAGAATTATCCTGCCTGACCTGACAAAGGCAAGGCAATGTTCAAAGCCAAGGCTCAAGCAAAGAATACCTAAAATCAGGCACTAAGAGGATATGGACAGGCACCAAGGACAAGACAAATACAAGACAGGCAATTACTAACTCTAGCCTAAGAGGAGACTACATCAGGCACAAGGGAAACGTTGCCCAAGATGAGCAGGCAACAATCGGGCCATATAAGTAAAATCTCTACAAACAAGGAATACCAATTTAAAAGGAAAAGATAGAAGAAAGAGTCAAAGGCAACAGCTGAAAGATTGTTGAAGTCAATCAACTACTTCCGGGTAAATATGGCACGAGTCCTATTTACCAGGAAACCCTAAACGGAAGGAAAAAAGCTACCTTTGGAGGCTAATATAAATAGAAGAGAAGATAAAAAACAGAGGGGACATTGGAACACACTCACTAACACTCTCATCCTTGTATTCTTAAGCAATATCTTTGCCTGTCACGCCTGATACATAAATACTCTATCAGGATATCTAAAATCATAGTAACAATCACTCCTGGCTTGGTGCCCGTGGTTTTCCCCCTTATTCCCAGGGTTTTTCCACGTATAAAATGTGGGTCTTTACTTTTTACTTATTTGTTTACTTACTAATACTAGTCAGGCAAATTATTTGAGTTATATCACCCCTCCTTAATTCCCCTGGCATGACGCTTCTATTCAGTGAAATCCCTGCCAAAACAATAGTAATCATACATATTTTGAGAGGATATCAATGTGATGAATGAATTATAGGCAAAGCTTGGAAAATCCAGTCGTCATGACGCTTGGGTGGAAGGTCACACTCCTATGAATGGAAAAACAGAAACTGAATATGATAAGGACATCAAAGAGAAAATTGTAAGTTTGAATAAATATGTCACCCTTACCGCTGGTGGTCAGAGTTATATAATTGTGAGTTGCTAAATAGTTTTATGTGTATGTAGAGGATCTGTGAGAAGGAGGTACAGGAAGGAAAATGGAAGCCTGAAGGACATGATGACATTCTTGCTAGGGCAATCGGCAAAGCAGAGCATCCAGGTTGTGTGAGAGGGGTATCGACGCATGTTGGTATCAATAAGTATTTTGGGATAACTACTCGAAGTGGTGATGATTCCAAGAAGGTAATCTATAAATACTGTATTTGAACCAACGTAATTTATAACCATATATGCTGACATTAATTTCTACTACACAACTACAGAAAATAGCCAGGTTGATGGTGAGAATGTTGGAAACTGGGGAAAAGCCATCAGAAAAAGAGTTGGACATGGTTCAAAAAGTCATAAAGGAAGCAGAGGAGGAGGAGAAGGAGGAGGAGGAAGAGGAGGAGGAGGAAAAAGAGGTAATAATATTTATGTCTTATATATATACAATGTGTATATGATTTGGAAAATCAGTACGCGTTATATGGACAAGTGTTAATGTACAGAAGAAAGCCGAGGATGACATGGCAAGGGAGAAGGAAATGGCAAAGGAGACTAAGGTGGGAACCGAAGATCGATATCAGGCAGTTGAAGAGGAAGAGGAAGCCAGAAAGGGCGTGACACAGGATAAGATTGAGGTAGTTGACGATCAGACGTTCTTCTCTACACCGAAAAAGGTAATAGCTGCTAGTTTATAATTATTCATCTCAGTACACGTTTTTTACTTCTGAAATTTATTAAAGGTAGTGAATGTATGTGTACTAATTGATTAAAGCTGTCGTGAAGGGAGATTATAAGGTGGCTTGTCTTTTGTTCTATTTACAGGGGAAACAAAAAGTTGTTGTTGCCAGGGGATATGTGTTCAATTACGACCGGCTTTAGCAAGTTAAGGTTCATGGTATACCCCTTCGTGACAAATGCAGGAAAGTAGAAGTGTCCCAATTATATAAAGACGAGTATGGGGAAGTAAAATTACCATTTCCTAATGAGGAGGTTACTTATTTGAAAGAAGGTCTAATCTCTTATGTGCAATGGCCTGCCAACCTCATCAATGTTGTCATCCCCACGGTACCTATTTGCAGACCTTAATTATTACTTGCTCTTTATATATTAGGGTACGAATATTAACATATCTTAAGTACTCTAATCTTTACATTTGCAGAAGTTAAGCAAAGCCATGATGGCAGCTAAAGCAAATACTACTACGTCAATGAAAGTTGTTGTAGTCAAGCTTGCTTATGATTCCTATTACGAATCGTGTGAATATAAGAAATAAATGAAAACTGCTTCGCTGATGGCTTTGCACTACCTGGCTGTAAAGAAGTCACCTAGAGGGGATGTAGTCATGATTAACATTGAAGAGGAAATTATGGGCGCAGCTGATATAGCCGTACTGGACCCAAAGCAACTGATGGAATTTGTCAACCTTGACAATTTAAATGTTGTTCACATTTTCATTTGTATGAAGTATGTTTTATTAATAAAACTATTTAGTCATTTCTATTTACGAATAATGATGTTTGTTTAAATTATCAATTAAAATAACAATCTTCGTTGCATGTGGCGTAATAGGTACCTCAATAATCACTTCGCTGAGTTGAAGGTCCCAATTCACGCCTACGGATTATTGAGTCCTATGGCGTTCTCTGTGCACAAAGTTTCATACGAACAACAAATCAATAGTATCGCTCGACGGTTGATGTCGTCCGAAAAACTATGGCTTGCCCCCTACAATGAGAATATGTATGTATAGTACGTGATATTGTAATTAATCATGGTTCTATAAATTTATTATTAACATGCTTAAATGCGTGTAAACGAACTAAAAGTTCAATGTCCCAAATTGAATAGGAAGCATTAGGTGCTACTGGCAATCCAAGTGGAAACAAAAACAGTTTACTGGATTGACTCTCGCGAAGGCAATTAAACCCTCTGACAGTTGTCATTTGCTATTGTATGACTTGAGCCATATATATGCAAATAATAATGGAATGTGTGTATATTTATGAATTAGTGTTTTTGAAGCAAAAAAAAAAAAAAGATTATGTCCACTTGGGAAATATGAAAGCAACATTGTTCCCAATTTTATCACGCCATTAGTAAGTGTATTCTTAATAATTACTCGTATCATTTAATTAACGTTTATGCGAGAGGTTGATTATCTAATTCAGCTGATTTGTGTGTGATTTATATAATAGTCTCCTAAAGCACCAGACGATAAACAATGCGCCTTTTACGTTTGTCAGTCCATGTGGAAGGTTATCAACGAAAAACTTTCTACCATTCCGATGCGAGTTAGTGTGATTAAAAAACTATTTCAGACGTAAATTGAGTTCAATTCTGTATACTTCCATGTATTATATCTATTTTGATTATGTATATTTTGAATTGTAGTTTCTACTAATACTCAACAAAGCCACAGAATATTCGCCAGAGGATATCAACCAGATGAGAAATATGTGGGCCAGTTATGTTGTTTCATTAGCGGAGTCTCAATAGTTTGTTCATGCTTTATGTACGTGTGTGTGTGTGTGTATATAGAGCCATTGTGTATTGGCTTCTTTTGTTTTTTTTTTGAGGAAGTTATGTTTTGGCTTTTGATCAAGCTGTTTGTACTGTATTGAATTTGGGTTTAATTGATCACGAGGTGTAATATTTTGATGCAGAATTGATTTTTTGCAGTGCACAGCTGCTGAAATGCTATATTTTCAACAGCAGCTGAAAATAGCATTCCAGCAGCTGCTGCAAACACTGCTGAAAAAATAGCATTTCAGCAGCTGCTAGAACCAGCTAAAATCATTTTTTTTAAAGAAAAATTAAAAACGATTACGGTTGACATCTTTAGATAAATAACCGTTGACATCTTTTCCCTCCCATTCAAACCTCCGAAAATATAAGATAACGAACGATAACCGTTGTCGAGTTCAAAACTTTTACAACGGTTTATTTAAGAAGAACCGTTGTCAAAGTTTCATCAATAAAAATAGATAACGGTTAAATACCATTGTCAGTTGATAAATATAACAACGGTTTACCACGCAATAAAACTGTTGTTAAATTTTGACATTTAATTACATAAGATAACAAAATGAACCAATATCATAGATAATATTTAACAACGGTTTTGGAACCCTAAACCATTGTCAATAGTAAATTGGACAACGAGTTTGAAACCGTTATAAATATTTAACAACGGTTTATTAAAAGTGTACCCGCTGCCATAAACATATTTAACAACAGTTTTATAACGGTTCTTGAGTTGTGATAACGGTATTATAGATCCGTTATTGATGTTATATAATGGTTGCGTGTTTGTATACAAACGTGGTATATATTTAACAACACTCGTTGCAATAAAGGTTCCGTGTTTCTATTCAATAACGGTAATTGCATTATCTAACCGTTATTGAAGGTCTTATTTGGCGTAGTGTTAGGGCGTGGATTGGTGACCACATGTGGTGGCTAGGAGTGGAGTTTGGACAGTGGTTGGACAGCCGACAGTGGAGGCTCTCGGTGGTGATGGTGGCAGGTCATGGTGGTTGTTGGGAAAGGGTTGGTACATGGTTGAAGGGAGGTCTCACGGGTTTATGATTGGGATTTAAAGGCAGGTGTTTTGTGTAGTAATACAGGTGAGTGACTTCTATTATTTTATTGATATTGTTGATTATTGTTAGACGGGTTTATAATTATTTAATTACGTAATATATAATTAATGTAACTAGTTTATAATTAGTTATATAATTAGAATAGTTAGTAATCGTTATTATTTATATAGGTGACGGAATTGGTTGAACGGATTTATTGAAGAATAATACTTCTATTAGATTGCTTTTATTCGGATTGCGCTATTTGGAGTGCTTGCTTTCGAGGTAGGGTAACTACTTAACCGGCTGTTATTGTTGTATCTCACATGAGTATTGTGGCCGGAAGTATACTTGTTATATCGTTGTGGTTGCGTATTGTGGATTATATCTGGCTGATTATTAGTATTGTTCGTTGCATTCATATAAGAATGGCATTTTCATTAGTTATCAGATTTATTCTGGCAGACATTACTTAGAGTAATGTATAGTGGTTATCAGATTTATTCTGGCAGACGATAATAATCGTGAATTCTCGAGACAAGCCCCAGGCTGGTTCTGCAGACCATCTGGGGATAATAATCAACAGTGTGTTGAGGCAGACATTACTTTATAACAATGTAGTGTGTTTTGTCACCTACGGGTCGAGGCTGCTCCGACCAAGGATTGTGGGGATGAATAGTGTTACGAGTGATAAACTCGGCTGGATGGTTCTATTAAGTCATATCATGCATATTCATATTGTTATTGTCATCTATTGTTGTTAGTTATTCTACTCAACCTCGTGGTTGACCATGTATTCGTGAACACCTGTGATGAACCAAATGTCGTGGAGCAGATTGCTTGATAGGTACTTGAGTTAGATGACTTAGGACCTTATTGACACGGCTGTCGCAACCTATCAAAAATAAAACCTAGCCGGCCTAAACTTATGCAGTAGAGGTAAGTAGGGTATCGTATCCACAGGGAGGCGGTCGCTATCTACTTGTTATCTAGTCTGTCTAGGGTCACAAATTGGGGGGTTTTGATTGATTTGATTTAACTAAACTAATGAACTGAATTTAAAACGATAAGAGAAACAACAATAAAAAATAGCAAGGATGAAATAGAGTGTGATCAAATAGAGAGAAAGATGCTAGGATGTCGGTTCACCATGATATTACGCAAATCAGCTAAAGCTAAGGCCAGTCGGTCTGATGTGAGAAGAGTAGTGGAAAGGTCCTTCCGGTCCGCTATCCGCCCTAGATACTTCCTAAATAGATTCCGCTCTGATTAGGGTCGTCTATTGTTCATAACAGGTCTGTTCATTCCAATCTTCCGATCTAGGTATGAATTTAACCAGGTTAATTAAATTAGTCGCGTGCACTCAACCAAGTAATTACTGTTATATTGCTATAAAACAATTCTCACATTAAAACCTCCTAAACTAATTAAAACATCATTATTTTACTATCATGGCTTCTGTAATCCCAGCAATTAAGAATTTAGCTACTCATAACGATGATAAATCTAATAACGATAGGTAGAGTTATATTAAACATGGTATTAAGATGAATTAACAAAAATTGCATAAATTAATACTAATTCTAAAAACCTAACAACAATTAAGAGACAAGGAAATAATATAATGCGAAAAGGAATTAAAACTATGAATTAAGATGAATAGAAAGAGAGTAACGAATTACACAAATGAAGATCCGAGAAAATGAAAAGCAACGTCGAACAAGAGTAATGAATAATGAATGCTTAATTCTGAAGTTTATGAATGATTATAAGATGCCTAAAACCTAATTAGGTCTCTGCTATTTATAAGAGAGATATTTATTAACCTAAATACGATAACTAAGATATTAAGTAAATAAGTTTATGCAATAAAATCTTGCGTCAGATCTCAAGCTACTCGATCAAGCACATTGAAACTCCTCGATCGATAAACTTCCAGCAAAAATCTCTCGATCGAGCATAATATATACACGATCGAGGAACCCCGTAAATCATCCTCTCGATCGAACATAGCAGGAGTTCGATCAAGGAATCTTCACCATTAAAAAGGACCCGACCGAGCAATCAAGCCAGCAAAGCTCTCGATCGAGTTAACTACCACTGAATCAGCCATAGGACGTTGATTTGCTTCCAAGACATCTTCACGCACCTCAAGGCAGAAGTATTCTAGCTCCAATTCCATCCGTCTCCTAAACGCAAGCTAAAGGGACAATTCCAAGCTCAGTTTTGATCCTTCTGTGTCTATTCCTGCAATCAAAACCAAACAAATCAAAGTAGACTATTCGGGGCATTTCGTAGCCTAAAACTACGGGAATCGCATAGAAATGCATGCAAAATAAGCGCAAAGAGTCTATATAAATAGCACGCGTCAAACTTCCCTAAACCAAACCTGTGCTTGTCCCCAAGCAAACTATATGCAACTAAGAACCTAATGGAATGAAGTAAAACTCAGAGCTAGCTATAAATCGTCCACTTAAACCAATTTAATGCAAGCAAACTAACACTTATAGCAAAAAACTGTCAAATGCAAGCGAGTTATAAGATGTTTATAATAAAGCTGAACCGTCGACTTTGCAAGACCTTTAAAAATGGACTCTCATGAGTCACTCTTCTCTCATGAAGCAAAGGGTAAGCAAGTATATGTTAGAGAGAAATAATAAAAAGTCACTCGCCTAACTACAACCCACATAAGCATGCATGCAATCTAGTATAATAGACAATTCTAGCTACCGTACACATACACTCCATCCAACGAGGTCCTGACACATGCCGAGGGCTTACAAAGATTTGGAAAACTAAGGCAATGGGTAAGAAGAGGGAAAACATTTTTGGATATGTGGAGGTAATAGGCAAGCTAGCAACCTAAATAAAGCCAAATGACAACATTCCGCTTCACAACCATCTAAATACTAAGCACAAATACCAATGCTTTGGCATACGACTCACTAAACCAAATGTGTTGTCGAAAAGGTGCCATTAGTCTATACATCCTCAAGCACAACTCCCCATAAAATGAGAATAAAACATGGGAGTAATTTTTTTTTCTTCTTTTCAAATCTTCTTTTTTTTTTTTCCTTTTCAATCTTTTTATACTTTTTTTCAATTCTCCTTCTCCAAAATACCAACTCCCAAAATTACAATGTAAATCGAAATTGACACAATGATAAACGTACCACAAAAACTAACACTAAAAAGGCAAATTTGGCCAAATGTGGAGTTAATGGGTAAAAATGGAAGAAAAGGGAATGTAGGCACCTCCCTCCATGTGACACCAACCACTAACCCGAATGTATGCAGACGATAAGCAATTGAATTTCATACTTGTGCAAATTAATGTTACATGTTATGCAAGGAGTAACTACTCACAATCCTACATGAACTGGTCATGGATGACACCAGTTTTAAGGCTCTAAAATCTTAGAATATATGAGTAGGTTGCCAAATTATCAGGTCAAGTCTATTCGTTCAGCTAAATTTTAACAAAAACTCGTAGATTATGCAATATGACTATGCTAAAAGATGTTAAAATTGCAAGGCTTAAGCAAAATGACTAAGTGTAGTGCAATTCCATCATTGAAATCCACCGTTCCGACTCAACCTAAATGCAAAAATAAACGTGAAATTTTTTATTTTCGAATTTTCTAACTTTTTCGAATTTTCAAACTTTTTTTTTGAAATAAATGAAAAACAATGCAAGCTAAAAGGCAATAAACGTGAATACAAAACTAATGCAAATGCAGACTCAAAGTGTGCATTACCCTCCCCAAACCAAAACGGACAATGCCATCATTGTCCTTCAGCATACACCAGCAGAATAATAAGGAAAGGGAAAATACAAACTCGAATGCAAAATAAATGAAACTAAACTAAAGGAGATGAAAAGAATAAAGAACAAAAATACTTACAAGGTAGAACTCCCCCAAACCAGCTAACAAACTAGGGAAGTGAGTAGCCACCAGCTACTCGTCAGCACCCTCCTTGTCAACCACCTGGAAGGTAGTATCCTTCTCCTCCTCATCCCTCCTCCTAGAACGACCTTCAACAGGAAGGTCGACTCTAATCCTATCCTCTCTCTCGGCCGTGTCCTCCTCGCTCTCAGGCTGAGGGTACCCCTTTTCCGGGTACCGGTAAAAGAAAGGATGTGGCCACCTAGCTGGCACCGGACGACCTCTACGCATATGATACTTGTAGAGGGGGAATAAGGCTAGAGCCTGAACCCGCTCCATCCGAGCTACCCTCCTGCACATATCCAAAACATAGCATCACGACGCCCTTGGTCGATGACCTCAGGCGCTTCAAAAATAGGAGGTGGAATAAAATTAGCCGGTAAAACCGGCTGAGAGGTATAGGGTGTAGGTGTAGGCGTGGGCGTGGGCGTGGACGCGGGTGTAAGCCCTACTTGTGGAGGTCCAAACCCCTCTCCAACTTCCCTAACAGCAGGGGAAGCCCTCTTCCGCTTCTTAGAAACTGAAGGAGAGAAGTCAAGTAGGTAAGAAGGTGGAGGTGGTGGTAATCTACCGATCACAGTAGTCAAAGGTGAAAGACGGGGTAGAGAGGGTGAAGGTAAAGTAACAGAAGGGGAAGTGCCTATCTTCCACGTCCTATAGTCAGAAGCAAGCCAGTTCATTGAAAACATAATAGAAATGTCAATTACATTATCCTTAGCAAATAATTTAAGACCACGGGGAAAGTCAGGGAAAAGACGGCGGGCAATGCGAGTCACTAGTATTCCAGATGCTATCGTACCCGCTACTTTTAACCCGATAGTATTAAAATGCTAAGCTGTCAAATATGCAATGTTGAAAATAAATGGGGTACCGTTGTCAATGTTCAGGTACCCAGCTAAAATGGACAGCTCAGTATTATTAACATTGTTAGGTTCATGACTATCAAAAATAGTTTCTCCATGCAGATGGAGAGAGTAGCGGGCAAGGGGTAAATGGACGTGGGCACCACGACACTGACCGTAGGGAATCTGTGAAAGTGTTGCCGAAATCTGTTGCATGAGCTTCCTAGGACGCACAAGGCAACCATCACTAACTAGACCAAAACGTTCCCCGAACTCAACTAAAGTACAGGAAATGGTAGTGTTGAATAGTCGGATAGTGATGCAAGTGCTCCCATGGTCAGTCACATAGGCCGCATGGTGGAATTCAAAAGAGCTAAAAAACTCTAAGGTAAGTGCCCTATAGGTGAGCTCCTTCATATTGGCCAATCCAGACATTCCCGTCCCATTGAGCAGGTTAACCACAGGTGCAAAAATTCCTAGAGTCTCTAGGGTAGGCCGACTCAAGAAACGGGTCGAGGTCATATGACATTCTATTAAATTCAAAAAACAAGTACGGTTGGACGGGGACAAAAATTTTACCTCCGGAAACTCAGGTAGAGATTTCGTAGAAGTGTCAGCGACATTCCCAGTAGAGGCCCGTGTCGCAGCTGCACGGGAACCCGTTCTCGTCCCAGACCGTGAACCAGCACCAGCAGCAGTAGTAATAGCAACAGTAGTAGCAGTGGAGGGTGTCGACGCAGAAGGGGTCGACACCGTCGCGGTAACAGCTGGCGTGGTGGCAGCAGGGACCACGGCCAGAGCAGCCGACCTAGTAGCAGCAGAAGCCGTCGAAACAGGCTTCTTGAGTCCGACTTCTTTAGTAATTTCCATAGCTATAACAAACTACAAGTTCCAATTAACAATCAATCAACAACAACAACAACGAATTTCCCCAAATCAATTTCATAACCATAATTCGTATGAAATAAGGGAGAAATTGTAATTAAATAATAAAGAAGGGGAAATGAACTTACTTGATAGATTACCCAACAATAAAATCAATTAAAACCAATTAACCAAATAAAACTTCAAGTAATCGAATTACTTCAATTTTTCGTAACCCTAATTCGAAATCCCCAAATTAACTCGAAAATTTGTCATGCAAATAAGGATAAAATGGTTTAATTGATGCTTAGAATGTATTTGGGTGATTTGATTGGTAAATTTAGGGAAGAAATTGGGAAATTAGGTTGAGGGATTTAGGGGTGTCGAAAGAAATTGGAGAAGAAATTAAAACAAGCAAATGAAAGTAAAGTGAAGGAAAAAGAAACTCCCTCGTCTGATAAGCACTTAAACTGCTCGATCGAGTGATTTGAAGTTGCTCAATCGAGAACATTCTTCCTCCATTTGTTCAATCGAGTGCTTTGACTACTCGATCGATAACCCCTTAAATATGTTGTTCGATCGAGTGTTTGGAACAACTCGATCGAGAAAATTTTTCCTCCATTTATTCGATCGAGTGCTTTGACTACTCGATCGAGAACCCCTTAAATATGCTTGCCCGATCGAGTGTTTGGAACAACTCCATCGAGAACTTTCACTTAGGCATTTGCTCGATCGAGCACATAAAGTGATTAATCGAGGGCTTCTTTCTTAGAACGCGTCCCAATAATTGAAAATCCTCCCAAAACCTGCAATGTACGTAATAATACTTCCCGCAAAATACCAAAACAAAAGTACGCAGTCAATATTCGTCCTAAGCTAATTAAATCTATCTAAGCAAATACTAAAGTCTAAAACTAACAACTAATTAAATATCTAGCGAATATTCAAATTACAAAAATGTTTCCAAATGGGATAGCATCCCGTATCATCCTCTGTAGCAATTAGATAGCCTAAAGCTGGCCTTCTGGCTCGATGAGGTCCCTTCTGCATTAGTGACCTCCGTCTTCAATTTCCAAACAACTCAGCCATCGGAAGGGGAATATCACATCTCATAATCCGCATCCTTCCTCTTTGCTTTATCAGGCTTCTGCTTTTCATGGCCCCCATGATCTTTAACGCCATCAGTGCTAGGCTCCAATTGCAATGCACCAAGTCCCGCAATGGTATCTCCACTATCCCTTCCGCCAAGTCCTGCAGAAGCAAAAACAACAGAATGGTCCTCCAATTCGCTCCCAGACTGGTACTAAAGAGATCCTCTTTGGGGTCTATATAGGGAATAGTGTTGCAAGCCATGACTTGCATGGGCGCCCTGCGAACACTGGACTGGGTGAATGTCAAATCCTCACCACCCACCTGAAAGGTCAAAGTCTTAGCCCCGACATCAATTATTGCATGGGCAGTATGCAAAAATGGTCTTCCTAAAATAATGGGAGTGTATGAGTCCTCGGGTATGTCTAAGACTACAAACTCAACAGGAATAAATAATTTTCCGATCCTAATAGGGATGTCCTCTAAGACTCCTAACGGCCGTGATAATGAGCGATTGACCATCTGTACGGTCATGTTTGTACATTGAAATTTTGTCAAACCAAGTCTCTTTGCAAGAGACAAAGGTAAGACGCTTACGCTAGCTCCTAAATCACAAAGCGCATTGTCGATCAAGTAAGTCCCAATATGACAGGGAATTGAAAAACTATCCGGGTTAGCTAATTTCAGTAGAGTCTTATTCTGAAGAAGTGCGGAGCACTCCTCAGTCCCACCATTTCAAATTCATCTACATTCCTCTTACTTAAAAGAATTTATTTCATAGATTTTGAGTAAGAGGGTACCTGGGTGAGCAACTCGGCAAACGGTACGTTAACTTTAAGACTTCGCAAAAGATCGACAAATCTGCCAAATTGTTATTCCGTCTTTGTCCTCCGTAGCCTCCCTCGAAATGGAACCTGGGGCTTATAGGAATTATCCCCATTTGTAGATTTATCGTCCAAATTAGATTTAGACGACAAATCAACACTCTCAGCATTAATTTTACTCGATCGATCAACTTCACTTCTCGATCGAGAGGCTTTCTCCGAAATTTTGCTCGATCGAGCAGTTTGGGATGCTCGATCGAGAGGCTTGTTTTCCTCAGTGCTCGATCGAGCACTATTGTCCCTTCGATCGGACACTTCTTCAGTAGATTTGCTCAATCGACCATCGGAAACCGGTCGATCGAGTACTTCACGTAAATAAGTCACTCTTTCGTCAAAAGACGCCTTCCCATCAACAGTAGCTTCAATCTCCGAGTCTAAAAATTCAGCATTCTCCTTTGGCATTTTGGGTCCCTCATAGGAAATACCACTCCTTAAACTTATCTGGTTTACCGTCTCATGTGGTTTCTTGTCAGATTGTGACGGTAATTGGCCCGGTTGTCTTGAAGCTTGCTTAGTAGCCAATTGAGCTAACTGGGACTCAAGCAATTTAATAAAAGCATCCTTTTCTTGGTCATTTTTCTGCATTTGAAGTACAAGTGATTGCACCAGTGACTTCAACTCAGCTATGTCATTATTACCACTAGAAGAGGCACCTTAAAGATGCAGTGGTGGGAAAGAAGGAGGCTTTTGAAAGCCTTGTTGTTGATTTCAATGAGGCGGAACATATGTTTGTTGTTGCTGCAGTGGATGTGTAAGATTCAAAACATTTGGGCTAGACCTCCTTAAATTGGGATGAACTCCAACTTGATTGTTAAAGTAAGAGCCTCATTTCCTAAATTGTTGAAAGGCATATACTTGCCCCTTCTCAGCTAAACACTCCACTGCAGTATGGCCATCAGTACCACATCTCTCACATGAGACTGTCTCTTGTCTAAACAACAGGTGAACCGTCTGTTGATTTACCGTAGCCTGCAATTCTAGCTTATTAAATCTTACATTCATGGCTTCAAGTTGAGCCACAAGTGCACTATTGTCTCTAGCAACTGTTCTAGTACCACTCCTTGGATTCCCATATTCAGCATAATGGGTAGCCATGTCCTCTATAATGTGTCAGCCCTTAACATCGTCGATAGTCTTCTAAAATCATCCACTGGCTACAGCATCTAAAAAAGCACGGTGGTCATCTTAAAACCCATTGTAGAACTGGTTGCACAAAGACCACTGGCCAAACCCGTGATGTGGGACAAACCTCACCAGCTTCTTAAACCTACTCCATGCTTCATACAAGTTCTCAGTCGGATTCTGTTTAAAACTTGTAATCTGCCCTCGCAATGCATTAGTTCTCTATGGAGGGTAATATCTCTTGTAAAAAGCAAGAGCCAGGGTATCCCAATCAGTAATCTCTGCGGTAGTCCTATCCAAGTCAGTTAACCACTCCCGGGCTCCATCAGTAAGAGAAAAAGGAAACAAAACTCCCTTAATCTTCTCTTGGGTCACTCCCTTCGTAGGAGGGATAGTAGAACAGTAATCTGTAAAAATCTCCATATGCTTCCTTGGATCCTCACCAGTTACTCCTCTGAACATGTTTCTCTTGACCAGATTATTATAAGAGGGGAGAATATCAATGGTACTACCCTCATCAGTTGAAAGCTTGAAACCCTTAGGAATAGAATTAGCTGTCGGCTTAGAATGACTAGCAATGTTAGTCATCTTCGCAGATTTAGTAATGGTTGCAGAGATAGATTTGTCTTCCTCTAAAGACTGAGCTTCTGCAAAAGTGAAATTTTCTAGAACTGGGTCAAGAGTACTCAAGTCTTCCTCTCGACGAATCTCCCTCAATAAGTTTTATCTACGGCGAAATGTCCTCTCTTGTTCAGGATCAACTGGTACTAACTCCGACCTGTTGGACCTGGGCATAAACAAAACTAAGAGAAAAGAATAAGAACTGTCTCAAGGAATTAAAAATCCCTTGAGAGTAAAACAAACTAAAATAAAACAAGTAAAAAAAAACTAGTTGCCTCCCCGGCAACGACGCCAAAATTTGACACGGCTGTCGCAACCTATAAAAAATAAAAGCTAACCGGCGTAAACTTATGCAGTAGAGGTATGGAAGTTCCATAAACCAATTTATTAGACTCTTCTAATAATAAAACTAATTTACTCATTAAACTAGTAGTGGATCTAGTGCATGCATAACAAAATAAAGAGATTAAGAAGAAAATAATTTTCCTTACATTGTTGTAAGAACCGAAATTTGGGCACAAGTAAGGTCTCCTACCTTCACTTGTTCTTGAGCTAAAATTAGAATGGATGATCTTCCAACCTAAAGTATAGAGATACTCCTTAAATATTGCACCCAAGACTTTAACTCTTAAATATAATTAATATATTAACTAGATAATAAATTAGATACCTTAAATAATATTTCTAATCTAATATTACTACTACTTTTAGTCGTATATTTTGTTATTTAGAAAATATAAGAACAATATTTTAGAGCTTCTAAAACTATTTTAGAGTGAGAAAGAAAAATTACACAAGACAATATTGTGAAAATTTAGTTTAATGAAAAATAAGAGCCAAGCTCTTATTTTAGGAGGAGGGGGGGTGCCGGTTTTGGAGGGTCAAGAGAAGGCCAATGCATGGCCATCACTTTTCATATTGTTCTTCACAAAAATCTAGGTGTAAGGCTACTTAGTATTAGGTCATCAATGTGTTTTATTTAACAATTAAATAAAACACCCACTAACCTATAAACTCTCCAATTTTTCAGTCCATTTTATTTTGTCAATTGTATTATTGTGTGATATGTGGCATAAAATGAGAAATATGTCATTTTAATGCATACTTAACTTATTAAATATCATTATTTATACAAATAAGTCACATACAATAAATCAACTAGTAATTCACAATTACATATAAATAAAATGGGTCATGTTAATATAGCCTACAACATTTTGTAATTATATTTAACCAATCATTCTTAATTCAATTGTTTCATAAAAAATAATCAATTTTAGTAATAAAACATTTTAATTACTAAAACAAATCTTATTTAATCATATTACCATAAGATACGAATTCTTACTCACAAAATAAATTGTTCAATTTTAAGGAATTAATTAACTTGTATCGACATACAATTAATTAACTTATCTATTAAGGGAATTGTCATATAGGTGTGCCCTTAAGGGATCAACTGATCACCACCGTCAAACGACAGTAATGTCAAACTCTAGTTAGCCAATCATTACCGATTAATGTTGATCAGTTGACAATATTATTGAATCATCCCCTCCATATTCTTATTATGAGATTTAAACATGTGATCGCACTATTGTTGAGGACACTTACTCCAACAATCTCCCACTTGTCCGAGACAAGTGTGCGTCACCAATTCTCTTGTCCTATTACATCATCTCCCACTCAATGCAAGGTGTCTTGCAGGTCGTACTTGCATTTAATCATATCTTGAATGGTTTCCTCGATCTGGAGAGTAACTGTCTGACCGGAATTATCTACCGTGGATACCTTCCGAGTGTGGCCACGCATTTCAGTTCACTACTCCTCGAGTGGCCTTGAGATTTTAAATAACTCTGACAAGTGGTGGAGAATTCCTATCGCACTGTTCTCTTCGAATAGCCACAACTCATCATGACCCAAAAGATGCCCATTTGACCTCAGTTACGAAAGTCGTAGAGCATAAATCAAAGTCACTTAGAAACTGTGCCACCTTGGGCGAACAGCCTTTAGTCTCAGAATTGGCTCAAAGAATACTATAGTAGCTCTCGCCACGACCAGGCTATATAAAAAATTGCCAGAACTCTATAAGCGGTCACTGCCCGACAGAGTGTCCCATACAGTCTGCCTATGTGATCGACTAGTTATCCCTTATGACTCTACGGCTTTTGAACTAGCCATCAATCGACTCACACTCTAATTACTTGGAGACATCACCTCATGTAAGTAACCAGGGGCAAATACTTTGTTAATCCATTTCACTTTAATGAGGTTCAATATTGTCTCAACAATCCATTAGAATATAACAAAGTAATGGACGAGTTTAAAGAAACTCAAACGATAAATGCGATTATCATATATGAATTGTCAATAACATATTACCACTTCATATCTCATAATCTAAAGTGTATATTTTCACTTATCAATGTGAAATAAAAGCTTGGCTAGTGAATATACCATGTATCCATTCATTCCAACTTTATGAATCGCTTAATTTCTTCTAATCAATATTATGTCTAACAACATGATCTTCTCTAAGCGCATGTGAAGACTTCATACTAGACATGAGCTCTTTAACTTGAAAGACGCTCCCACTTTTATCATATAACTTGTGATGAAATCTTTGGTGGAGGGATCTACTCATAGTCCCTATGTTAACCATCTTACCACAATATACTCAGATTCTGTTTGTAGAACTTGCAATGGTTGATACTAAAACATTTTTCTACTCACTTACTCCTAGGTCAATAAAATCAACATAGGATTTCGATAAATCCTTATAAGTTTGGAACCTTTTGTTTATGCAACCCTTTAACACATAACTTAGTATGTCATCCAAACACAAGAACGAATCCTCAGTTCTCCTCAAGAATTTTAATGGATGTTCTTGAAGGCTTTCTAATAACCTTCATTTGAATTAACTTGTCATTGACTTATCATGCCCCAAGCATATGATTCATCAGGGCATGTGCATATAATGGCATACACGATCGTTCTAATGGCGGAAACATTAGCAATCGATTTCATGTGATCAACAACTCATTAGGTTCAGTGAATGACAATGACTCTACCACAGTGACTCCACTTTCATAAATATGAATAACTTCCTCAACATTTTTGATATTAAATAGATGAAGAATCTTATCAATATAAGATACTTATCTAAGTGTCAATCTAAAATTCCCTATGTCATAATAGATTTTGAATTGTAGAATGCATCATGTCTTCTTTCATCGAGAATTGAAAACCAAAACACTCCTTCGTAGATGGTAGTGTTAGCACGTTATCCTCAATGAATAATATGACATTAATATGGAAGACAATTTCTCCCACTGAACTTCATGTTTAAACATGGCAATTTTAACTCCCACTCAATTAATGTATACATATGGTTTCTCGACAATTCGACTGAAACCATTCTCTTATCACATGATTGAAATGATCATTGCAATCTTTAAGTGTTAATTAAAACCTTTTGCCTATGTCGTACACATACCCCTTTCCAAATACCCATTTAGAAAATGGTTTTAACATCTAACTTTTTCATACACACTATGAGGTGTAGCAATAATGACATGTATCTTAGCATAGTTACATGTTAACTTAGCTTTGTAGACATCTTTATGTCTATCTATGCAACACTAAATAAATCTATCTTTTGCACAGAATTCACTTAGGTTCATAAGGCTCTTATGTAAAAATTGAATTGAAATTACTTGATACAACCACTTCATTATCTTATTATATGAAGAACATTTTATTTTAGCCTCCTCCCTAGTCTGAAGATACACCTAAGAAAGCTTTCTTTTGGTCTCCTCACTTGTCATGAGTTTCACCTAAGAATGCATTCTTTTGGTCTCCTCACTAGTCTTGAGTTTAACCAGTTTTATGTTTGTTGCTAATTTTCTCCCACTCTATCTTTTGAAAAATACATCTATTTTTCTCAAAAGATAGCCTCATAAGCTACAAGCAATTTCATACTTATGATTGTGAAGGAAGAAAATATCGCACATGATAACCTTAATTGATGACCCTTTTGTAAAGACAATATGTATTCTAGCTTCAAGATAGACTAGTCTTTATAAGGTAAAGGATTGGACTCATATCCATGTCTTATACAATTTTAGGATTGATGTGACTCTTATTTGCGTACATTTAGCCCCCTAATTGAACCTATTTTTCATGCTATTATAACATTTCATAGCATTTATATATATCCGTCAAATCCTTTCTACTTTGCATTCCTAGTGCATTTTGTATGACTTGTAGGAAAGAGGACAATGAGGCGGAATTCCCGTCTCCCGTACATCTTTGGAAGGTTGATGACGACCTTAGATGGACAAGTATGAAGAGGAGGCAAGAACGACGACAAAGCAA
Organism: Silene latifolia; assembly: GCF_048544455.1. Classification (NCBI taxonomy): domain Eukaryota; kingdom Viridiplantae; phylum Streptophyta; class Magnoliopsida; order Caryophyllales; family Caryophyllaceae; genus Silene; species Silene latifolia. The sequence goes on from NW_027413123.1 coordinate 6,549,972, forward strand.
GAATAAGGAGTATGCAAAGGGCTTCACGATCACATTGTGCAATGATCCGAGCGTCTTAGGCACAAGACGAGTGGATCCTCCTCTCGTGATCCGAGCGTCTCTTGCAGAGGATGAGCGTCTTCCCTCACAATCCGAGCGTCTCCTCTCCTGGTCCGAGCGTCTCGTGGCAGCACTAGCGTGATATGCTCATCTCCTCGCAAGACTTGCATTTCCCTATTTCAAAACTTAACATTATTATTTACTAATCTATCCTTACTTAACCTAATGATATTCTACTATATATACCCGTTTGCAAAAAATCAATGGAGGGAGCCCTATTAGACAATCATTAGACTAAGAGTAGATTAGGATAGTTTAATCTCAACCATTACACTTTAATCTTTCCTTAATCATTGTTCAAGTATTGTTATTGGGTAATTGAAGATTATTAGGTTATTATTGGAGAATTGACAACTCTCCATCAATCAAGTTTTCTTCTTTTATTCTTTGCTTTATTATTTGGAATCATCTTCATAGGTATAATTCTCTTTACCTTGTTTAATTATTGTTAATCATTTTCATTTATTCATAATGTTTTGCTATGTTAATATGATTGACAACCTTATTAGCATGTTGAACTTGATAATGAGTGAGTAGTCTTCTAGATAGGATTAATGGGCAATTAGGGGAAATAAACATGGGGAATGATTCATGCTTAATCTAATATGTTTTCATAATTAAAATGGTTGCTTGTTGTGATTTAAACCTATGCACATGTTATGTTTGATGAAATGCAAGCCTATGAATCCTTACATTTTTACCCATCACCTATCTCTTCAATGAGGCTCGTAAGACATAAAGCAACTCGAGCCTCATTAGACCATGCATAAAGTTGAATAGGTGGAGACTAAGTCGACTTGTAGGTATTGTACAATCTAATCGATTCGGCTCCGTGACCTAAATCTTCCTAGGGATTGTAAGATATACACTAACTCGATCTCATCACACCAATAATTGCTTGCTTATAAATTAAGAACATGTTTGTATGATCGACTCCGATAAATCCCCTATGAACATATGATATCCTAGCACTTTTAGTCATTTGTTTACATTTCTGAATTTATTGTTTGCTTTACTTCATTGCTTGCATTAGTTTAGACTCACCAGCTACAAATCCCAAATAAATTATGAACTATCAGAAATTGAGATAGATAGACTTAGAACCCAAAGCACACCGTCCCATGGATCGACCTCGACTTAACCACTAACTAGTTGTTAGTTGAGAATATAAATGTGTTTGATTGAGAGCCCCAACGACACTCTTTATCAAGGATCTTAAGCCCTCTCATAGCTCGTATGGAGTTTTATAAGTGGTTACAAGTCTTAGTTATAAGTGGTGTAGCCAATTGGTTTGTAAAATTCCCTACTTTGAGTTCAATTAACTCTATTTGACTTTACAATCGCTCTTTTTTATATCAAATAAGATGTGACATTTAGTCATAAAAGCATAAGGGATAATAAAATTCATAGCTTATGAACTCATTACAATGATCCAATCGTTGTAATTCTTTTATGATCAATTTAAGTGAATACAATTTATGTTTTTGATGTAAATAGTGTTTAATGATAAGTTTTAGAACAAAGAAATTCCATAAAACGAGTGACTTGGGTTGAAAACCAAGTCACCAAAATTAAAATACAACCATTGTCTTTGAAAACAAAAGGAAATAAACTAATTTCCATGTTAAACAAGGAAATTATAAGAAGTTCTAAAACAACGTTTTAAAATACAATAATAAAGAGAAGACAATCAAAATAAGGGCCTAGCTTCCATAGGTCTTCTACTATGGGCCGCTACTCTAGCTTTCCTTGAAGAGCTTCCTTAGGCTTGCTTGTTTTTGCCTTTATCTTTGCTCGAATGCCCTTAAATACAATTAAAAAAGGGTAAGAATCACAACTTGTATTCAAATACCAAAGTTGAGATTGAAATCAAAACATTAATGATAGGGAGAAATATATATTACCTACTGGAACAATCTTTCCAGTTTTGAGATTTCCAAGATACTTCGGGCAATTCCTCTTCCAATGTCTTACGCCATTACAATAATGGCATTTGTCCTCGGAAGTAGCACCTCTTTTGGAAGAGCTTTTCTAAATAGCTTTTCCTCTTCCCTTGATGGGAGTGGGGTTCTTACTCTTGCTAGCACTCTTTTTAAATTTCCCTTTGCTCTTATTATTATTAATGAGCACATCCTTGGTTGAGCTAACATTTAGACCCATGTCTCTCGGCTTGCACAAGCATTTTGTGCAATTCATGGAGAGTAGTCCTCATATTTTGCATATTGTTGTTTACCCTAAACAGTACATACGCTTTAATTTTGTTCAAGGAATGTAGAACTCGGTCTATAAAGAGTTGTTCGGGAATGTCAACCCCTTGCATTTTAAGGGTCTCAACAAGCTCAATCAACTTGAGCACATAAGGGCTAACCTTTTGGCTCTCTTTGATGTTGATCTCGGAAAATGTGGAGGCCGCCTCATATTGGATGATCATTGGAGCTTGCGAAAACATGGTCACAAGCTTGGTGTAAATCTTATAGGCCGTGCTTATCTTAATAGCACTCCTTTGGAGATCGGCTTCCATTGAGAAAATCAAGACGTTCTTGATTGCGGCCAATTCTTTATGGTAAGCCTCATAGGCTTGCCTTACGGCGAGGGTAGACCTAGTAGTAGGTGCAGCAGGAGCGGCTTCGGTAAGGTAACGAAGCTTGTCGTCACCTTCCGCGGCCAAGCGGAGTTGCGCGTACGAATCGGTGAAGTTAGACCCATTCTTTTCAAGTTTACATCGATCTATAAAGGATCGGAGCCAAGAAGCATTGGTGAGTGGTGGAGCGGTTGCGCTAGTTGATGCGGATGAATTAGGAGTTGTCATTGCTAATTAATCAAATTGACTAAAAAATAGAAAACGAAGGAATCATAAACATTTATCATTTTAAATAATCTTGTAAACATTTTGAACAAGTTTAGCATTTATATAGTGACCTCGACCTAACTATAATAAATGAGTCCGAGATCCATCTTTATACAAATATGGGCACGGGGAAACCGATATATCCCATACTTATGTAAATTTGGTGAATTAACTCTTTAATTGATTCTACTTTAGAACTCTCGGTTGATGAATTTCTTAAAAACCATCCCTAGCCCCGGAGCATAAGACTAGTCATAATATCCCCTCGAGACCAACCAAATTTCGTGTGTAATAACGTTTTATTACCCCACTTACCCAATGAAAAATGAAAGCAACCCGGAAAAACCGAACCTACCTCAAATGTCACGGGGATTCATGGGTCCTACAATTTGGTAAGGCTAATCTCAATTTTAAATTTAGTGATATGTCATGTCAATTTATTATCTATTTCGTTTAGTGAACTAAATCGGTGAACTATCGATAATTGTAATTGACACGGTCGATGACTCAATAAGAAAAGATATGCATGTAAAGTTATGGCGATTTGGCAATGCATGCAACATATTAAAAGAAATGCAAGGCAAATAATAAATTCCTAGTATGACCTTCCAAAAATAGAAAATCAAATAATCTATTGCAAATTCAGAAACCAACTCCATTAGTCCCTTGATCTTCAAGTGGCATGCCTCCTAAGAACACCGTCTTCGTCGGTACGACTTTCCGAATGGCACCGTCTTGAAGGAACTCCAGAATTAAAAATATAGTAATGAAATTACATAGCTTTTGCATTATACATATAAAATGGAAACGCTTACCAAAAGTCAAAGTGATGCGAGATCACATTAAATTACAACCGTATCAATATCTCCTTACATTACGGGAAATATCAATAAAAACAAAGGCCATACTAAGATAAAATTACATAATTCAAAATTATATAAATAAAATATGACATTCATCAATGAAATATGCAACATTATAATATGTATCTAACATGCCAAGTTATGTGCCAAATCACCCTATTTAAACTTATATCGTAAATACAACCCGGTTTTATGGAAATTCGCGATCTTTAAAATATTAAAATCGCAAAATAATACTAAAATCAAATTTTAGCCCAAGTTAATTATCCTAACTCTCTTAGGACTCAAAAATTAGTCATCACTCAATTTTTGACAACAATTCAACTTGGTATTACAATTATGCTCATATATGACCTTAAAAATTATAACTTTTATTAAATAATTCGAAATTAAATTACAATAATTTCAAAATTTGAATTTTAAATTTTTGAACATTCTAGAATATTACCATGACACTCATAATTTCAAAAATTAAGGTTAAGAAAATCCAATTTATTTCGAGAAAAAAAATATAGTTGCGATTAATCGGTTTTATCAAATAAAACATCTAAAGTATATGAAAATCAATCTATTCAATGTTTCAGCTTTAGATCTGATATGTGGGAGACAAATAAAACCTAAAATAATTTTCTCATGCTATAAAATTCGATTTAGCTATTTTTGCTAAAATAGTCACTATTTATGTCATTTTTACACTATTAAAATCATAAACCATGCAAAATGAATCGTATTCATCTCAAAGTAGTTTTCAACCCATGCAATTTGCACGGGTATGAATTTATAATGATTGAAATCGCTATGAATATATAAAGAATACTAAGTAATGAACATGGATATTTTAATTTGTATTTCTTGTATATATTGATAATAGAGTAAAACACGTGCTAAATTTACAAGGGGTTGATACTTACACATGTTTTAAATCTATCTATATACAAGTATAATAGAGAAACCACTTGACACGTGTCCTATGCACAATGATCCTCAAATATGCCTTTTCCCGCCTAGTTGATCTGTAATTTGGGCATCATTTCAGCCCATTTATACTTTATACACTTAACATATATAGGCTCAATAAATGAATCTTTATAATACTAACCAAAAATAAGTCAATATAATTTACGGATATTATAAGCAGCCTAATTAATTACTCCGTATTAATTATTGATTAACTATTCACTATATTATATTATACGGAGTAATTGCCTAACAAAGTAATCGTGCAATTTAAGATTACGTTTTTCAACCATTTTCCATCATCTAAACAAAGTTATTGAGATCTTCCATCATCTAAACCATGTACTCCAATCCAATTAGTTTTGTAAAAATCAGTAAGTTAATCTTGCAACACAAATACAGAAAAAAAAAAACCCTTCTTAACAACTGAGATGATCTAAACATAAATCAACACACATATATTTATATAATTGGTGAATTGGAAATTCGTTGATGAATTATACTTTTGTCAATGAAAGTCTTTATTCCACTAAAGACAATAATCTTAATCTTTTTAACATACCTTCTTTTAATTTATAATTTTGATTAATTGATTACTCCAATTATTTTCTTAGTTAAATTAGTTGATTGTTTCCTACTCTATAATTTTGATTAATTGATTACTCCAAAATTATTTTTTCTTTATAATAATAACATCGTCGGATGTTGGATTAGTAAAACTTTGAGAGTTTTTGTAAGATGATGAATAATTTTAATTTGTGACATTAATGAAGGAGCTAAGGGTAATTGTGATGTATTGGTGTTATGGTGACTGTGATGAGGTTTATGGGATTCAAGAAGAGCTAACTCATCCTTTCTAAAGTTGTTGCTAATTACTTGCTGTACTTATTAGCTATTCACAAGTGACTTTCATATTGTACATCTACTCTTTATTATTCAAGAATTCTTATATAAACATTATTATTTTAAAAACCAAGTGATTATTTACCTAAAATCCCCCACTAAAATAACTTCCACAAATAACTATTTTCTATAATAAGTCGCATTAAGGTCTTTAGTTATCACATTGTAAAACCGTTCTTTCTTTTTTTGTTGACGATGGAACCCGCACCCGCCATCTTTGTTGTGCACTGGGTAAACCCATATACCAGGTAAGCCACATAAGAATGACAGGCTTGAACTTGGACTCAGCCTATAAATAATCCACAAGATTGCTCTTGGGGAGACTTGAACTTGGGTCCCCTGTAACTTCACCCAAGTTTTAACCACTAAACTTCATAATTCCGGGCGTAAAACCTATTTACATTAGACTTACCCTTCATTATTACACTTATTAAAATTAAAATAGTAAATCTTCCTTATAATGGATATATTCGTCTCAAGTCTCAACAATAGAAACGGGTCAAATAACACTCTACTTGCATAAATGGATGAGAGAAACCTTTTGCTAATATTTGTAAGGGAAAAGGAATACTTATATTAGATTAATTTCCGCAAATGCAAAAATAGCATCCGGAAAATAACATTTTGCTAATATTAATGCATTATGTTTTTGTCTTATGTGTGATATTTGACCCTTCTTAAGGTGAAGACGGATATACCTATCTTAAATGAGAATTTGTGTCCAAATTTATACCTTCATTTTATTTTTATTAATTGGTGTTAGTTAAAACCGTAATAACTTAAAGACATTTCACATCAATCCTTCCATTTTTCTTTTATTCAAATCGGTTGTGAAAATCTTCCAACTAAGATAGTTTTGAACAATAATTTGTGTATTTTTGTTGTTTTTAGTAAGATTTTATGTTTATGGTTCCATTTTACTTCTTAATGTATCCTAAATCAAATATATCTTTTTTTAATTTATTAAGAAATTTTACACATTCTCTAATAGTACTTCATTTACATTTAACCCGTCAGTTCAAGTCAATTCGTACGCTTGATTAAAAATAAATCTAACAACATTCTGAGACAAAATAATTGTCTCAACATATGACAAGGTGGCGATAGGGCGCCACCATAATTAATGAAAAATAAAAATAATTAAAATTAAAATATTTGTTTTCGTTTGTGCACCATTTGCTCAAGGGTAGGGTTGTAATTTTATCAATCTCTATTCAATCATATTTAAACTATCTAAACTAAATTTTATCAATCTTATCTATATTAATACAAAAGACAATACTTAATCCTCAGCGCGCCACGTCATTAATGCAGTTTTTTTTTTTTTAAATTCATGTTATGGTGGGGCCCGTGAGTGTGCAATGTATTTATTTCTTCACATTTCCGTCTTTTCAAACATGCGATAAATTCCGTCTTACAACAAATTCTATGAAATAATTTTATGAAATAATTTTAAGAATTAATATTATGAAATAATTTTATACATTCCGTGTAAATAAAATTAATAACATATACGCAGAATGAATTACAAATGCGAGTAAATGAAATTGAATTACATAATTTTTAAAACAAAATTACATAATAATAAAATTACATAATTTCAAGAAGGAATAACATTTATATACGGGATCGAACATAAAACGCAAATGAATACATACATATGTTAAAGTTGATTATATTAGATTATATTTCTTTTATCCGGATGTAAAGTTTTTTATGTATGCAATTTTTATTTACAAGAGTAGATTACGTTATTTCCTTATAAACCAGTGTACGTGAACACGTGTTTTTAACAAATTTAAACATAAATTATGTAGATTCGTAGATTTAGACCAACTAGATAAGTACAATAGAAATGCAAAAACAAATATATATCTAAAAACATTAATAATGGCCCAAATACATACTCGTGCAATTATGCACGGGTTTAAAACTAGTAATATTTTACTCAAAAAAATAACTTCATCAATAAATATGTTCATCATTGTATTGTGTTCATCATTTACTTTGCTTCCATCTACGAGATTCTTCGTTAGTAATTACGTTTTGCGATCTTCAATACTTTCTTTTAAAAAAAAAACTAATCTTCATCACGACCGAACAACTCACTTAAATATTTGAAAATGAAATTGTAGTCCCTCCATCAAGTAAATACTACTATGTAAAATTTATGTTGAAATACGTCTATTTGGGCAAACGAGCGATGGAGAGCCATGGACGACGTGAAGTCATGAAGTAATTGAAGAGTTAATGTTTCATTGTTTCCCACTAAGACACTAGGCGAATAATTTATTATAGAATTCATGAGTTTTGCTATGCTTTTGATTTATGAGAACAGAAAAGTACCAAGATCGTCATTGTAATAAACAAACCTGTAAACGATATAATAATTTGCTATGCAAATATTTTCAGTTTTCCTAAAACAAATTATTTTTATTAAATATAAATTTTAAAGTTTCTAAATAACCTTTTACCTTTAATTTCTTCGAAATTTAAAAATTAATAGAGAAAAATGAAAATATTTAGTGAAAGTACGATTGTACCCCAGGTGGTACTCAAATTGGGTACCACTCGGTGGCGCCATCTCATTTCCTTTTTGTAATATGGGACATGTGTAATTATCAGGTACTTTATGTGGACAGCGGGCCGCCCACGGGGGCGCTTGGGAGGAAAAGAGAAACAAGCGTTTGCATTTTTGTATGGAGTCGCCACCAATTTTTATGGGAAATTGGAACCGTTCGAATACCTCGTGTCATGTCTAGACACAAAGTAAAGACATGAACACTAAGCAATCGTTACCCTTAGCATTCTATGTCTAGAATGACTCTCGTGGATGCCAATGAACACGGGTGTTCACAGATATCTAGAGTAAGGGGTGAGGGTACGTATTAGGAAGCTCTTTTGATCGAACACCTAATCCCGCCCGCCTCGATAGCGGCCTCTACTAATGATTAGGGAAGTTATTCATACTTGATATATCGTCGGCTATATGCATGCAATGCAACATCCAAGTTTTAATCCTAGCATGTGAGAATTAATACTAAGTCGGTTGACACGTAATTAGCATACAATTGGGTCGAAGTAGGATTTAATGCTCATTTACATGTGAAAACATTCAAGCAAATAAAAGAAACAAAATAATTATGAATTACAATAATGAAAATTACATTAATTACAAAGGAATAGGTGATTTATGTCGAAAATACCTTTAAAAAATGGATAATTTGGGAAAAAAGAAACAAAAGAAAGAATCAAATAAACTAACGAACATGAATTAGCGTGATATTACGGATAATAGTTGATTAATACGTAAACTAATTAAACTAGGTCAAGGCAACAACGGAGTTCAGAGACAGAACTCAGCCAGGAACAGGCGCAGCAGAGCTGCGTCCCTTGGAATAGGCGCAGCAGTTGCTGCGTCTGTTCCTTGGCTCAGTTCTGGCTGTGAAGCCGTAATTGCAAGCCGTTAATGTTGATTGGTGAATTTAATGATTGATTGATGATATTTACTCAGATGAAAGTGATTAATAGGTTATTTAACATATGAATGAGTCATAAAAACAATAAACATGGATGAGACGGAATTAAACGAATTAACATAAGATGGATTAATGATAGAAGTGAAAAATATTAACAAACTAAACAAATTAAATCAATCAATTAAGTTAGATACGGTG